>NC_068366.1:1055830-1388702 GCF_020536995.1 Dreissena polymorpha
TGCTTTGAAGATGAATAGTTCCATGTTTTTGTAGCTAGATATACCATTTTCTTTGGGCGAGCATTAAAGTATAATTCTTTAATGACTGTTGATTAAAATATGATATTTTATTATAAAGGTGTGAATTATCATAAATGTTTATTCTTGTGAAAAAAATATATAATAAACATTCATATTGTGAAACTACTATTTGCATGTCTTTTTAACATGGTACATGTATAAACGTCATGATAATATCCTAGAGAAAATGGGAACTGTTATGGACATCATATTTAAGGACCAAAAATAATGCTATAAATTAAAAAATTGCTGATATGCTCGGACAGACATGTCCTTTTTGTGCAATTATGCTGCATTAAATACTATAATAAATTATTTTTGTGTTATATTCTTGAAAGTTTTATATTCCTTAGTGTTTAAATTTTAGACTATGATATCATTTGACTTTGTACAGGTCGCTTACCAAGGCTTGTCACTTATCTGATATTGAGCTGAATTAATTCCCCATTTGAACTTTGAAAATTTAGGTCACCGTTTGTGTGCAACAAGTTAATAACTTGTATAATGCAGAATTTTTTTAATACAAGTTGACCGGCTAGCTCAATTGATTGAGCCCTGGACTACAAATTTTAAGATCCCAGGTTTGATCCTTGGCCAGGTCACATTGTGTGGGGATTGGTCCTGAAATCCTCTCTGCGGCCATTCTCCTACCTCTGAATTAAGTACAGCAGTGGTCAGTTAATGGCATAAACCAGCCATCCAAGATAAATTTGAGTTGGTTAACTTACCGCCATGATATGACTGAAATACTGTTTAAAACTGCAAAAGATCAAAATACACATAACTAAATTTTACAGAAGTTTTCATGGTCCATATAACCAGTCACTATTACCAAAACCTTAACTTGTGACCAGCCTTTTTGAAGAATACTTCAATACTTAAAGTTTGCATGCAAAAAGTACCGGTACACAACTCTTACTATAATATTAAATTTAAACCAGGCGCGTGTTCAGGGCAATTGTGTGAGGCCACAAATACCTACTTCCCCCCCCCCCCAAAGTGTTCTAATTATTTAAAATCTCTAATTGAAAAGAAAAGATTACACATGTGTTTTCAAAACTTTTCATCAAAGAGAGAAATTTTATGCATGCTGGCAATACGAGCTGATTGTCAATAACTGATTTTAGTTTGTTGAATCAAGTCATTTATTTAAAGAATTGGCAATGGTCTTTTGAAAATGCTTATCGTTACGAGTTGTTTAGTAAAATTGATATTCGTTAGAATGAGTGTTTATTGAAATGGATTATCGCAAGCACGAGTGTTTATTGAAAGTGATTATCGTAATAATGAGTGTCTCTTGACAATACTATTGCTGTCCAAGTTATATTTGTTTCCAAATAAAACTAGAGCTTTGTCACCGACGTGACGTATACCCCCACATGCCGCATTTACACAGGCCATTTTGCACGCTGTCTTCACAAAACTAGAGAATCTAATTTATGGCGACTTTCAAGAATTATTTTGCCATTATCATTTATGGCCTTTGAACTCATAGTGTGACCATGAAGTTAGAGATATTGACATAATTCTTTTGAGCGACACACCATCCTATGATGGTTAACAAATGTGCCAAATGATTATAAAATCTCACAATAAACAACATAGTTATGGCCTGGACAAGCTCATTATGGCCATTTTTTACCCTTGAACACAGTGTGACCTTGACCTTGGAGATATTGATGCAATTCTTTCGCGTGACACACCGTCCTATGATGGTGAACAGATTGCCAATGATTTTTAATTCTCACAATAAATGACAAGCATTTGACCTTTGAACTCCAAGCGTGAGCTTGACCTTAGAGATATAAACGTACTTTTTTCCACCACCACACCATCCCATGATGGTGAACAAATGTACCAAGTAATTTTAAATTTTATGATTAATGACATAGTTATGTTCCGGACAATCTTTCGTTGAAAACACACTTAGTGATCCCATGACCTAGTTTTTGACCCTGCATGGCCCATATTCAAACCTGACCTAAACATCATCTAGATACAACATTTGACCAAGTTTGGTGAAGATCGGATGAAATTTCGGGACAGACAGACAAAGTGACTCCTATGTAGCCCCCATTACCAATGGTAATGAGGGTATAAAAATGTTTTGCGTGTTATACTTAATGTAAATAATTGTTTGTTAGTAAAGTATAAAATATGTCAGCATAGAACTAAGTCATAGAAAAAATAAATTCAACGCAACACAGGCATCCTTAATTAAGAATTTATTAATGTAATTAATCTAGAGTACAAAATACAACAAGATTATGACCGTATATCAAATTACTTAGTATCTGACAACACATATTGACTTACGATGTATTGAGAACACAATATGAAGACAAAATCAACTTCAATAAATCTCAATAGTTACATAGAATACAACCCCAAAAGCATGATATTACAGAACGTGCAAGATTAAAAAAGGTGCATTCATTTTTATTAAACATGAATGTTATATCATAACAATGGCACATACAAAATTTCATATTATAATGATGAATGCCTGCAAATTTAAATGTTGTTCAATGAAAAGGTTAAGCGGATGACTTCTGATATTCATGATGTTATGAAATGTTTAAGTTGGAAAAGAATCACTATTGACGTCTCTCTGTCTATCTTTTCCATAATGATTTAAAGGAGGCATACCGGAATCACTATTGACGTCTCTCCTTTACTTCATTATGGAGAGGTATGAAGACATGTTTACAATGTGAAACATTTAAGAAATGTAAAACCCATTAACAAAACAAGGGCTGTTTGTAAAACATGAATGCCCCCCATATGGGCTGTCCGTTGTAGTGGCAGCTATTGTGTAAATACGATTTTTGTCACTGTGACCTTGACCTTTGACCTAGTGACCTGAAAATCAATAGGGGTCATCTGCGAGTCACGATCAATGTACCTATGAAGTGTCATTATCATAGGCAAAAGCGTTCTTGAGTTATAATCCGAAAATCATTTTACTATTTCGAGTCACCGTGACCTAGACCTTTGACCTTGTGACCTCAAAATCAATAGGGGTCATCTGCAAGTCATGATCAATCTACCAATGAAGTTTCATGATCCTAGGCGTATGCGTTCTCGAGTTATCATCCGAAAACCATTTTACTATTTCGGGTCACCGTGACCTTGACCTTTGACCTAGTGACCTCAAAATCAATAGGGGTCATCTGCAAGTCATGATCAATCTACCCATGAAGTTTCATGATCCTAGGCGTATGCGTTCTTGAGTTATCATTCAAAAACCATTTTACTATTTCGGGTCACCGTGACCTTGACCTTTGACCTAGTGACCTCAAAATCGAGTCATGATCAATGTACCTATGAAGTTTCATGATCCTAGGCCCAAGCGTTCTTGAGTTATCGTCTGACAACCACCTGGTGGACGGACAGACCGACAGACCGACCGACATGAGCAAAGCAATATACCCCCTCTTCTTCGAAGGGGGGCATAATAAACAAGAGATTTACCAAGACAACTCTGATACTAAAATTTACACTTTCTTCACATGATTAAATACAATTATTTTTAAAACATATTTTAATTTAATAACCACAACTTAACATTCCACAAAAATATTGGTAACAGTTGCATGCAGGAAAAGATATTTATACTCTCATCATATGGAAGACGTTGTGCTATATTATCATGTATTTGGAAATGATAAGGGAGTGCCTATCAGTTGCAGTTTTGGTATTTCAATCAATAATGTTGAACTGACATAATATTTAATAATATAACAATACATAATTAATAATTACAACATAAAGTTTGATGTATGCAATAGTTCTATATATCAAGACTTTATTATGACAATCTATCTAAAAAATCATAAAAGCCATGGATGTACATGGTATATCCACAAAATTTGTTCGAATTCTTAACTCCATATAATATTTATTCTTCACCAAAAAGTTTTAACTTACAAGCCTAAAGACTTCATTTTAACTATTTTTTATAATTATTCCTCTAAAAACTCCACATAATAATTTAACATACAACACCCAAATAGATTGCTGTCACATGAACAAAGTGCAACGGTCACATGACAAAATATAACTATCCAATGACCAAAATATACAGGCATTTCACACTTGTCCACACAAGCTCTGAACCCACATGATCCAAACAATGTTATCATGTAAACACTACTATCAAAGCAAAGTCAGTCGACCCAAATATCTTGCAAATTTACAGATTTATAACTTCAATCACAGCTAACATTCAATGTATTTGAACAAATTTAAACTTTAGATGAGCTATCAACTTTGAAATATCTCCTCTGGCTTCTCCGCTTCGTCAGCCAAAAAAGATTTGGTAAAAAATTTTTCACAGAAACTAAATCCATTCCGCTTAACCACACCCCAGGCCTACATTTAAACCCAAACACAACACAGCCAAACACTTGTATTTGTATGCCCATATAAACTAATCCTCTTTAAGACTTCAGGCAAGACAGCAAAACACAGAATATTGATATACAGTAAAATTCCTTCTTTGAGTGTTCAAGCTGATTTTTTTAATAGTTATTAATAAAATGCATTCAACCAACAAATGAGAACAATAATGTTTATATTAAGTCCAACAAGAAATGTGTTTGTCAGAAACACTATGTCCCCTTCTGCTCCGCTTTGAATTAGTTTTTTTTACCTTTGACCTTGAAGGATGACCTTGACCTTTTACAACTCAAAATGTGCAGCTCCATGAGATACACATGCATGCCAAATATGAAGTTGCTATCTTCAATATAGCAAAAGTTATTGCAAAATGTTAAAGTTGGCACAAACCAACAGACCAACCAACCAACAGACAGGGCAAAAACAATATGTCCCCCACTATAGTGGGTGGGGGACATAAAAATCCAGATGTATCTTGCATGAATATTTCTTGTGTACTTTTCATGTCAGTGAAGTATTTAGATTGTATGTTATTTTCAATAATTCAATTTACATTTCAGTGACAATAAAATGTCCTCACTATCTTAATACAAAGTTACAACATCATGCTTGACATATTATATTAAGTTATATCACTTTTTGTTGACAAATATTTAACTACATGTGTCACATTGAAGGAAGTAAACATATATACTTTTCAATTTTCAATAAAGAAAATTAGAGGGGCCACAGGATCAAAGGTGCTCACCTGAAACCCAAATTACTAAACTATTTTGATAAAGGACTGCAGAAAGATAAAAGTAGTATATGAAAGTTTTGATATTTGAAAATATTTCCAACACATAACGTTTATGTACATATTAAAACCTTAGATTAATGTATGGGGAATAACTCAGTTAACCAGTAGCTGACTGAAAAAAGGCTGTCTGTACAAGATTCAATAGGTCATATGTGAATTGTTTATTCATCAAATGGAGAGCTTCCAAGTACAGACACTGACATACCATGTCAATTGGATGAAAGTTAAAATAAGACTCATAAACTATTCAAAATTAGCCAATATATCATAGGGACAAATCTTCTAACAAAGTTTCATGAAGATAGGAAAATAAATGTGGCCTCTAGATTGTAAACAAGATAGATGTTGAAGGACAAATGGTGATCACATTGTAATCAGGTGAACTTAAAAGGTATACAACTCGATTCAACATAAAGTTCAAAAGAAGACCTCTTCAAAGTTCGTCAGAGTGTCGTTCAAATTATCCATTTTCTGAAAAAAAAATCAACATGAAACAGCATTAAAGTACACTACCATAATAAAGAGTTAAAACCCAACTTCAACATTAACACATGGATTTATTTATTTTTTATTTTCTGTTGCATCCATAGCAATATTGGATACTACGAAATGTCCCAATAGATACACATTATAACAACACATTTAAATTGTTCACAAAGAGATTATCTAGAGCTATCATTTTTGATTGATATTCCAACAAATTGCTTTTACACAGACATACAGACTTGACATTCAATTAAGCATTTGTAATTTTGAAATATGTGTGACCTTCAAGATAGCAATTTGTGCTTGAGTTTCAGAACATATAGTCTGACGAACAAACAGACCCACCAAGTGCCCATCTTTCCCACTTTCCCAGGAGCTATTTTAACCTAAACCAATTGAAGCATATTAAAGCATACTCAAAACCGCTATAATTCACATATATATTTGACAGCTAATTAATCAAAGTTATTTTGGCTATGAAGTAAATGGTTGTATTTCTTATCCGTCAAAAATCATCAAGATGGTTTAGAGAACAACCAAACTTAAAGCAAATATGATATAATGTACCAGGGTTTGATGTTTATTTCACACTAGTTTAATCACTTTCTTTGTAGTTATATTGATTCTGACCTCATCCACCCAATACGAAATCACAAACTTTATGATTTATCAATGTCAATAGTAGCATTATAATCATTCATTTGGTTAGAAAATTCAAAACCATTTCCTTTTTTAGTAATGGTAATATTGACCTTTACTTGACACACACTTCCCATGTGGCTTGTGCATTACTTTACCAGCCTTGGATAGATGGTATCTACGTTTTTAGTTTCATGACATAAGCTGAACTGAATGTTAAGCATAAGCCATTTTTTTTAAAGCAGTTTGGAGAATAAAGCTTTTAGAAAAACTGGTAAAAAAAGGCAAACAATGGTGCAAGCAGAACATTTAAAAAATCAAACTAAATATTAAGAAATAGTAGTAAATGTGAATGTTTTCAATACATCACCAAATTGAGACATAACCAGGTAAAGGAGAAAACATTTATCTGTAGTTGTCTTTAACCCAAATGAAATATATTTAAGCAGCATATCTTGACATATTTGACCTTTTGGTTGTAATTTACCTTTAAGTAAGCACAAATATAGTCAATTATAATGCAACTTTTAAATAAGGAAATTGTGTTAAAATCCTTCAAGACATTACAGTAATATCTGACCTATAACCCAAGGACAAACATTATTATAGGTGACTATTCTTGGCCTAAAACTTAGCTAATTACAGACATTATTAACAACACAAAAAGCTTTGTGAAATACATATTCTTGAAATATTTTCTGGGTCTTAAATTCTTATTGTAGACCCCATATTTTGTTGAGCATCTCTCAAGTCATTAGGAATATATATGCTAACATACTTGTTCTTTCAGGAACAAAACTGGTGGAGTTTCTTCAATTACTTTTTCACTCATAATATCATACTCTTCCCCTGCTCTGGAGTGCAGTACAAATTTGGCAGGAAGGATTTCTGATGGAACCAGCTGGCAAACTCGATCATACACATCCTAGAACCAACAAAAACAAAGTAACATCCCAATCAAAAAACAGCAATACAGCATTCTGTAAAGATGAATAAGCAATCAATGCATACTATCATCAATGCCATTTAATTAAAACAATGATCATACATTAAAATATTAATAATAATATTACAGTTGAAACTATAAATGTGTGGAGACAGATGAAACCATTTTTGCAGATTTCTTCCTCTATGATCAGTTTAAGAGTTTGGTCATTTATCTATAAAAATGTGAGCAATTGACATTTAGCACTCGAAGACAAGTTCAATCAACAACAGTGTATGGGTGGACAGATGGACAATTCTTAATGCCTCCCAATTTGTGGAAGCATACAAATGTTCATTTTCGGCAATGTGAGGTCCAAAAAATGTTATGATGTCGGAACAAACTGATGCAGATAAAATACTGACTATTATGTTTGTCAAGTTTATCTGTCTACCTGCAATAATTCTTGAGT
Organism: Dreissena polymorpha; assembly: GCF_020536995.1. Lineage (NCBI taxonomy): Eukaryota > Metazoa > Mollusca > Bivalvia > Myida > Dreissenidae > Dreissena > Dreissena polymorpha. The sequence goes on from NC_068366.1 coordinate 1,063,613, forward strand.
AAAATGTAACGATTTCTTTACAACTCATTTTTTGATACAAGAGGGTTTTTTCTTTGAAGACCTTCCAAACAAGAAATGTGTTTGTCAGAAACACTATGTCCCCTTCTGCGCCGCTTTGACTTTTTTTTTGGACCTTTGACCTTGAAGAATGACCTTGACCTTCCACCACTCAAAATGTGCAGCTCCTTGAGATTCACATGCATGCCAAATATGAAGTTGCTATCTTCAATATTGCAAAAGTTATGGCAAATGTGAAAGTTTGACCAAACAGACAAACAGACAGGGCAAAAACAATGTCCCCCACTATAAAGGTGGGGGACATAAAAATCATATGGGCAGACAGAAGGAAAACAGACAACTGGCTGGAATATGCACCTAAATACTCGTGTGCACACGTTGACAAAATATTTTAAAATGCCAAGCTCTCAAAAGGCTGTTAATCAATGGAACAGAATTGAGATTTTGTTATATGCTTTGAGCAAGTTTCATCAATGTATTCCTTAATTGAACTTTAGTACAATCATCTACTAAGGAAGAATAGACATATATATTTTACAAATCTTGTGAAATGAAATCTATAACAAGAGTAATTTATTTAAAGACAGCATGGTAGATAGCTGTCGCTAATTTTTGATCATATAAAAATAATAATATATTTAATACAAGTAACAGTTTAATTTTGTGATAAAAAACTTTTAAGTTACTTTTATTGTAGAGTCCCTGTTGACCTTGAATGAGTATGAAATCCCTCCATGCTCTGTGTAGACCACAGTCTTTTGAACACTTTGAATACTTTGGTCTCGTAGTTTGTTCAACATTCGATCTGAAGCCGCCTAGCAAAATATAAAAGTATAACTGACATGAATTGTTACTTCAATTGTTATTGCAGAAGTATTTTTGTGTTCTTTGAACTAGTCAGAAAATGAATTATCTATAAATAATTGTTTGCTTAGACATGAAGTTTCTAACATCGATTCCCACTTACTACAAATGTAGATTAAATTTTAGTCATCATTTGTTTCCTTATGTGTACATTCTTATCTTAGTTGATACTTATATTATTGTACAATTTATGTTTTGTTTACAATCAAAATTTAACAGAATAAAAAAATCTCATATTTTTGTATAAAAAGCACACACTACCTTCTGTCTGCTGTGTTTACGCTCCATCATCTGAATCAACAAACACAATATTTTGGTCACTTGAACAAAAAGAAAATCTTCATTTTTTATTATTTAATAAAATGACATTCCCTTACAAATTTAAGCTAGAAATTCTAAATGTAGACATGCATGTTTGCAAGTTCATATGCCACTTATAGTTTCTTCCTTCCTGCAGCAATACTCCTCGCATTACGCATTACATACATTTTCTATGTGAGTTATTTTTTGGCTGCAAGAGGACCATACCTCTGGTAATAAAAAAAGGAACAACTCTGAACAAAAGTATAGAGGTTCATAAGTTGAAACGCAGCTTTATATGTTTGTAAAATTTCAGCCTGCACATATAAAACCTTTTTGGTTACCGGCAACACACATGAAAAAAAATACTTTTTGGTTACCGGCAACACACATGAAAAAAACACTATTTTATATACCAGCCATAACTATTGTTATGTCAAAATCATCCAAACCAAAATATAGAAATAAGCAAGTTCAAATAATGTTTTATATGTTATATGTTTACAGCGTTTTTTTTCCTTTTTTAACTAGTACCGGGGAACGGTACCTTTCCCAAAGCCTACCGGAGGCTTCCCAATTTTAGCACCGGACCTTTCCCAATCTCGATATCTACCGTTCCGAACGATTTTAGGTTCCGTTCCCAATAGCCAGTGCCTTTTATTTTCGCTGGAAATATCTTTTGATATTGTCGAGCCTTTCATTTTTGGCCATTTATTTTCGCCGGACATTGTTGCGTAGAAAGTAAACAAAACTTTTCAAATGGGGCGCAACTCTAACCGCTGTGTAAAATGTGAATGGATTACATAACCGCGACGAGTGATCGATATTTCCCGTGAAAGAATTCCATCGCTAAGACCAGTCTTCCTTACAAGTTACATCAATAAACTTTCTCAACACTAATTTTTCGTTGACATTAAAAAAACGTAACCGTATTGAGTTAAATGCGCATATTACTTCTATGTATAGTTTTCTAAGTGTCAAATCCGGACAGTAACTATTCGGATACGGATATAAACAAATAAAAGTTTAACATAAAATTAAAAATAATGAGACATGGGTGTAAAATCCTATAGTTATTTACAACATATACATAAGCATTAAATGGCACATGATCTTAATATCTTATTTGATGATTTGAAAAAAAATCTAAACAAAATATAAGACTTACCTTTAAAAATTATTGTTAAAGCATTCCACTCTAAAAACTCATTTTGGTTACGTGTGACTATTCTCACTGTCTATTGTTAAAAGATGTCAAACCAGTACAAGATCCATTGTTGTTGTTTTTGTTTAGTTTTTAAGTTTTTAATTTAACTCACATGAAACATTGCAGGGCTTGTAAGACTTTTAAGGGCTAAAAAAAATTATTAATATTATTTTTTATGCAACCTCAGTGCTTATGCCTATCACTGGAAGATATTTTTTCCAATTGACGGGCACATTCTAACTGAAGTGGCAATAACACAATTTTCACATGACATGATACGATAGTCGAAATATCATAACCGTACTGTAGTTTTTCTGTCAAAACCTAGAGTTTAAAATGCATTGTGATGCAGAATATAGCCCCTAATGATAGATTACATGCATTTTAAAGGTTCCCATTTCATCAATTTTGCGACTCGAATTTTTCCCAATTCATTGATTTCGCGACTCGTTTTTTTTTCCCAATTTGAAGATTTCACGACTCGAAAAATTCCCAATTGTAGGGGTACAGGTACCTTTCCCCTTTGGGGAAAAAAAACGCTGGTTTATAAATATTTAAGCATCAATACCTTTTGAGTTTCATTTGAAAAAAGCATACCTATATACCAAAAGAAATAATTGAATAAGTATAATACATATTTTTAAATTTAAACAAGCAGCTGGAACAAATTGTATGGGTACATTAAGCTTTGCAGTTATCAATGCTTTATATCAAGAAAATGCATGCTGTTATTGTGTACATGCCTATTAATGTTATGAAGTTTGCAGATGATACACTACACAGATAATGATATATAGATATCAGAGAGAAATATTGGTCTTACAGCATAATAATCGGCCATTTCTTTCACCGCTTGACTCCGGCTCACATCGTTGGATCTGCTAGGCTAAAATAATATTAAATAATCGCACATGTTAGATGTAGATTTTAAAAAAAAGAACTAAGCATTCTGTGATAAAACAGACATCTTGCACCACAGTGATAACAATTGAAATAGCTTCATGAATATAATTATGCATGTGGTTTTATGCAAGTGAATCACAATTTTTTTTTTGTTGCATTGTGTTATTAAATTCAACTTGTAACAAGTATATACTTTAACATTTTTAAAATGTAGTATATAGCTCCCAAAAATAAGCCTGGTAAAAAAATCATAGAATTACGTCCTTTCAATATAGTATGGCATTAATATTTTATGTTCATGATGTGCATGTTTTCTTAAAATTAACTAGTACTAGAACATGCAATGAGGGACAATTGGTGAAAAATAAAAAGATTTTTATAGCTCACCTGAGCACTAAGTGACCTTGTTATTGAACAAATGTGACACACATTTTAACTCTGCCTATATATTATGGTAAACATCCTAACCAAGTTTCATCATGATTGGATGACAAATGTGGCTTTTTGAGTAGTAAATGGATACAAGTTTACACCACACAACATATAACTGATGCTAGACAAGAACTGACAACAATTGTGTGTCATGATTACTTTGTTCTAAGGTGATCTATAAATTGGTGATAATCTTACGACAACTACTGAAATTGATGAGAGTAAAACTGTTAGTGGTTTATTCATTGCTGCAATTGATGGACTGATCAACACACCAACATAAGATATTTTCTCACCTGTAGCTCTCCATCCCACCAGTCACTGGGTGACTCCTTGCGAACCTGAATCAGCTGAGCAGGACTCTGTGACAAATGTTTCGGGCCAGTGCACTCAGCTATGCCAGTGGCAATCTCTGTATGCAACACACAATATAGAACACTTTAACATGACACCGTTTAGTGATATGCTAGACTCGTCACTTGAGAAATTTTCAATTTCATACAATGACATTTTTATGAAGGGTTCATTACTGAAGTCATTCACAAGTCTGCTTTACCAGCTGTTTAATATACATGTACAAAGGGATTTCACACCGTGATATACTTAATTCAGATCTGGTGTACTTTATACCTAAATTAAAGACTGATAATATTAAGTTTGTAATAAAAGAATTTGTATAAGACCTGGAAGTAGAGAAAGTTATATTTTCATTCTTTTTGCGGAAACACATTGTCCATTTCAAGCTAAAATTAAATACATGTGTATGTGCGTATGCGCAAACAAGGCTGCCAGCAAAGTATCGATCTAAAGTGACAATATTTAATGCCATCCATTACAGGTAAGCTTGGTGTAGATTTGTTGTCCACATAATAACCAGGAAGTCCTAGGTTCGATCCCGTCTCTAAAAGCAATAATTAGATATTAAGAAACCATCTAATAGTTATACTCAGGAAACTGACTCAAGAGAGTCTCAATAAGCCTAGGGCATCAATGTTATCAAGCTAAAATAAACAGGTTAAAACGATTGCTACCCCCCTGATCTACCTGGTTTCTTCAATGTTTCAATGCTAGGCCCACTGGTTTCCATGGTGTGGGAGCATGTTGCCCCAGGGGTTGCACTGTCAGGACGTGCAGTGGTAGCCATGGACACAGACTTCGAGAATACTGGCCAAGCACTGGCTGGTATTACCTGCAGTACAGTGTGGTAGTGGGTTACCTTAGGAAGAATTGTCAAAGGTTTCTGACTCGGAAGGTGGGTAAATCAACCTGCTTTTTTACCAAAAAGCAACAACGGGCTACTTTTGAAGCTCTAGTACAAATTAAATTAAATCAAACTTAAAATTCACAGTTACATTAACCTTTGAACTAGTGATCCCATTTTCAATAGGGGTCATTAGCTGTCCAAGGCCAATGCACATGTGAAGTATCAAGCCAATTGGTGGATCAGTTGACGAGTTATTGATTGGAAATGATTTCCAACTAAGTGTGACAGTGACCTTTGACCTCCATCTCAAAAGGGCCATCTATTGTTCAAAACCAATGCACATGGGAAGTATCAAGCTAATCAGTCCCTCCGTCCACAAGTTATACTCAGAAACAATTTTCACTCTTAGTGTGACAGTGACCTTGAATAGGTGTCATTTAATGGCAAAGGCACATGGAAAGTATCAAAGAAATAGGTAAATCCGTTCAAAAGTTATTGATCAAAACAAACTGATCTACCGACAGACCAACATTCCAGCAAATTAATATATACCCAATCTTATTCTACGTGGGGCATAAAAATGGCCTTAAAATTGTCAAGAGAAACATTTTGAATGTGTCTATCAATATTGAGACATATATGTAGCTTTCAAACATGTTATATGGTTATGTTTATATGGAAATATATTGGAAATAAGATTTGACCTGATGACCTAGATTTATGGATGCACATAATCCAGCCAAGTTTTTTTTTTCCTTCTTTGGCACCCGCCGAAAATCGGCCCTTTCCCCTTGAATTTCATTTTCCCCCTCCAATAAAAATTTTTGTTGTTGTTTTTTTGTTGTTTTTTTACGTTTATATATATATATATATATATATATATATATATATATATATATATATATATATATATATATATATATACATATATATATATAAGTTAACCTGGTCCACTGTAGAAACTAGTAAAATATTGCTTTAGTAAATTATCTGTTGCCTTGTTTTTGTTTTAAAAACAGTAAATATGCTAAATTGATTATTTTAGACTTCCCTTATTTTCCCCAAAATCCGACTTTTTGCAGGATTTTCCCCCCAAAATTTAACGTTTCGCACGATTTTTCCCCCCTAAAAAAGGCCAGGCCCTTTTCCCAAAATCAGATAAAAGCCCCTGCAGCCTACAAAATGTCAATATGAAAATTCGGACAAGGTTTTATCAAGATAGAGTCATAAAGGCAGCCTCTACAGTGGTTACACAGATTTTTGAAAATGTGACCTGGTCACCTAGTTTTTGGACATACCTGACTGAAATTCCAGCACGGAATGAATCGAGTCAAGATACATGTAAACATTCTAACCAAAATCATTCATTAATAAGTCATAAATAAGGCCTCTAGACATTGTTAAATTAATCATTCTGACCAAGTTTCATCAAGATTGAGTCATAAATTGTGGCCTGTAGAGGGGTTACAAGCTTTTTCTAAGATTTGGCCTTGTGACCTAGTCTTTGGATGCAGATGGAAGATTTGAACTCAGCCTAGATTGTGTCCAGATAAACAATTTGACCAAGTTTCATCAAGTTTGGATGAAAAATGTAACCGCTATAGTGATAATGGTATAAAAGTTTACAACAAACACCGGACCTAGCAGGGCGCCGGCTGCCGAAATAGGATGATCACAGTAGCTCATTCATGCCAAGGTGAGCTTAAATAGAATCTTCAGTAAAAATTATTTTTTTTTAGAGTTTACAGAATCCACATTATTGAACAAATTTTGCTGACAAGAAAGACATGACACATGAGAGACATGGTTAACCTAAAGTCCCCTTTGATGGAACTGGTAAGGCACTAATAAGGTAATTTAATATTGCATACCTTCTGAGGGCTTGCTCTTGTTTCATCCTCCTCTTCATCCTCCTCTATATACACGCATGTTTCCGTCTATCAAATATATTATCCATATGATTAATATTGGACAAACTGTAAAAAATCCAAAAATCTGAGAACTAGTCCCTTTAAAGCTATACTTGAGCACTTTAAACACTCATTAAATGAATATTCTTATATTCTTCTCACAACATTTCTAGATCATCAGTCTCAATAATGCCTACAGAATTATAAATTTGGCTCAAATATTTTTTTTCATTATGTCAATGAGCTTATATGAGGGGTATCCCCTGCATATATCATACACAAGATGTTCCTAAAAAGTTTGGATTTAAGGGCAAGTTTTCAAAGTGTATGCAACATTTAGAGCTCATGATAAGAAATGAAGGGAAGCTAGAAAGCCTATAAAAAAACTTATTATATTAAAATATTAATGTAAAGGACATCACTCTTCTTTTTTTTAATCATTTCTCAGTGGTCTTTTGCATTGTCAGTGCTTTTTTTCTTGATTTGGGGAAAGGGCCTGGTCCTCAATTTTGGGAAAAAATAATCTACCAAACAAAGAATATTTCAATATTTTTGACTTTGACATTTATGTTATTTTGATATGATTATCACTTTTTGTAAATTTGTTTCGACATCCCTTCATGAACAACACAGCTATGGACAGTACACCAAATTCAAATTTTATAATATGCTCACTATCCATTTGAGTCTAAGGCACAAACTTAAAGTGTAACCTGACCTTAACCAATCAGTAACACATTGTAATAAAAATATTACGTTTTGCCAATTAAATGCAAAATCTCATCATGCACGACCAAGATATGCACCAGATATTAAAATGCATCGCCGCCCAAAACACAAAAAAGGAAAACACCAGGTGTACAAAATCAAACTGCTATCTTTCTTAATTCTTATACAAGTTTAACATCTCAACAATCTTCAAGATCTGCAAAAAATATTAACTATTAAAATGAATACCTTAGACACAGTTTCACATTTTTGTTTCTTGCTTTCATGATCCGCGTTGACCTGAAAATTACATTATTGTACAGTAAAATTTAATTCCCAAGCCCAAATCAGCAACAAAATTTTCCACTGGGTAATTTGGCTACATGTTATCAGCTGAGTTCAATTTCAGTTGCTGATTTTGAGTGTTAAGAAGAAAAGGATTTGAACAAACTTAGAAGAGAACCACAAAATGTGGTAACACATAAAATATTAAAGCCTAGATCCATGTGGTTACAGAGATGATTTTTAAGGTTTTTTTTAACCAACACATGCAGTTAAGAGGAACAATTTAAACAACTTTGAAAATGGGTCACCCAAGGATTATTCCTGTCAAGTTTCATTAAATTCTGTTCGAGGGGTTAATGAACAGAAGTCGTGAAATCCGTCAAGTCACTACTGAGAAACTAGCCAACTGAAAAAATTAAACCTAACTCTCGACTTCGAGGTCGGGGAAATAGAAGAGATTGAAATTTCTGTGATAAATCAAGCTCAATAATAGTGTTTTAGTTAGGTATTTTAATAATCACATTGATTCATTTATTTTCAAATTGCAACAAGTTAAATTAACTGTTTATATATACAGTAAAACCTGTGGTAAGCAGCCAGTGAAGGAACATACCCAAACTGGCTGCATACGACAGGTTGGCTTCTTAGCACAGTTAAAGGAAGTTGAGGGTCAGCTGAGCAAAATTTAAAGGTATCCTTTCATGTTTTCTACTTTTAATTCCAATATATATAAGAACGTTTAATGTATCGCACATTTATGACAAATGTATAATTATACTGTACATAAAATTATGAACTTAAACAAAAAAGTTAGAAATATTTAGGGTAAAAAAAGGATAAATTGATATTTTAAAAAGTTTTATAAAATTACAAGCTTTTCTTCTCTTTCCAAGTTGCTAACATGTTTGTTTCAAATGTTAGAGAAATCAACTTGGATAAGAGAATGGATAAGAGAAATGCTCACACAAAGCAATCTCCCTTTCCCAAGTTGTTTTCTCATAAGGTCGTCTGAAAATTATTTTGAAAAGAAAGAGATTAAGCTTTAAGCAAGCATTTCTTATTTTGTCAGAACATTTTCTAAACAAGAGGGCCATAATGGCCCTGTATCGCTCCCCTGTTTTTTATGCGAAAAAAACGTGCAATGCGCATGGGTTGAAATGTACTCAAGCATGTGACTTCTTCTTTCTATCCCTTGTCCAACTGGGCGCTTAAAAGTTGGATGGGTGAGCTTTTTTATATATGGAAAAAGTTACTTCCGTGTTAACTAAACAGACTTAAAAGCCCGGGAATTGTTGCACAGGTTCTTTGCTTATAACGTAGGTACATTTATCTCGCCAAAAGATATTGTTGTTCTTTCTATATGTAAACTTGTGTGAACTTTAAAACAAGGCCTCAAGGCGATTCTTGATTTTTTATCGAGAGCATATAATTGGGTCAAGCGATCGTAATACACACGTCAAATTTTGTTGTTTGGACAAGGAAGACTTGCTGCAGGCTGCATACGAGAGAATAGTGCTTAAAGAGCAGAAATGAGCGGCCTGACCTTAACTGGCCACATACGGCGCTCATGTGGCCACGCCCTCAGGTTTTACTGTATAAAAGATTTTAAAAAAAAGATAATAAAGTCAACGACTGTAAATAATTTGGTAAAATGGGCTTATATGGAAAAAAAGTAAATATTTACCTTTGATACTGTGGCACATTTGAGTTTTGCTTTTCCCTTGTCAGAGTCAATCTTAAATAGTAAATCATTCTATGCATAATTAATCATAACTACACTGTAAGACAAGAGCTGTCATCTATGCTAAATAACCACTATATACCACGTTGACACAGAACTAGACTTGTTTTCCTTAAATCAGCAATATGGTTCTTGAGCATGAAACACCATCTTGTATACCTTAAGATGTGTGTGTTGAATGCAAAAATCTATGTTAAACAACAAGAGGGCAAAAATGCCCTAGATTGCTTAGATATATTATACAGCCTTCCCAGTTTCAAACCCATGGGCATGATTATAGAGCTCCAGATAAGGTTTTGTGAAATTCTTAAATTACTACCAGATTTTCAAAAAGAATTCTTAACTCTGAAATTTTATTCTTAACGTTACTACTAAGTTTTGGAAAATAATTCTTATTTTTTCTAAATGACCTAAAAATAAATAATAATGGTTATTTTCATGCAAAAAAAAAAATCAAAATAAACATACCAGCAACTTTATTTATACGCGTTCATCAGTGTCATTTCAGTATTATACAATTTTATTTTTCAAATACCTTCATATGCCCAAACTGTGCTTAGATTGCATGCCTTAGATGAATTTTTACATATTTCACAATTAAAACGGGTCTCCCCTTCAATCTTTTCAAAGACTTGTCCCTTCCACTTGTTCAATGTTTTTTTGTGTTTAAGTTTGGACCCGTCGTGTCGCGTTTTTGTTTAGCTTTTCCGACTGTGTCGGCAACTGTACATACAACATCATATAAGGTCTTTTCTATAATGTCTATCTAAACATTTAACTTCGGCTCACTTTGCGTACAATATGTTAAAAGCGTGTTTTTGGACGCTTTGCAGGTTTTTAGGACGCTCTTGGGCGCCGTCATTGTTTTTTGACAGAGAGACTGTATACGCCGCTTTTATTGGAAAAAATGCGCTTTGTTAAACAAACCCGATAACCATTCTATATAAGCACCGCAAAGATCTTAAATATGCGAAAAGAACTCAATAAAAATCGATACGAACCGATGTAAACATAATATTCGTAACTTGATTTTGTAATTCTTAATGGAACGACAAAATTTTTAAATAAATACGTAACAGACTTGAAAATAATTCGTAATTACGAAAATACGACCCTTATCTGGAGCTCTGGATTTGAACAATCTTTGTAAATGACCACAATCTGATGTAACATTTGAAATATCAAAGCTGTGTGCTTTGTGCATAGAATGTTATATAGAAAGTGATTATTATATATAAATCAAACAAGAGATGTGTTTGTCAGAAACACAATGCCCCCTATTGCGCCGCTTTGAAGCCATAAATTTGACCTTTGACCTTGAAGGATGACCTTGACCTTTCACCACTCAAAACATGCAGCTTCATGAGATACACATGCATGCCAAATATCAAGTTGCTATCTTCAATATTAAAAAAGTTATGACCAAACTTTTAAGGAAGGTTTAAGTTTTAGGAAAGAAAAATACAATGATATTTGACCTTTGACCTTGAAGGATTACCTTGACTTTTTACCACTCAATTAATCTATCTTCACTGTATGCATACAATCTCCTTTATTTGTAACTACAGTGCAGAGAGCCGAACCAGTATCGTTCTCATAAATTTTGAGAACGATACTGGTTCGGCTCTCTACACGATAAGCGTTTTTTTCAGGTACCGTTTGAGCACTTTTATGCATTTTAAACTTCCTCTTAAACTAGTCTATCATGTGTGAAACATTATCCAGCTATGCAAGTAAATTATAAGGGTAAGACACAAAATAAACTTTCAACTGACATATTCAACTATATATGCCCTTCTGTCATTATAATGGCATGGTACGGTGTGATCTGTATCAAACTGAAGAAAAACAAAAGGTTCAAATAAATAAACTATTTTAACAGTCAAACAAATAACTGAGCTGTCATCAGGGATGGAAACTAATGTTTGACAATTGGTTGCCAACACGGGCAACCATCTTTAGTATTTTGGTTGCCCAGCTAAAGACTAACGAGCCCAGTACAATGTACATAATGTCATGTGTATATAAAACTTTCTTTAAATAAAATAAAAGATAACCAAACAAAAACATTGCTTAATTGACAAACTTTCTGTGTATTATGTCCTAAAATAAGTCGGAGTTAAATCATTTGATTGGCTTTGATAAATTAATTTTATTAAACTAATTATTAACCAGGCCTTTTCCGCTCCATTTTGGGAAAACACCGCACTGATATTTTGGGAATTTCGCATCGTGAAAAACCCCATTTTGGCTCAATCGGGAAAAATTATCGCATGTAAATAGTGTTTCTTATATTTCAAAGAAGCTGTTAACTGGTAAATAACGACTATTTTGATAACCTATTATTAAAAATTTACAAAATATTATGAACATGTGTGAGAAGTGCATTTTTTTTTTATCCAATTTTGGGGAAAGAACCTGGCCTTCTTTAAAGAAAAAAATCAAACGAAACGCCGGAAAATAAGGAAAGTCTTAAATAATCAATTTAACATATTTTACTGTTTTAAAAACAAATTCAAGGCAACTGATAATTTAATTATGCAATATTTTTTCTATTTTCTACACTGGATCAGGTTAACTTATAAATTAAAAGGTTAAAAAAAAAAAATTATGGGGGGGGGGGGAATTGGGAATTTTTTTTTCAATTGGGGAAAAAAAAAAGTTTAGATTGGAAATGGGGCAGATATTCGGACCCGCGTAGCATAGGGCGGAAAGGCCTGTTAACTCACAGTCGCCAATTTCATTAAATGTTTAATTGCACTGTATTGTTTCAAGCTAATAAAGCAAGTTGCCCAGCCGGACTACTAACTTTTGAATTTGAGTTGCCCAGGCCAAAATGTACTGGCCACGGGCTCAAGGGTAACCACTTTACCCACTAATTTCCATCCCTGGTCACAATGTTGAACACATTTAAAAGAGCAATAGACAATATACAAACCCACGTATAATAAATACAAAATTACAATTTCAAAGGCTATCACAAATCATATTCTGAAATCACTAACCCCACCCCACCGATGTGTTTTTGATGACAGGTAAATAAATGCACTTGAATGAAAAAAGCGACATGACAATGTATTTTGCTAAAGTACAGGTAAGATGTATGAATGGGGCTTACTCACAGCAACATTTTGTAATGACCTGGAAGACATGATCTGGTGTGGTGTCTTAAATGTTCAATTGTATAACTAAATATGGTATATTAAGGCTCGATTGGTCATTGTCGGCTCGGGTACTACTTACATGTACGGGTACGGTAAATATACTAAAACGTACCCGGGAAATGTAACGCTAAATCGGTCGTTGTCGGCTATTTTTTTAAATCAATTATATTCACATTTATGTCAATGTTTTGTAATATGGCCTCTATATTATCGAAACTCATACTAAAAGAGCGTGTTGATGCAGTTTTTTTTAAAGAGAAATTCGTTTAAGATAATCGGTAGCGCGTTTTACGACATCAGATTTCGGACTGAAATATAACTCGGGTACAGTCTTATATCGACCAGGTACAATAACGTATATTTACCGTACCCGGGGTACATGTAAGTATACTTTAGAGTACCCGGGGTACATGTAAGTAGTACCCGAGCCGACAGTGACCAATCGATCTATATTAAGGTTTTGTTAAATACTTTGTAGGCCCAGGTGATCGAAAAATACCCGTTCAAATTTGGATTTAGAGGATATATTAAGTTTTTTTGCTATTTAATACTGTTTCTACCATGTGACCACCATGACACCATCAGAGTGTTAAAGGAGTTACTATCAATTGATACAGACCAAATATTAAATATTTATTAATGAATGCTTCAGAAAATGTGTTTTGATTGATCTCTATATTTGAGTTTTAACAGTGACAATAACCTTGGACCTGCTTTTGTTCTTGACACTCAAACAAACAACCATTGTCAACTAGGCCCATTATAAAACAAGAGAGCCAAACTGTTGCAAGATATGCCCGTTTGAAGGTTTTGGACAACTTGATAACTTTACCATGACCCATATTTGAACTTCTGACCAAATTTGATGTAGATCCGATGAAAACCTCGTGACCTAGTTTTTTACCCATATTTGAACTTGACCTAGATATCATTTAGACACAACTTCTGACCAAATTCAGTGAAGATCGGATAAAAACTACTTCAATTAGAGAGCAGACACAATGCTCAATCCTTGAAATGCACTAATTGAACCCGTGACCTAGTTTTTGACCCGGCATGTCCCATATTCGAAACTTGACCTAGATATTGTCTAAATACCACATCTGACCAAGTTTGGTGAAGATCGGATAAAAACTATTTGAATTAGAAAGCGGACACTGCTGTGGACGCCGCCGCCCGCCCGCCAAGGGTGAAACTATATGTCCCTTTTTCAACAGCTTATAAAAATCCATCCATGTTGTACAAAGAGTTAGGGGTTATTAACTATAATCGAACTTGGGATTTGAATCGTGACCTGGTTCTTGAACACAATGCTCCATCCCATCATGTTAATAACTTCTGCAAAGATATATGAAATTTGTCCATAATGGACAATAAAAAGGGGTTTTAAGAACTCATTTCCAAAACTTGATATTCAATATTGAATGATAATAATGATCTTGTTGCACACACAACTCTGTCCCATTACAATATCACTTTTGAATAGTTTCTTTAAAAGCAAATATCTTTTACCTTGAATTCTGATACTGACATTGCATTGGAGCTGGTTTTTATGTGTGACAATCCATCTCACATTGTCACAATGCTCATCATTTTGACAAAAAAAAATGTAAATACATCCTTGCTGGGCTAAGTTAGGCCCTGAACAAATATATCCCGACACAAATCACCTCACACCCAACCGCCAGTCATGGTATTCCCAAAATACTGCTGTTTGTCCAACGACAGTATAAACATTCTTATTGGCTGCTCTTTTATCTGTGCCCCTTACTCCTTACACATTTGTGTTCTTTACATAAAACTTAAAATATATAACATCAGCAAACATAAACAACACTGGCAACAGGCAATAATAACATGAACAAAAGAATCACCTTGTGTTTAAAAGCCTGATTTATCTGCATTCTTGCTAAAAAAATTGTAATTTACAATTACTGAAATCTGTTAACTGATATAAAACATTGTATATACCACCACTGGCTACATAAAAGAAATTAAACTTGGAATAAACAAGCAAATTTGTTGAATTGATATCCCCCCCCCCCCTACACCCCCGACACACACATTTTGTTTAAGGATGGGTGCATATCGGACGGATGAACATACTGACATATTGACAGACGAAAAACACCAATTCTATATCCCTAAACCATTGGCGGAGGATAATTATGAGAGAAGGAAGGACAGACAAGTCAGGGACTATATGCTTTCCCTTGTTGGAGCACAAGATCTCTAACATGTAATTTCTAAGTACAAAGATGTATACATAATTCTGGAAAAAGCATTTGTGTAACATTGACCCTTAATGTGAATCTTATAACCTTACATGAAGTATATTGTGTGACGTTGACCTTAATCCTAGACATGAACCTTGACCTTAACCCAAGACATGAATCTTACATATGACACACAGCAAGGAAGAAGATGGAGAAGAATTATTAAGGTTATGACATAATCCACTGATGCATAGAAAAATAATGGCTAAATAATAAATATTTCTACAAATATATGACCGTTGATGTGTGACCATGACTTTGGTCAAAAACACATAGGTCTTGCACTGCCTGATAATTGACAACAATTACATCAGGACATTTTGAGAATCCATTTTAGTATTGTACAATCCTTACCAAATACGCCATATTTAATCAAAATGTGCGACTTTGACTTTTGTGTGTGCCTTTGACCATGACTCTAGCAACCTGGATTTTATATTTAACACTCAGCAAGATAATGGAGAACAATTTTGAACATTTAAAACAGAATCCCTTGGTATAGTAAAGGAATGACAAAATAATGAATAATTCATAAAAAAATTGACCTTTGACCTCAATGTGTGACTTTGACCTAAGCCCCTTCGATTATGGGTTTTGAATGTGAAGCATCCCCAGATGATTGAGAACAATTATGGCAAGTTTCATGGATCTGGCTCAATTGTTATTGGAGATAAAGCTCTAGGCTTATATTAAAAAGCATTTTTTTAAGATACAAAGGGCCATGACGCAGTTATTAACTGTAACAGATGGTGTAAAATGCCATTTGGCGTACATCATCCTCTTATCCATATATATACACATACGAAGTTTCAATTCCAAGATATGGTTCCGGACACAAAAGTGCTGGACCGACAGAAGGACGGACAGATGGACAACACCAAAACAAATTCAATATCCCTCCGCCTATGGCAGGGGATAACATTATGTAACATCAATTTTTGAGGAATACTATGCAAAAAACACGTTTTCTGAAATAAAATAATTATTGATTCACATTTTCAGTAACATTTGCATCAAAATGATGAAAAGCAGTTTATTTGCAAGAGTCAACAGTGAGAAAATTGCAATATTATTGCATTAAAAGCAGGACTCTGCTTCAATTAAAATCCCTGACCTGGAGAAGTCAACCATAGCATTAATAATTATATATCCTCAACCTCAAAACCAAACAAGAGATGTGTTTGTCAGGAACACAATGCCCCCTTTTGCGCCGCTTTGAAGCTGTCTCCATCGGAATACATATGCCCCCAAAAAACGCTTGTTCGAAAGCTAAACGCAGATTTCAAAACCTTAACGCAGACCCTAAGTTCAAGGTAAAGGTCAAAGGGGCCAAAATTTGTGCGAGTATGGAAAGGCTTTGTCCATATACACATGCATACCAAATATGCAGGTTACATCTGAAGCAACATAGAAGTTTTGAGCATTTTTCGAGCGGAAACGCAATTTTTTTACGATTCAAGGGCCGTAACTCAAGAGTGCCTGGGTAAATTTGGCTGATTATCAACCTTAACCTAGATTTTATTGTCTTACACATTTTTATGAAGTTTAGCGGAAACGAGAAAAAACCTCAATTTTTCGATGATCCAAGGACCGTAACTCAGGAGTGTCTAGGTCAATTTGGCTTATTATCCAACTTGACCTAGATGTTACTGCCTTACACATTTTCATGAAGTGTGGTGAAGATCCTATGGCATTTGCTCGAGTTATTGAGTGGAAACATGAAAAAAAACAATTTTGATAATCCAAGGGCTGTAACTCAAGAGTGACTGGGTAAATTTGACTGATTATCATCCTTAACCTAGATTTTATTGTCTTACACATTTTTATGAAGTTTAGTGGAAACGAGAAAAAAACTCAATTTTTCAATGATTCAAGGGCCGTAACTCAGGAGTGTCTTGGTCAATTTGGCTGATTATCGAACTTGACCAAGATGTTATTGCCTAACACATTTTCATGAAGTGTGGCGAAGATCCTATGACATTTGCTCGAGTTATTGAGCGGAAAAGAGAAAAAAACAATTTTACGATGATTCAAGGGCCGTAACTCAGCAGTGTCTGGGTCAATTTGGCTTATTATCGAACTTGACCTAGATGTTTTTGCCTTTCACATTTTCATGAAATTTTGGTGAAGATCTGATAACAATTGCTCAAGTTATTGAGCGGAAACGAGAAAAAAAACAATTTTAAGATGATTCAAGGGACATAACTCAAGAGTGTCTGGGTCAATTTGGCTGATTATCAAACTTAACCTAGATGTTATTGCCTTACACATTTTCATGAAGTTTGGTGAAGATCAGATGACAATTGCTTGACTTATTGAGCGGAAACTAATCCGGACGGACTAACTGACTGACGGTGCGATTTTAATATGCCCCCAGAACCTATGTTCTGGGGGCATAATAAAAATACAATGATATTTGACCTTGAAGGATGACCTTGACTTTTCACCACTCAAAATGTGCAGCTCCTTGAGATACACATGCATGCCAAATATGAAGTTGCTATCTTCAATAATGCAAAAGTTATAAAACTTTAACCAAGGTTAAAGTTTTAGGACACACACTATGAATGAATGACAGACAGGCCAAAAACAATATACCCCTGATCTTTCGATCAGGAACCCGGGGGATAAAAAAGCATGTCAAGTAAAGCTCAAATAATTTGCCTAACATTGCAGTTTCAGGCTGTTTAGTGGGTTACATGTATTACTTACTTTTAGGTAGAAGGCAGAAAACTTCCAGCTCTTTCCTGTGTCTCGAGGTTGCCCTTTTCTTAACTTCATCCATTGAAAACACAAACTCATGTTCAGTTTTGTTAAGGAGAAATTTCAATTCCTCTGGTTGAACAGTTTTTATGTTGATTTTTTCTGCCACCAGGTTCGCCCATTCCAGTGGGCCCGAGTTTCTATTAACAAGCATGTTAATGCGCCCTGGTGTGGACCCCAACATCCGCACCAGTTTCCGGTCCATGCCAATAAGCTGGATTGATAACATCTAAAGAATAAATGTAACATTTTAATTTACTATAAATTTGAAAAAACATTGGCAAATTATTAAGTACTTAAAACTACTTTACTACAATATAGGAATACATGTACAACAAGGAAAAAGAAGGTTTCTGTATGGTCCTTTTCTATCAGAATCTTTACACATTTACTACCACTTCCAGAGACAAACAATTCAATATTGACAGCCATAGGTATCAGCTTACCAGTAGTCACTCCAGAAAGTAATGACAAGAGCACCGCCTTGCGGCAGCAGACCACTCATCTATTTTTCTTTTTTAAGGTGTAGGGACCTATCTCAATTTCAATCACAAAGGAGGGAGGGGTGGAGTGGAGAGGGGTGTATAATGTGGGGGTGTGGTCATTTATTACATTATCTTCCAAAAATGCAAACAAGGGCTGTTTGTAAAACATGCATGCCCCCCATATGGGCTGTCCGTTGTAGTGGCAGCCATTGTGTGAATACGTTTTTGTCACTGTGACCTTGACCTTTGACCTAGTGACCTGAAAATCAATAGGGGTCATCTGTGAGTCACGATCAATGTACCTATGAAGTGTCATGATCCTAGGCAAAAGCGTTCTTTAGTTATCATCCGAAAATCATTTTACTTTTTCGGGTCACCGTGACCTTGACCCTGTGACCTCAAAATCAATAGGGGTCATCTACGAGTCATGATCAATCTACCTGTGAAGTTTCATGATCCTAGGCATATGCGCTCTTGAGTTATCATCCGAAAACCATTTTACAATTTCGGGTCACCGTGACCTTGACCTAGTGACCTCAAAATCAATAGGGGTCATCTGCGAGTCATGATCAATCTACCCAAAAAGTTACATGATCCTAGGCCCAAGTGTTCTTGAGTTATCGTCTGACAACCACCTGGTGGACAGACCGACAGACCAACCGACAGACCGACCGACATGAGCAAAGCAATATACCCCCTCTTCTTCTTCTTCAATGCCCCCTATCGCGCCGCTTACTGACTGACTGACTGACATACTGACGGACAGTTCAACTGCTACATGTACCCTACTGGGGGCATAAAATAAAAAATTTGGGGTGTGGGGGGGGGGGGGGGGGGGTATAGTGTAAGGGTGTGGTGGTCATTTATTAGATGATCTTTAATAAAAAAAAATGGGGGAGGATGGTTTGGGTGGAGTCTATTGTGGTATGTGGTTAAGAGTTGTTTTGTAAAAGTATCAATCAAATCTAATCATAATCGAATCTAATCATAAATAAAGAAGTTATGGCAATTTTAGCAAAATTTAATAATTTGACCTTGAGAGTCAAGGTCATTCAAAGGTCAAGGTAAATTTAACTTGCCAGGTTCAGTACCCTCATGAGAGCATGAAAGTATTTGAAATTTTAAAGCAAAAGCCTTGATACTTTAGAAGTAAAGTGGATCTAAACACAAAATGCAACCATATATTCAAACTTACTAAGTCAAAAAAGGGCCATAATTCCATAAAAATGACAACCAGAGTTATGCAACTTGCCCTTTACTGTACCCTTATGATAGTTTGCGAGTGTTCCAAGTATGAAAGCAATATCTATGATACTTTAGGGGTAAAGTGGACCAAAACACAAAACTTAACCAAATTTTCAAGTATAAAGGGCCCATAATTCCGTCAAAATGCCAGTCAGAGTTACATAACTTTGCCTGCACAGTCCCCTTATGATAGTAAGTGTTGCAAGTATGAAAGCAATAGCTTTGATACTTTGTGGACCTAAAAGCAAAACTGTCCATATGGTTATTGGATAATATCTAAAGAATTTTACCTGTATTATTTAAGCCTTATTTTCAAATACTTATTTTAATTTGACATTGTGCATATCTACATTATGTGCATACATATTTTAAACCATATAAATATTATTTTTGTATTGTACCAAATACTTACAACATTTTGAGACAGAGAGGGTTCTATGTGATCTTTTTTTGAGATTTTCATCTTCAAAAGATTAACACTCTTCCTAGCTTCTACAAGAAAATACAAATATACATAGAACAAACTAAAACTGGCACTGTCATGGTTAAAATATGCCACAATTGCGGATGTTTCTCTGGTTATATACACATGAAATATGAAGTGTTAATCTGTTCTAATGTTTTAGTTAAAATACAGAAAAGAACAAAAAGAAAAGAGCTTTGTCACAGGAAAGACAGCATTCCACTACTGGTTTTAACACAACAAATATAAGCATATCTTCAAATTTAACATACTTTGAAAATATTAAAATAAAAAAATGAAAACATTGCTTTAAAGTTGTATTTAATATCTCAATATGTCACCTATGGGGGGGGGAGAGACATTCAAAACATGTCTACCTTTCCAATAAACAATAAGCATATTTACCAGGTGTTAATGCTCTGTACAAATTGTCAAAGCACGATCCTGAAAATTAAAGAGTACCGTAATTAAAAAAAAAAACATTATTCATTGCAAGTTGATTACATAATAAATGTTAAGAAATTCACGTTTAGTCTCATAACATGTCAGTTGTTGTTTTCTTTCACCCTAATATGGGATTTTTGGTCCCAATGTGAACCAGAACAAGATTTCACAAATAATAAATTTATCATAATATTGGCAAATACCTTTTCTTTTTTACATAAATATATATGAATAAACCTTTAAAGCACTGTATTATAATTATGTGAATTTTACATAAGACATCAAACTTGCAATGGACATCATTTTGGTGATTTTCTCAAACAAAACTGTTCATTTTTACTATACTTTAAGTGTAATAAGCACTTGTGTATGACATTGACTGTTTCATTATCAGTAATTGTATTTTTATGTTAACTATATTTTTCAACTGTGTTCATACACGCATGTACATCAGTGCCCCAGATAAGCTGCGTATCTGCGTCTTTCACCCTATTAAAATGTTTAAAAACGCAAAGAAATACAATATCATGCGTATTGAAAACGCACCCGATTTGCCTTTTACGCACATTCGTCTTATTTGATGCGTACAATACAATAGCTTTGATCGAAAATACTTTGCTCATTTTCGGTATTTTTTGTGATTATTTTTGTTACGCGGCGACGCTTTTATTCAGCAAACGCCTGGATGACGGAGCAATAAAACAGTCAAAGCTATTCAAACGCTCTGCGGACTAGATTTCATAGTTAAATAAAGCGGCTGACCAAATTATTTACGACGACATACATGCGTTTTCAATCTGACTTAATCCGTCGTTCATTGTGCATGTATTTGTTAAGTGTCTGTACTTTCAGTTTCTAATACGATGCGTAATAAAAATGTCTAAGAGAAAGACGTCAGCAATTGTTGCGCCATAATATCAGTCGATCGCTAACTTTTTCGAACCAAGAAAGCAAGAGCCAATAAGTGCCGAATCATTCCTGTTATCGATTTTTTTTAAGTTTAAACTTTATTGACAGTTTCAAGGATTAAAGATGTTATGAAACATCAGTTTAATAAAGTTAATTATATTAGTTTACAGTTTTATTGAATCAATACAATTGTGTGCAGCTTCAACAGAAGTAAAGCAGCGATGGTTTTACTGTATGCATCTTATAACTCATTTCACCCTATTCCAAGAATGAAATCACCCTATTTTTCAAAATCAGTGGGTGAAAACCCTATTTCCGAAATAATTATCTGGGGCAGTGGTACATGTTGATTTTTTAATTAATGTTCTTACATCCAATTAAAAATCAAGTTTTGAAGTAAAATCAATTTAATTTATATAATGCAATTATATGTGCAAGTGTCTTTATTATTTGTCAACATTAAGAAATACAAAAGGTCAAACTTCATATAATTATGTGTTTATTCCGAGATTGACGTCTTATTCCAACTTCACATATCAGTGTGTTTTGAAGTTCATTTATGCTAATTTCTAATTCCTATTAAGGTTATATGAGAACAATCCATGCTTTATGCGCAAAAATAAATAACTTCATTCCCTGAAGTTATCCTTTATTTTTCATTATATTATTTTAGTGTCACTGTGTGGCAATAGGTTACAACTTACAGAAATAGGTATATTATTAAACAAGAGCTATTTTACAGACAAAACAGCAGTCCCTTACCAGGTAATTTGTCAGAGTAATACCTGGATTTCCATTAATTAACCTAGCCTAAGTTTTTTGGAGTTATGGTAGGATGAAAATTTGAGTTTTTTAACCAATTATTTTTATTATTTGTGCATATTGAGCATAAGACCCTCAATCAATTTTCATCAACCTAGCTTTAGAACTTTTTTAGTTGTTGCATGATAGGGATTTTAGTTTTACATATTTCTGTAACCATAACAACCACAATATCCATCTTACAACTGAAATATCATGCATACTCCACAAATGGCCCTCTATCCAAATACTGAGTTTCCTCAACTAAGCTGAAGTACGTATTGAGTTATAAAAAGGATCCAGATTCAACATTTTTCCTCACCACTTTGGGAATGGTACCAGTACCGGTCAAATTGGGAAAATTAGCGTCCTTTTAATCCAAATTGGGAAATTCATACTTTATGCTGAAAACTTCTTAAAGCATTTACAAATAATAATAAGTTGCATTTAACAAACTCAAACAAAGAAACAGTTTACCATCTAGTTAATTTTATACATGGCACAACAATCAATTTTATAGTTTAATGTCTGATCTTCAAGGTCCTTGAAGTTTCCCTAGGAAACAGGACACCTGGGTTTGAATTGATCACACATAGTTCCCGAACATCTAGGTAAACAATGTTATGCCACCAGTGTTTTTTTTCATTCAAAATCGGGTCCGGTAACTGGACCCATTCCCAATCAAAAAAGTATATATTGTTCTCAAATGGGAGCTAAAAATTCCCAATGGAACAAAAAAAAAATATTTTTTTTTAGATCAATATTTTTTTCATCTCCCATCCATATAAGATCAACCTTAGTAAATATAATACTGGGCACACTTGTATTCTCAATTTTGAAGCATTTGTTAGCAAAACAACAACAACACTTTCCTAATTTTAGTCAAAACGCTGCGAATTTTCCCAATCCAAAGGGACCCAGCCCCATTCCCAAAATGGTGAAAAAAACACTGGCCACCAATCACAAAGCTGTCACAGTAATGTACAAAATTACAAATACATCATTATCATAGTAACATTTTAAACCATAAAATCAACCCGGAAAAAGAGGACCATAACTATCTAATAATAACAAGAGCACCGCATAACGGGTGCCACGATTTGCTTCGGGTGCAGTTTTGAATAAATAAAAGCTTGTCAGATTATATTTTTAGAGGTCACAAAGACCTTGACCTTTGACATAGTTACCCAAAAATGGGTGTGGCATGACGTAGAACTCGTCAACGTGCAGCTACATATGAAGTTTCAAAGTTGTAGATTGAAGCACTTTGATTTTAGAGGCAATGTTCAAAACCTTAACAAAATGTTAAGGTTTTAGCATGATGCAGACAACACGATGAGCTGGCTATGACATTACCTCGGGCTTTCTCCGAAAACAGCTTCAGGAGCTAAAAATTAGACTTACGATACTGTATACACTATCTGGGAGTTCACATGCAAATCAGTACATTCAAATATTTCCAATACATGCCAGTGAATATGATATAAAGCCGTACCTAGTTAAAAGACTGCATTAAAGCCAGGGATAGTTGTTTTGTTTATTTTCTAACGATAGTGTTTCGAATTATGGCTTGCCATCTTGTCGCAAAAAAAGCAAAACATCATGTTCCCTTTCTCAAACACACGAGTATTCAGACAACCGGAACCATTGAAAAGCTTACAGCAGTTACTTCCTCTGATGGCTAACAATCACTGATTTGAGCTTTACTCTATTTTCGTGGCAAAACAAAAGAGTAAATGTTGCAGATTTTTTTCTATGAATTGGGATTTTTTAGGCAAATTGGGAATTTTCATCTTGCAATTGGGAAAAATGGTCGCATTGGGAATGGTGCCGTTTTACCAACTTTATATATTATATAGGAAAAACGCCGAGATTGTTTGGCTGGACAGAGAGACAAACAAAGTTTTATCAACCTAGCTCAAGGAATTTTTGAGTTATCGCAGCATCAATATTTGGATGCAGTACCAAGAACAAACCTATAGTCCTATCCTGTAACACAGTTGGGGTACATAAAGCTCAAATATTTACCATCTTTGTCTGTGTCTGGGCAAGGCATGGAAGGCCCATCTGTTAGCTTTTCTTCTGGTAGAGAGGATGTACCTGTAGCTGAAATGTTATCAATGTCCTGTTTATGAAATAAATACTTGAACAAACATTTATCTTTTTCATTATTTCAATAACATTATGAAATTGTCTATTTGATAAATTTTGATTGAGCTTAATGTCAAATAGTGTTCACAAAAAACATTTATTTACATCTTCATACTTAAATAATAGGCAATTTTTATAATCAATACTTCATTGCTGAAAAGCGTGACAGTAAATTACCGTGACATAATATTTACACTTCTTATGAAAATAACCATACAAAACATTATATTGGATTGATAGATAATCACAGTGACATTGAAATGTTGCAAGCAACCCTCCCTATAATAGATTGACTGACACATAGCCATCAACTGTTTTCTACAATATATGCTTTTGAAATAACAATCAATATCAAAAAACGTTGCTTTTTACCAACAGTAAAAATAACAACATAAAATGAAAAATTATTTCATTTTAATATAATTTATGCTATTTTCAGATCTTAAGGACAGGTCATGTCAAGAATTTGAAAACAAAACAATTTGTAAAATCATCTATATTCATAACAGGTCACATAAATGAAGTTGATTTGACTGCAACAATAAAGGGAACATATACAATATATTCACTACAGGAATATGACTGAATATTGACCTATGAGAGGGCTTACAAAGGCCAGACTTACCAAAGCCACATCCCACACAGAACTTCCAATGTTTTTCGATGTTTTCCCCACAATTGGTGCAAAACATCTTATGTGCAATGTGGATTGTGCTGTAAGAAAAATAGCTCAGAATTCAGCGGGTAAGTCAAATTATTTGGACAAAGTTGGCTTGCCAACCAAATAAACTGTTGAATTTCGAAACACAAAGATTTATCTGTCTTGAATCTTGTTTTATTTTGTTTGATCAGTTTTTCAGACGTGTACGGTTATTATCTGTTTAATGTTAGGATTTTGAATGTCTTGCCAGTCATTGTGTTTGTAAATGTAATACATTGTTATTTTTTCATATTTGTGCAACAGTTAAATATAATAATATAGAGAATACTAGGTAAGCGTTGAATAGAGAGAAGTTTATGTTGCAAGGCTTAGAATGCCGGGAGCACGAGCCTTGGCAAGCGCTTTCGGTTTTTGATCCAACCAACATATAGAGAATACTAGGTGAGCGTTGAATAGAGAGAAGTAAATGTTGCGAGGCTTAGAAGGCCGGGAGTGCAAGTCTTGGTGAGCGCTTTCGGTGTTCGAGCCGAGCTACATAAACTTCTCTCTATTCAACTCTAATTTTAGTATTCTACTTATCCCATCGTATTTTTACTAAACAAGAAAATTAACAAACAAACAATTTATGCACATGCATTAAGCCCAATTTTCCCAAAGGGAGGCTCAACTATTCAAATACTTATTTTACAAGTTCAACAAGGTGGGATAGAGGCTAGTCTTTTCAATGATGATGGGGTGACTGTGTTATTCCGTCAATGTCGCAGTGAAAATGGGATAAAAACTCTTCTCTATTCAACGCTAATCCTAGTATTCGATTTATCCCATGGTATTTTGACTAAACAAGAAAAATAACAAACAAACTTCAAAAACAATGAAACACAGCAAACGATTGTTTGTTTATTAATTACGTCCGTGCACGCAAAGGTTTATTCAACAAGGTGGGATAGAGGCTAGTCTATTCCATGGGGTGTTAAACCGTCAATGTCGCTGTGAAGATGGGAAAAAATCTTGTTCTCAATGCCGGTATAATCGTTCCGTGATTAATACCTACCCATTGTGGTCAACTCCTACGTGTTTTTTGGTCAACTCGTACCTACCCTAAGTAAACTTGTACATGATATACAGAAATAGGTGTAGGAAAGTCAGCTATTAATTAAAAGTATTAATTAAATAAATTAATATAAAAAGTATCTATAAATTCTTTGCGCGTCTTATAAATGAGACTAATTCCTAACCTAGTTCTTCTTGAATGCTCTGAGCTTTTATGAGTACATACGTACAGCCCAGACCCGGAGGGTCAATAGCTGGGAGTTGGATTATTGCAACTAGTTCCTAACCCACAAATTGGCACAAACACATTTCATTTTTTGGCGTGTTTATGTTTTATTCTCTACATGTTTGCATATTGGTAAACCGTGAGAACTCACTCGATACTCTAAGGCTGTTTAATAACATTCAAATTCATAATGCATTTATGTAAAATACTTACCTCAGCAAAGTTGATCTTTCTTCTTACAGGTGTCGTGTTAATGTGAAACAACCGCCATTGACTGCATGAATGGTGGATAAGACGCGAGTTTTGATTGGTTTATTCTAGGTGTCGGAACCAATCAAATTTTATCGCGTAACCACATAGCAACCCGAATTTCGTGCAGTAATTCAATGCTATTGAAAATCGCGCGGAGTAATGAACCTTCCGCGCGATTTTTCATTAGCAACCCGCAATTTACATAGCAACCCGAGATTTGTACAGTAATTCAATGCTTAATTTTCGCGGAAGATATTTGTGTTCCGCGCTTTGTGGATTAGGTCCGCGCGATTTTATACACTACTATTTGTACAGAGTAGATAATATTAAGGTTCCGCGCGATTATTTGAGCCCGCTTTTTCTACAGGGTTGAAAAATAATTGCTCCGACGGAAAATATATGAAAGTTCCGCGCTTTTTAGATTTCGATTTGTATGTAGTGTTTTATGGCCATGCTGGCATTGGTTTTTCGCGGAAAGTGAAAGTTCCGCGAAAAATGACAATCCCGATATTTACTATATAAGTATATGTATTTTAGCGGGGGTCCCCTTTGGCTTTCCATAATTTTCACACATGTGTAGTCCCTTAGAAAGTTGAATTTTATTAAACACCTTTCTTGCTAGATTCAAATTTTAAAGCCTTCATTTCCAAACTTTAGATACTGATGAGCAGCAAACAGCATAAAGCATATGTATTATCACATTTATTTCAATAATTGTGTAAATGTGTAAATGTAGCTTTGTTTTGTTTTGTTTTCCTGCGTAAAAGCATTTAAATTAAAACTTATAAAAACTACACAATGTTCATGTGTACGTTTCATTAATGCATTCTTGGTTGGGTCGCTTATGTTATGTTCGGGTCGTATTGCTCACAATAATGTTGTGTTTCTTTGTTCATTCTGTTTTAATTTTTGAAACTTAATTTAATTTAAAAAGGATTTTAATTCATTTGTTGAAACTAATGCAACGATATCCCACAGTTCAAACAAATCAGCAACCATGCATGTATATGCAGAACATGAACAACACAACAATGTACAAGAAAATGACTCTGTCCACTAGCTTGTGACTGATGCGGTTGCGAACATTGACCTGTTTGTGAGAACACTCGCTCATACGACACGGATGTCAATGGCATGGACAAAAGCACCGAACTACGTGCCCAATTGTTGGGAAACATCTTTTATTTGCACACCACCATGTCAACGGGTCGCCCTCGAGATTACAATTCACTCGCATGATAAATGAGTTTAAATTGGTTTCTTAAATAAAATGTGCCTCAGACGGTAGTGGTGGAAATGTTGGTGACGTAAATTACTAATAACATGAAATTATGATAACACAAATGCGACGTTAACTTGACAGGTTTCTAACTACTAATAAACACTTTATTTTCGCACACAATCAGTGCTGGATATCGATAAACAAAATATCAAAATTAGCCACCCAATGTATCAACTGATTTTTATCACGAGTTAAATAATGGTGTTAATTACGTCTTCGCTCATAGCCACAACTATCCGCAGTGCGCTAGTTAAATGTTTGCGAGTAAAACAAAACGATAGCACCAATTATCAAAACGTATCCCCTGTTTGTAACCACAAAGGTACTGATTTATTGCTTCATTAGTTTGTTTTTGACACACTATTTATTACCATCGATGGTGCGGCATGTTTTTTTAACTGGTCACCAGCGCAAGTTTGCAGTAAGTCGCACGTTTACGTAAAATGGCACAAGTTTTTCAATGGAACAAACAAATAATTAAAAAAATCAGGTTAACCTTTTCCCGAAAATGTAACCGGTTAACTGGTTGTTTCGGTAGGTTAATCGGTTAACCGGTTTATATTTTGCATCCCTAAAATATATCATGTATTTAGACTTTCAGGTCTTTCATCATTCTATTTGATAGTTTTGAATGAAAATGTAAAATATGAATTCTGCTCATGCAACTGTCTTTATTGGAAATTTAATTGACCATCAAGTAAACAACCACAACAACCCACGCTCATACCATTCAAGTGTGCACTACAATATATATGGGCATTGATCTGTGAAAAGGGGTTTAATGCATGTGCGTGAAGTATTGTCCCCATTTAGACTGTGCAGTCCGCACAGGCTAATCAGGGACGACACTTTCGCTTTTATAATACTTATCGTTAAAAGAAAGTTTCTTCTTAGCAAAAAGTTTCAGCAGAAATTGTTATCCCTGGTTAGCCTGTGCTGACACTTAGCGCACATGCATTTCAACACTTTTTCACAGAGCGCGGCTTATATACATATTTACATCTACATCCCACCACCCCTACCATAGAATACTTTTTTTCTAGAAAGGGGGGTATTGTAGTATAATACATTTGTTATTGAATTGAATATCAAGGTTTTTTTTCTGAACAAAAGAATGCCTTGCCGTTATAATTCGAATTGATACAACTACAAAATCGGCAGGAAAAGATCTTTGGTAATCACAGCAAAGCTACAGAATTACAATGTGCAACCTAATTTTAAAACCTTTGTCTCAAAAATCTGTGAGAGAGTTATGTAAACTTATCAATTGTGTTTGTTGGACATCATAGGTTTCTGATGTTAGTGCCCAGTTGGGGCTAATTTGTAAGGAGTTTATGGTTGAGTTACATATCCACTTCAAACGGCATCAATCAATAATACTGTACAGGAACAAAGCAAACACTGTGTAAATTGCAATTTATTATCAGTTTGCATGATAGAGGATGAGATAATAAATGTAAAGTACAAGAAAAACTGCCAACTGAAAACAGTTCTGATTGCCATGTTTTACCCCAAGATGTCAAGGATGTGCGCTTGAATAAAAGGCAACCGAAGTGGATGCATGTGGTAATAAGCTACTATGCATTTTTAAACTTAAGCAGTAACAAGCTCATACACTTTAAATAAGTGTACACTACAATACCTAAGTTCACGCAAAATATACAAAATATCATTGATAAAGATTAATTAATTTATTTATTGTACTGAAAAGTTTACAAAAAGTCCATAACAACCGTTTTTTGCTATGACCGCAATATGTCCATTGCTAACAAATGTTTGCCACATAAACTTGCCAATGAGGAAGTCAATTTAATGCATACAATTTCTGATAGATTGTTTGAAATTGAAACCAATTACTGACTTTCCAGAGTTTATATTTAATGCAACTCAGGTTAAATACCAACTCTGGAAAGTTTATCCCCAAAAAAGCAAACACAGGTTTTCTGATATTGGAGACAATGTGGTGTTTTAAAGGGGCCTTTTCAGATTTTGGCCGATTTTGAATTTTAATATTAAATGTAAACATTGGATCTAAAAAGCTCCAGTAAGAAATCAAGAATAAAATTAAAAAAGATAGCCTGAAAGGCCCAAAGTCTCTCACCTGAGATAACAAGATATTATTGGGACAAATCTTCTGACCAAGTTTCATGAAGATGGGAAAATAAATGTGGCCTCTAGAGTGTTAACAAGGTTTTACTATAGCCATATAAGGAAAATTGCCCCGCCCCCTGGCAATCATGTTTTTCAACCAACCGGCATAATTTTTAAAGTTGTCCAAGATATTATTGGGATGAATCTTCTGACCAAGTTTCATAAAGATCGGACAGTAAATGTGGCCTCTAGAGTGTTAACAAGATTTTACTATAGCCATATAAAGATATATATAAGATAATCCTTGTCGGGTAGGGGGACCCATTCAATTTATACAATATACATACTAGTATAAATTTATTTTATTATTTCTTTTTAATCTATGACAATAATTGTGAACTGACATTTCGACAATCTGCGAACGCAATTATCAACCACAAATGTTTTGTATGCGCGAAATCTAACTCTTTTTGCATTTACAAATCTAATAGGGCTTTTTCATCGAGTCTGCAGAATCACAAGATATGACATAATCACATTGAAATCAAACTCGTATTGAACTAAAAAAACTCTTACCTTTACATTAAAAAAATCCTTTAAGACACGTGTTTTATATTTCCAACTAGAGTGAGATGATTTCCCGCTTTCTCGTTACACGTTCACTTGCAGAATGATTACACACGCTGAAACCTCGTTTTGACACACCAGACACACCAGCGCTGCTGTAAATCCTGTATCGTGGGGCGTATTTGCAGTCAAACAATTTTGCACGAGATTACTGTTCAGCTTCAGAATAAGTCGTAAAAGTCCTTCCGTTATTGGTGATGAACATTTGTTTGAAATATGTTCGCCCGAAGTATTCTCATAAGCAAATCGAGTATATTTTCAGATAAATCGATATATTTTCGCTCGATTTCTGTCCTCGTCTTGTTTAAATTGATAGGGTTTAGGCACTAATACTTGAATGGGAATACATGAATGTTTAACTTTTAATACCCTTAACGGCCTGTAAACTTCATTTATTATTTGTCCGTTTTTCCAATACGTAAATCACACAAGCAGCCCCACCCTTTCAAATTCTCTTTTGTATTGTTCCCAGTTACATAACTTACATTTATTTTTGCGTCAATGACATAACTTATCATTTAATTCCTTCGCGTTTTCGCCTTTGGCTTTCCCCTCGGTGCTAAATTGCTAGCTTAGCCTAAGTTACGCAAATGTCTTGCAGACCGGCCCACCCGTTTCCTAATCGCCCTCGAAAAAAAACGCAAATATCCGTCCCCGGAATACTCGATTTTCCCGTCTGAGACCTCCTGACCCGCAACATATCCCATAACTGATGAATTATCTATCACATAGTCATTGTCTCTCGAGGGCCGGGGTCTGCGCTTAATCGCTTTGAACTCGACATGCCTGGGGCTGCATTCGTTCCGGTCATCTTGGATCTATTCAGTTGACCGATCGCAAAAGCGCCATTGAGTGCGCAGATTACAGCAATTAACTACTTACGGTGAGCAAGTTGTGAAAATCAATCACGATAATAATTGTATGCGGTTATGATTTAATTCCGACCACTTACAATGGCTAATTTATCACTTGAACAACGGAATCTAGCAACTGACTTTCGTCAAAATTAAAATTGCATATCGATCAACAAATATTTTTCTGGGTTTAAAGTGTTTATAGGTATCAACTTTTGATGAATTTCCTAGAGTTTCAATCCAGTTCTGTGTTTTACAATAAATCAATCTTTGTATTTTAAATAGCACAGTTCTGCTGTGACGTCACTAATTGCTTAGCTGACCGATACAGAGGTTATGTGGTTTAACCTCAGACAAAGGATTCACTACATGTTGTGTACACTGCAATATTTATATAAAGCAAAGTGGCAAATTACGCTTCCATGATGGGATTTAAATTGACATCTTGTTATTTGTCCAGAAGTTTTTGAAATGCGTGTACCTAGGAACCTGAATCCTGTAGTTCTTGATTAATTCCAGAATGTATTGTACAAAGCAATAAATTCAGAGATTAATCACGAACTACTGGATTCAATATGTGTATAGCTAACTACTAGTCAATTTTATTCTTTCTGTAGCCAAATTTATTTTTATTTGGCTACAGAAAAAATAAAATTGACTAGTTATCTATTTACTAGTAATAATGTTTAGATCTAGTTGAAACTGTCAGTCAATTAGCAAAAAACTACACATCAGGCAATATTGTAAGCATTTAGGTTCAGTTTTGACTGATATTTACACAACCAAAATTTTAAATTGTGAATTATGTTGCTTGGGTGAATTACTAAGGTTTCAAGTTATTAAAGACACGTTCTATAAAAAATAAGGTTTATTTGTATATACACATCAACAGTAACAGTACTTGTATTGCATGAAATTTTAGACTATTATATTTACATGTATATTTGTACATTTTGCATTGTTATGAGAAATACATGTGTATAATTATTTACATCATTAAACATTTGTAATCCTGCTATTTGTTCTTTTAATAACTAAGACAATTTGATTTATACAGAATTGTGTAGAAAGATTTCATTAACATATTCGAATTTTCTTCCTGGAACGAACCAGTACTAAGCAACAATGTTTTCCCTATATAAAAGTGATAGCTACAGGGCTAAGTGTTTATTACCGGTACTTTCACCCTTTTTCTTAATTTTAATCTCATAATTCTCTTTATTTTCTAATCAAATTCCACCCAAAATAATGTTATCTGAAGCCATTTTGCTTATCAGACAGAAAGTGCAAACAAAGAAACTTGTCTGAGCTAGGGGCAGTCTCGAATGATGTCACTGATAAGGGATACAGGTGAATCTAAAAATAGCACAGCTAAAGTGTGCTATTGAACTACATGCAATGATATATATATAATTATGAACTCTTACGTTTGTAATTAACGCCAAATATCTTGTAAATGATCTTTCTTGTTAGCCTTATTGAACGAATGGAAGCATGCCGACAGTTGTATTATGATAACCAATTAATACTGAATGCAATTATTTGCCATCACCAAAAAAATAAAAAATGAAATCGGAATATATCGGATTCCTGTTACTTTACGAATGAAAGATCCTGGTGGATATGCGCGTTTAAAGCAATTGTGTATTGAGGTCACATAACAATCTAAAATACGCAATAAGATAATTGATCAAAGGATCTAACAAATAAATGTGCGATATTTATTTAAATCACGAATCGGTTAGTAACTCATAAAGACAGCCATGTTGAATAGCACTTTGGTGCTAATGCTTTGTTACCATAGACTGTCCGGTTAGTGCAGTGGATAGTAAACGCGCCTCTCATATACGCGAACCGGCTTCAATCCCGTTCTCTGAAGCAAGTTAATTGGGTTGGTGTTCATCATACTTGACAGGTGGGGTTTCTCCGCGTACCTCTTCCCACGCACAATACAAGACCACACCGAGCGTGAAAATCTTTCAGTAACAATTCAACCGCAGCTATACATCAACATTAAATCCTGCTTTCGTGAGTATAGTAAGCAAAACAAGGTAGGGCTGGGACTCCCTCCGGGTTCTCTAAAATACAGCCGTCACGCGCCTCAGGGCCTCATGAATTTCGAAATACAAGAAGGCACGCTGTTGTTATATATGATCAATTCGGTGTGAACCAGTATAGACCAACATTCGGCATTAATCAATACAGTACGTTGGATATGTTGTTGCTTTTGATATTTGATTAAAGCGATTATAACACAGAAGTGGGTTGCAGTGGTACAACATCTTGATCCGTGTACAAGTCCTTGTCTATAGTATACGTATTGTTGAATTAATGTACAATAACTTATTAATTCACAAGACTGAATAAAAGCAAACACGATTGTACACTATTCTATTTAAGCTGTATTACCCATGCTGATGAGTATGAGAATTAGCTCCGTTCTGCAACAACTTTACATCCGGCTTCTTCCCAGAGCTGTTCACCTTAACTATGTTAGGATGGATATTCAAAGATCGAAAGCTAAACAAAAGCGCAACTACGACAAAAGGTCAAAACCACTTCCCAGACTAGAAATTAATGAATCCGTGAGGTTCCACTGAGGGGAATCGGAAACCAGCGACGGTCGTCAAAATAAATGTAACACCTACATAATACAAGCACCTTCTAAGGTAAGAATACATGAGAAGACGCCGCCACCTGCTGAGAACCGATATGCTAGCCCACAGTCAAGCGCTGATAACGAGATTACAAGTCGGTGCATTATTAAATCATTAATTTACTCGATGCCAACTCAACATTCCTCAACAGTTACGTTCAATCTTATCGGCAATTAAAAGACACCAACGTAATGATACGACTGTTTACATGGCTTCTTGACTTCCTTCGTGATTTGCAAAGTTTTAATTCATCGCATGATAGAAGGTGAAGCAAATTAACATATGAGCCTTGCTCTGTGAAAAGGGGGTTTAATTCATGTGCATAATGTCGTCCCAGATTAGCTGAGAAGTACGCACATGCTTATCAAGGACGACAATTTACGTCTAAACTGGATTTGCATTAAACCGCCTTTTCCCAGAGCGAGGCTCATACTTTAAGTACTTATGATACCCACTTATCACCTTAACTCTGGACATAAACAAACATGTTTGTACAAGTCCCTTCCTTAGCCCACATCAAATAGTATTATTTAGAAACCTTCGGAAATCTCAGGGAGGTTTTTGTTGAAGCAGACTTTTTACTGCCGACCTTTTTGATGAAAAAAATGAAGCAATGTTTGAAGAAAAATTACATTAACGGAATTAAGCCTGCAATGACTTTCCGATCTGTGTGAGAGACTTAGACTTGCAGGAACGACCTGCCATAGGTGGACATATAAATGGGCGTTGTGTTCATTTCCCACGTCTGTTAGGACCTTACTTTTTAATTAAAATGACAGTTTCACCCGAGCTGCAACCGAGCTGTTAAAATTAACAGACACAGGGCATTCCAAGGTGAGCAGGGATGCTCCATATAAGGCAAAAAGTTATAATTAGATCTGATGTTTAGGGGCCATTCTTGAACGTCGATTGGTCAGGCCTAGAACTCATGCATATTAATTATTTTAATTTCTATTGCAAGTCGCCCAACTCTTCGGTGTACTTAGAACCTTGAAACAAGTAGGTTGGTCACTCATGTGCTAGTAGACTCTGCAACAAGTGGGTCTAGCACGACTGTTAATCATTTTTTGGGGACTACAGATAGCAATATGCAGTTAGTAATATGTTGTTACCTCATAATTGTCAGTTTTATGAGAGAAATAATTTTACTTATCGATAGTATTCCTAATATTTTATCAGTAAATTTTTGATATCTTATTAAGATTAGATTTTTTGGTTAAGGGCAGGAAAACCACACATAATGTTATATGTTAATTGATTGATTGTATAAGTGCGATCTGTATGAATGTACAATTATGTATTCATGAGATATTGTTTGTATCATGACCTATACAACCTTTGTTAAATCATGTATTTTAAATAATGCATGCGTCTGATTGAATGTTGTATTATGTCTAGGTAACTTTGTTATTTGCAGATAACCGTCTTAACGTCTTCGAGTCTTAACGTCTTAAATTTTTCGTCGTCTGTACGTCATTTAACATCTGTTGGCGTCAATCAATAAAGTGAAGAATTTGTTCTACAAGACGCGTGTGTTGTGTTGTCTTCTAAAAGCCCCCAAAAGGCGATCGCGCCAGGAGTTGTGTCTCAAAACTCTGTGGCACAGATGTTGCATAATTTAAAGTTACTGCGAAAGGAACTTGACAATTATCGCTTAGGAAGAGTTACTGCGTAACCTCAGTTTTTTTCCTACAATCTGCGTTCACAAATTATCGAACGATCCACGGACTTCATTGACGTAAATAGTATAAGGCTTGAATCGGCTGTCCGTCGCGCGGAGTGGATTGTATGAATTACAGTGGTTTGGTGAATCGTAGTGAAAACTCGCAACGGTTGTGAGTGACACGGTATTATGACCGTCCGGCTAGCGCAGTAGTTGGTACACGCACCTTTTACCAAGGCGAACCGGGTTCAACCTCTGTTTTCGGAAGCTTGTGAGTTTGGTTGATGGTCACCATAATGGACAGGTGGGGTTTCCTCCGGATACTCCGCCTTACCCCCACAACACAAGACAACACTACACAAACACTTTGCAGAAAAACTAGACATAGCTGGAAGATGCAGCTATAATTAAAAATTCGCCCCAACTTACTTGAGTCTAGTAAATTAATTACGGTACTTAAGAGTGCTGGGTCGCACTCCGGTTCTACAAATAATGCAGCCTTAAGTTTGGAAGGACCTCATCAACAGCGAAATACATACGCAATGGCACGGGATTTACTTAAGGTGTTGGCGAGAGAACAACTAGAAACTGTAAATCCGGAACTTGAGAACCAATTTTTTGAGAATAAAAATGTGTCGTTCCCATTTCTCGTATTCGAGAACGTTTCTTAAAGTATTTTAATTGGTTAACGAGATTGAGAAGTCGTTTTAAACAGTTTTTGTTTAAGTGTCATATAATCAATAACAACATGACAACTACATAATTATAATGATCATCGTCATAACCTTCATTACCTTCTCCAATTTCATCATTATCATCAGTGTAAGTATCATTTAAAAATCACCGGACACAATATCCTCATCGATATCAAAATCAGCATTTGAATCAATCTCTGAAGGTCTATCAAAATCATTGTCACCAGCGGCAGCAATAATTTCTTATCACAAGTAATTTCACCATCATCACCTTTCCCGTAGAAAATCCCATCAACAACAAAATGAATGAAAACCATCGCTCTTGAACAAACTGTTTAATCATTGTATGACTATAATTAAGCGTATAACTGTATTAAAATAAGTACATACGCGATGAATTAACTCGCATACTTGTTACAGGATGGACATAAAAATAAACAAATGGTACAACTTAAACATTTGCTAGTTTTTAAATAAAATAATTATCTATAAAGGCCCATTTTCAACTATTATGTTGAACAATGAGCTAATATCGTTTTAAAGATAATTCATGTTTATGTATGAGATGCGCTATTGTTACCCTCTTTATTCTACTCGCAAAACGCCTTTCTCCACATTAGATTACCTGTTAATAATAAGTAAATTTCAAAACCTGGGTAAGACAGCTTAGCCGAAACAAATTCTGTCCAAAACAAAGCGATACTTCTTCTGTTTACGAGGATGCAAACTTGCTGATATAATGTAGCAATCACCCTTTGTGAATCGTAAATTAGGTAGTAGAACAAAGAAATAGATATTGAGACGCGTTTTGAGAAAATGATGCGTAATGCATGTGCGAAAAGTGTCGTCCCACATTAGCCTGTGCAGCCTGTACAGTCCGCACAGGCTAATATGGGACGACACTTTCCGCTTTTATGACATTGTCGTTTAAAGAAAGTATTTGCTTAGCAAAAATCTTATTTAGGCGGAAAGTGTCTTTCAGAATTAGGAACCGGTGCGAGGTAATCAGTTTTAACACTTTCTTCAACGCGATATAGATTAATAACCGAATAAGATTCAAAATCAAGTGTACTGCTAGTTCACGGGTACAACTACTTCTCTCCAACTATTATATAGTGAATAAAGTGTTAATCGATTACATGTTGCGAAATTGAAGAGGCTGATTGAGTTAACTTCGTATATATGTCACTCACTTGCGCGACGGGGATTTCGATAACAAAAATAGGGGACACTTAACATCTAACACATAACAACTAACGCAACACCTTATAATCCTATATCCTATACATTTCTTTAGTATCGGGGGCTACCGCCCCCAAACCCCCGCTTTGTCGATGGTGGTAAACAACTGCGTACCGGTAAAGTTCAATCTAGCCAAAAATAGAATATGTTCCAATTGATTCATCGTGTGTTTATTGTTTTATCGTTGATAATTAACCCCAGTGCTTTTGTTCTTAAAAGAATAGTAAACGATTAATGTGTAGCAAATGAAAGCGCCCTTAAATATACACATATTCATTTAAACAGATAGTTATGTGAAGTTCGTGCATACTTGTTTTTTAAAATCAAAGCGCTGAAGGCACTGAAGTTGTTCGCTCTCTGAATACTTTTAGTAATACAATCACAGAGTTAAGTTACATTCATAAACAAAACAACCCAGCAATAGCAGTGCAACGTTAACTTGCCTTCTTGTACTATATTGCGTTTGCAAAGCATATCGTCAGTTTTCAACAGATCATTGTAAAATATGAATGTACTCACTTTTAAAGTACGTTCTCCAGGCAACAATCAGGAACTTGCTTGATGCCGAATGTTTTGACAGTCGGTGTGCGATCAAGCGTGGGGAGCAAACAATGTTCTTTAAACTCAATAAATGAGTAAATTATAAATCAAAAATTATTTTGATAAAACTAACATTTTGAAAAAAAAAACTTTTGTACAAACTTAATAATTGCATGCTATCGTTTCGATGAACTTTTTTGCCGAGAACATCTTATGTTCACGTGACAAACACAAGAGCTGTCAGAGGACAGCGCGCTCGACTATTCGAGTGCTTGACAGTATAACGTAAGCCATCATGGAGAGAGAGGGGGGGGGGGGTATAATGTGGGTGTGTGATCATTTAATAGATGATCTTTCAAAAATAAGAAAATTAAAAAAAAACAATTTGGGGAGGGTGGGGTGGAGGGGTTGAGTTCTGGGGTGGGGCGTGGGGATGGTTTGGATGGAGTGCATTGTGGTATGTCAGGTAAGTGTTTTGTCAAACTTTAACATAGATTTATCAATAATATGCATATTCTAGGTATAAAAGTGGGCCATAATTATGTCAAAATGCTTGATACAGTTGTCTGCTCTTCTTTATAGATTGGGGTCATGTTGGTTAAGAAGTATGCAAAATATAAAAGCAATATGTCAAAG
Source organism: Dreissena polymorpha (assembly GCF_020536995.1). NCBI lineage: Eukaryota > Metazoa > Mollusca > Bivalvia > Myida > Dreissenidae > Dreissena > Dreissena polymorpha. The sequence continues at coordinate 1,102,362 of NC_068366.1, forward strand.
GACGTAGGAAATAATTGGGGTAGTACGCAAACTTTAACATAGATGTATCAATAATATGCATATTCTAAGTATAAAAGGGGCCATATTTCTGTCCAAATTCTAGATACATTTGTCTGCTCTTGTTTATAGGTTGGGGTCATGTTGGTAAAGAAGTATGCAAAATATGAAAGCAATATGTCAAGGGACATAGGAAATATTTGGGGTATTACGCAAACTTTAACATTTGCACGCTAACGCCAACGCCAACGCCAACGCCGACGCCGGGATGAGTAGGATAGATCCACTATACATATTTCATGTATAATAGTCGAGCTAAAAAAAAACGCTAACACACCCGCAAAAAAGTACCACGTGACGAAAAAGCACGCTAAACACAAATACCATGCGACTATTAATTTTATTATGCAAAAAATACACTTCCACGAGACGTTTTATTCGCAACTTCTATGAAGCCTTCTATGAACTTCTATTTATAACCAACAAATGAAACTTGACATATTCAGAAGCCGGGGCCTTATTGTTGGAATTATGTAAAGAATTAACCTCTTACTGATGTAAGCAAAAGAAACGTAGCACCTAGTTGACCCTTTCTTTCTATGTGCAAATGCAGGTTGAATGTTAATGCTGTTTACTATCGTAAGTCACCACGTGAGCGTACCCGTCGCTTGGTTTGAGTCAAACAAAGAATGAACCACAACATAATTATAATAATAAATGTATTGATATTAACCACAACATAAATATAATAATACATGTATTGGTATTAACTACAACATTAATATAATCAGGCCCGTACCCAGGCACTGGGCCCAGGGTTCCGGGCTCCCCCAGCTGGCTGTCGAGTTATGATTTTTTAATAATGGGTCTACTGCAATTTTTTCTCACGAAAGGGCCTACAGTACACTTCCCCGCAATACAAATGCGCAGATGTGTTTTATTGCCCCTGATATACAAGGGGATTAGCGCTGATTTACTCGCCAGTGGAGATAAGCCCCTAGGATATGTTTTCTTATCACCTTGTACACAAATCCCCGATCTGTCAATTACCGTTGTATTCAATGCTTCATCTTTCGATGGTTGTTGTTACACGTCTTTTGATTGGACAAGGAAAGTGAAACAGCAAATGGATGGACCTGATACAGAAGATCTTTGGTCTGAACGATAATAGTGTTTTCTTTTTTGAATTCAAACCTCCTCTAGAGTCATACCTTATTATACATTTCCGTGACAACTGTGTTGTAGATGATAAACATTTGATTATGAATTTGCTTTGAAACTTTAGAGGAGGTTTGATTTAAAAGAGAAAATACTAGTAGGAGATATGTCAGTTACTGACATAAAACCAAAATAGTATTTTCTCTATGAAATCAAACCTCCACTACAGTCATTCTTTATGTTTAATTTAATAATAAAGGTCTTTTAGTCTCAAAGGTTGCTTTTCCTTCTTCATAAAGTGTCATACATTTCTGAAATCTAAATCTGTAAACATGTGTGTGAATTTCACACCAAGGGGCTGTCGATAAAGCATGTCACGCTTTTTTGACCATTTTTACCCCCCCCCCCCCCCCCCCCCCCCCAACTCTCCCATGTCACAAACCGTTAAAAATTCTTGGACCCCCCACCCTAAAGTACGTCACAAACCTACAATTTCGAACATTTGTTTTTAAATTAATATTAAATTCAAATTTAATCTAAAACACAATTCACTATTTAACCGCGTTAAAATTTCACTTACTGGTAAAAGACTTTTACATTACAGGCTTTTGTGAATTTAGGGTTGTTACGATGGGCAGTATGAATATTTATCCGTTTGTTAACCGCAAATAAAAACTAAATTATAATTTAGATTTTCTTTCAACCCTTTACTTACTAAAGAATGGAACAGTCCAATAAATTATTTCGTCATTGAAATCTGCGTGGCGGTTGTGCCTATTGAATAAGCCGGCATGTATTTAATAATACATGTATTGGTATTAACCATAACATAAATATAATAATAAATGTATTGGTATTTACCACAACATATTTATAATAATAAATGTATTGGTATTAACCAAAGCATAACTATAATAATAAGTGTATTGGTATTTACCACAACCTAATTATAATAATAAATGTATTGGTATCAATTCTAACACGGCACGTGCCAAATTTCATATTAACAAAGAAGAAAATCGTCCATGGGTTATTCTGCAACTAATTATGGGCGGAGCTTATGCACTGAAAGCACGCGCTGTAGCTTAACAAAACATGCCGATACATTTTCCACCAGCGTAATAATCCGGTATTTTATGAATGAAAGTCACGTGACAAAATACTACGCTATGAACAGAAATGCGTAAAATTGACCCAATTTCCCACGGTATTCGTCTGCTGCTTTGATACTAAAATGGCTGACGTTGAATTAACACTATTTGTAATGTGTTCTGTACAGTATCGTCAGTTTATTCCAATGCATTGTCACATATACAGTGTTGTTTTCTTGTAGATGTAACACTCTTGCGTTAATTTAAAGTGTACAATGAAAACATGTTAGTTTACGCAAGTTGTTGTTGTTCTTATTTAATCAAACGTGAGAAATGAAATGGGTTTTTTTTCCATCCAGTTTGGCTGTTATTTAGGGCGGAGATCTGATCGAAAGAACAGCCGAAAGCTATTTTTATGGGCGGAGCTTCACATAAAATAGTATGCAAGAAAAATAAGATACATTCTATAAATCTTTAGTTAAAATCGTGTAAGAATCGAAATAATTCGTGTACGTTATAGTGCTTCGCACTCGTGATTTAATCCCTACGCATCTAAACTTCCGGCCGTGGGTTATTCGACAACAAACTATAACGTACACGAATTATTTCTTAACCACAACATAATAATAATGATAAATGTATTGCTATTAACCAGCATTGTATTAAATTTTCAAGCAAACCACATTAAAACATAAGCTACGCTGGACGAAAGACTATAAGACCCATTTTCGCACGACGCTGGTTTGAAAGTGTGATTTAAATGTTTGGAAAAAAACTGCATGTTAATCAAATATTAACATACAAGACTGCAAAAGCTTTCAATGCATTTGTGTGTTGAATAAATGCATTATACTTGGTTATGATTAAAATAATACATTTTGTGAAAAGTGCTTTAAAATGAGTTTGACTGAGGCCAATATAAGGCCAAAGTTAAACAGAATTATTTCACGTGAAATTAATGAATCGCGTTTCCAGAGGAAATCAACCCCATAATAATGTCAAAGTTTAACAGTTTAATCTGATATCTCGCGTTTCCAGAAAAAACAACCGCACGCACTACGGTCAAAGAGTCAGTTCGCATAACAGATATGTTGTTACACCGCGTCCATAAACATTCATAACATTTTCCCATTCATTTAAAGAGGACTGGCATGGCATTTCCAAAAAGTAATTTGTCACGTTTACAAACATTTGTGAATTAGCAACACCTGATAGATGAACATTTCCCAGGAAGTTAGGGAGAAAATGACAACACTTGAACCGTTTGTTTGTCAGTTATTGTTGGCATGGTTGTGATAGTTTGTATGTTTAATCATGTTATTTGAAGATCGTCTAATTACAATTTAATGAAATAACAAAAAAAAACACCCATGGCCGTATCTTAAAATTATCTTGCAACCCTACGTGTTGATAAATAGTGTAATCTTCTGAAATTTGAAATAATGTTTAACAAGAAAGCAAACTAAGCATGTATATCATGTAGCTCTATATTTGCTAATTTAGTTAAACATCAATCTTAAAAGAAAGTAGGGATGTAATGTGTCTTGTTCTGTGAAAGCTGGTCATAATGCACCAGCTTTCACCTTAGTTGTTTTCAAGCGAACAACTAAAAATATAAGGACAACAACAGAACACTCCAAATTATTAAATCTTTTCGTTTTGTCAATTCACCAAAAACGTTAAAAGGTCCCTTGAATGTCTTCAGACTTGCAAATTGAATGAGTAAAATACACTGTCAGATCTTACAAAATGAATAACTTTCAGGTTTACAGGTTGCCTGTTAGCCTGGTGCCAGTAGATTTAAGCCCAGGAAACTCAATTTCAAAAGTTGGTTACAGTTGGGCTAAAAGACAGGGTAACTAGCTTTTTCAAAGCTTGAAACAACTCAATCCAATTAAACATAGAATACAAACAGGCGACTGTGGATCAATTAGGCCTAGAAAATGATTCAATCCGGCTCACAACAATATATGATGCATTAAAAGTCTGTCATGTCGGCAAAAATGTTGCTCATTAATTTAAAGAAAATAAATAAAGTATTAGATACAAATATCACAACATGTACAATAGTGTAGGCTTGTTATTCTTCAGCAAGGCAACCAAAATTCTAAAGATGGTTGCCAGTGCAGCAACCAAATGCGAAAAAGAGACATATTGTTCTTTTTTGTCTAAGTTATCTCTAAAACATATATTTGACGATGAACAGTGCACACACATCTCGACCTGTGCTTTAAGACACATTGTTTATAAATTTGAATTGGTTGTGTTCATTTCAAACTTGCGACAAAAAAGCTATAACATAATTTCGAAAACTGAGTTGCGTCTAATATTGAACAACTTTAGTGCCTTCAGCGCTTTGATTAAAGATAGCTCGTGTATACGTATGAGATGCGATTGTTTCACACTCTATATTCGGCAAGCAAAACGCAATGGTGAATCCGTTTCAATTTGGCAAATATTGAACAGAACAGAACAGAAAGTTTATTCATTTCATTTAACTTAAACATTTCCAATTCATCGTTACAGATACAAAACTGACAATATATAAGCAACATTTGCATTCAATGCTATCATTTATCTATCAGTTATCATTTTAAAAGCATTTTTACAATATATCGCGAGTTTATTTAGGACTTTGGTTTTAGCATTAGTTATAATATTATATATAATATAATTTGTCAATATAATTTTTTCTTTATTGAGTCTAACATCTGTATAAAGAGGACATACACTTACAAAATGGTATTCATCTTAATTATCACTTAGGTTACATTTTTATATTTCATTTGCGTTCGTTTTTGGGGATATATAGGCAAATATTAATTCAGGATTAATCGCAAGACACTTTTGCACTATTAAATTGGCTGTTAAAAATGTTTGTAAATTTCAGCCTTGGTTATACAACTTAGCCGAAACAAATTCTTTCCAATACAAAGCGAGACTTTTTCTGTTTACTAGGATGCAATTATTTTATCATTATGCCACATGGGTTGTCTATAAAGGGGCCCAAAAGGATTATTCAATTTGTTATTGTTGAGGCGGTAGCACCCGTGATGTTTCCTTTCAACTCAAATTGCGATTTTTGTTTGCAACACTTCATTATGTTAACTAATGTCAACTATAATACATTCGATAACCCGTATTATGCTACACTATTATTCTTATTCTATGTCAGATGAGTTGAGATAATATGCCTTTACGTACCCAAGCTTATGTCAATAAATGGTATTTTGATTAGCTAAGTTGTGCCCTGGATTTACGGTGAATATAATTGAGCCGCGTTCTGTGAAAAGGAGTAATAATGCATGTGCTTAAATTGTCGTCCCTGATTAGCCTGTGTAGTCTTTATTTTTACTATGAAGAGACTTTCTTTAAACAGAAAATATCATTAAAGCGAAAAATGTGTCGTCACTGATTGGCCTGCGCGGACTGCACAGGCTAATCAGGTACGAGACTGTACGCATATGCATTAAACCTCTTTTTAAAAGATTACGGCCCAATGTTGTTTTGCAGTATCTTCTATAATTATTTGAACCTTCTTTATCATAATTGAGAATTTTAAATTACAAATTGATGCTTTACGTATTCTATAGTATATATTCCTTATTGGATTTTTATTTTTAAGTAAATGTACAATTCATACCACGAACATTTCATATCGACAACATATATGGTTGAGTCTGTGAACTAAACTTGCTGATATGTGTAGCTATCACCCTTAGTAAACCAAAAATACGGAAGTAGAACAAATGAAAAGATATTGAGACGCGTTCTGAGAAAAGGGAGCAGGTGCGTTAAGTGTCGTCCCTGATTAGCATTTGAAGTCCGCACAGGCTAATCAAGGACGACACTTTCCGCTTTTATGACATTTTCGTTTAAAGAAAGTATTTTTTAGGCAAACATCTTGTTTAGGCGGAAAGTGACGTCCCCGATTTAGAATTAACACTTCTGCAACACGTATAGATTTCTCACCAATAAGATTCAAAATCAAATGTACTGCTAGTTCAAGGGTACAACTACTACTCTCCAACTAGTATATAGTGAGTAAAGTGTTTCTCGATTAAAAGTTGCGAAATTGAAAGGGCGGAGTGAGTTAACTTCGTATATATGTTACTTACTTGCGCGACGGGGATTTCGATAAGAAAATTTTAATGAGAATATGTTCCTATTAATTCATTGTTTGTTTATATTTTATCGCATCATTGATAATTAACACCCGATCGTGCACGCACAATTTAACAACTCGCCACGTCTATTATCACATCGGATTTTCATAAATGAATTTCACACAGACCCATATTTAGATTACAGATAACGGGAACGCACCTTCAGCACGATCTCTATGGACCGTGCTCTGTGAAAAAGGGGTTTAATGCATGTGCGTAAAGTGTCGTCCCAGAATAGCCCGCGCAGTCCGCACAGGCTAATCAAAGACGATACTTTCCGCTTTTATGGTATATTATTACTTGATGTATATTTACCTACTAATTGGTTTTTGATAACAAACTTTAAATCAGAACAGCTTTATAAGTATACAAATAATACACCAACTTTAGCTTTCGACGTTGGTATGTGATATTGTAAATTTAACAATAGCTGAAATAATGGCATTAAAATTTCTGTTTGTATATTTATTCATGATTACATATTTTTTAAATCATGCCACTCTTTCTATGTTGAACAGGCTTTGTGTTTATTGTATAACTATATTGTTCGAAGTTCGATATCGGAGGAAATAAAGAATATACATTTCTCTTCTTAGCATAAATCAAGTTTAGGCGGACAGTGTCGTCCCGGATGAGCCTGTGCGGACAACACAGGCCTATCTGAGACTACACTTTACGCACTTGCATTTAACCCCCTTTTCACAGAGCCCGGCACATATACATTTAGAATGTCCCCCTTAAGTTGCAAAGTATCACAAACCCCACGATAGTTGCGTATAATGTCATGTGATATATATTAAGAAAAATTTTCATGTTATAAGTTTGTCCCACATACAGAGAAAGAAGAACAAAAATGCATAAAAGGAGATGTGCAGATGCAATAAAGAGATATTACGGGAAATGCTAGTATAGAAAACACAATACTTTCTAGAGTCGCAGTTGTTTGTCAAGTTGACTTTGTTTGAGCAGATTTTATGCGCGCTGTTCCATCATTGTTCCTTTAGCAACTTCATCAAGTTTCAGAACTGATTATCCATGTGTAAAACCATATCTCTGCAGTGATGGAATTTAAAGAAAATAGCGCCGATTCAAGTAAGATTTTATTTAAAACCGCTGCTTTGCAAAATTATAACTTTTTTTACACAAAGTCAGTAAATATTAATAGGCTAATCAGCGACGACACTTTCCGCTTCTATTTCATTTTTCGTTTAAAGGAAGACTTTTCTTGATGAAAATCCAGTTTAGGAGGAAAGTGGTGCCCGTGTTTAGCCTGTGCGGTCACTTAACGCTCATGCATTTCACCCCGTTTTCTCAGAGCGCGACTAAACTATAGTGACACGGCCTTGCCTCCTGAATACCACGTTTGTCAACAGACTAGAACGATGCATTTACGAACTGAGCTGAAATATCATAAGAAGATATGTTCTAAGACAGTTTCATGACGATTAGAAAAACAGAGCGAATTCTCAAGGTTTTTATATAATTTTACTCTGTAATGTTCACAAGATTAATGGGTCTCGCTCTGTGAATAGGAGTGCAGAATGAACGGGGGTTTCAGGGGGTAACAGACGGGCTAGACAGTATGCAAAAACACCGTTAAGAACTTAATTTTAACAATATCTCGCGTTATTAAAATACATTTGCAAACATCTTAAGTGCATAAAATACAGTTTTCTTGCAGTTTGTGTCGATATATTAAGGCATAATAATAATCATTGAAAACGTCTGAAATTGGTGACAAAATTTCACCCTGCGTGACGCATAGTTGTGCAGAATACATGGACTTTTTCACCAAAATACAGGCTTATTTTAAATAAACTAATTCTGATGCATTTCACATTTCCATCAGCAGCATACATATCTGTCGTTAATGCACTAGTTGAAAATTCTTAAGACAACTGTTTTAAAAAGTTATTTGGAAAAAGCAGCACTTACCGGTGTGTTACATCCAATAACGTTTAATTGGGAAACAAATTCACGTGATCCTTCACCCTGGTGTTAATGCATGTGTGAAAAAATGTCGTCCGAGATTAGCAAGTTAAGTCAGCACAGGCCAATCAGGGACGACGCTTTTACTCTAGACTGGATTTGGGCTAAGACGAGACTTTCTTCAAACGACAAATATCATACAGGTGGAAGTGTCGTCCTTGATTAGCGGACGGCACAGGAGAATATGGTACGACACTTTGAGCACATGCATAAAGCCCCTACTTTGTGGTCGCGTGTGCTAAACCTATACTAGTACTCGTATTTTTATTCAGAATGTGCTATTGTTCTTAAAATAATAATAAACAATTAATGGTAAAGCAAATGAAAGCGCCCTTAAATATACACGTATTAATTTATACAGATAGTTATGTTACGTTTATGCATTGTTTCAAAATGAAAAGAACACATCATATTAGATTTACCTAATAGATTTGTAAATAACGGTTTATTAAATAACAATGGTAAGCAATGTTCGTAAAAGAAAAGTTATTACTAAAGGTTAAAGCCGGTAGTTTTAAGTAATTGCAAACACTTTTTTGCTGTACAGTCGAAAACTCATTCATGCACAAAAGACGTGCGCACTGTTTGGAAATCTCTACTGTTCTGAGAAGAGTTGTTCATATGGCACAAAGACGCGATTTGGTTTTGTTTAAAATACGAGTGTATCTATTGGGGTGAACTCCGACCATTTCAATTTTGACTCGCTGTTGTCTTGAAAAACGGGGCTTAATGCATAAGCTAAAAGTGTATACCAGATTAGTCTGCGCTCTCCGCACAGGCTAATCATGGACGACACTTTGCGCTTTCATGGATTTTTTGTTTAAAAGAAGTTTCTTCATAACGAAAATCCAGTTAAGGCGGAAAGTGTTGTCACTGATTAGCCTGTGCAGACTGCACAGGCTAATCTGGGGCGATTTTTTTCCCAGCAACAACATTTGATTGATGGTACTATTATAAGATAAATATTATGTTAATTGAACTTTCCACGTGCGTTATCATGAATTGGTTATGTGAGAAAACAAAATGCTGACATTAACATCGTTTGTACTTTGAACATTCCGTCCGCACAGCAAACAGTAACAAACATTATCTGTCAGCATTTGGCGACACATCCCCGCATACTAATGATAATGTTGAGCTTTATATAATGTCTATTTTCTCGATACTTCATATATCAATATCATTTTTTTATTCCCGATATGCTAATAACACACATTGTGTGACAACAAACTTTTCTCGAAAATGAAATTATCACCGACTATCAAGCTTTCTTATATACGGGGCGAATATATTACTTATACTTATATTTCTCTATTTAAAAAAGCAAGAAAATGTTCAAAATCCATTAAATGATTGTTTTACACAAAGGCAAATGTTATTACTATTAAGTAAAAAATGTTCAAAATACGGTACATAGTTAACAAGTTTATCGTCGAATATGTGCTTGTGCGCGTCAACAACACATGCACCGAAGAGAGATGAAATTCCCATTAACATGCGGTATTCGTTTAATTAAGTATTATTTCAAATATCATCGGACTCGTGTTTGGACCAATAGTTTTGTTTACTCTATTTTATATATTCAGTTTTTAACTGAATTTGTGCTGTTGCTCTTATATGCATGTGTGTTAAGTTGCATAATTTTAATAAATTTGTATTTTTCGGTAAATACCTAAGGATGATCAAGGCGCGCGTATTCTACATAGGAATCTAGCGTTCTTTAAACACAGTCCTCGTTCAGCTGTCTATTTCTTAGTTAAATAACCATAATTTTACGAAAGCTAGGCATAATTCATGTGCGTTAGGTGTCTTCCCAGATAAACCTGTGACGACACATTCCGTTCGCACTGGATTTTCGTTCAGAAGAGATTTTGTTTACACGAAAATTCCATCCAAGCGGAGATCGTCGTCCCTGATAAGCCTGTGATGACTGCACATAATATTATGGAGTGTCACTTTACGCACATGCATTAAACCCAGGTTTCCAAGAACGAGGTATAACAAATGGTGCCATACCTGTTTGTTCAGTTTAGTGCTGCAAGACATTTTGTTTTGTTTTGTTTAGGAAGATAATTATATGATAAGCAAGAGTCTTTTCGAGTCTATTGCCCCTATTAAATTATTTTTTGAACTTTTAACTCTTTATTAACTGATGAGAAAAAAATAAAATAAGAAGCATCAAAAACGGCAGGCTAAGAACATATCTTTAAAAAAAACTATTTATTTAAGCTCGATTGCATTACAAGCCTAAGACTAATATGGAACGCTCTCGAGTCCGTTTCCTTGGTGCTTGTGGGGGAGATCTAAGAAACGGGGATCGAACCCGTGACCACTCGATCGCTAGGCGGACACCATATCCTCTACACCGCGGCAACCTCAAACATCTTGTTGACAGCGATTATAATGAAAAGGTCCCGTATGCAGCGAGGCATTAATTGTACATATTATGTTTTAAGCAAACAATCAAAATATTAGCGTTTCCAACGCGTATATTTTATTTTGATCCGGATTACGTGCGACCGCGGGCTCGGCATAACAAAAATGACATAGCGTGTGCCTTACAGTCGCGTGTGCCATATAGTCGCGTGTGCCATATAGTCACGTGTACCATATAGTCGCGTGTACCATATAGTCGCGTGTGCCATATAGTAGCGTGTACCATACAGTTGAGGATGCCATATAGTCGCGTGTGCTATATAGTCGCGTGTGTCATATAGTCGCGTGTGTCATATAGTCGCGTGTGCTATATAGTCGCTTGTACCATATAGTCGCGTGTACCATATAGTCGCGTGTGCCATATAGTCGCGTGTGCCATATAGTCGCGTGTACCATATAGTCGCGTGTGCCATATAGTAGCGTGTACCATACAGTCGCAGGTGCCATATAGTCGCGTGTGCTATATAGTCGCGTGTGTCATATAGTCGCGTGTGTCATAGAGTCGCGTGTGTCATATAATCGCGTGTGTCATATAGTCGCGTGTGTCATATAGTCGCGTGTGCCATACAGTCGCGTGTGTCATATAGTCGCGTGTGCCATCTAGTCACGTGTGCCATATAGTCGCGTGTGTCATATAGTCGCGTGTGCCATATAGTCGCGTGTGCTATATAGTCGCGTGTGTCATACAGTCGCGTGTGCCATCTAGTCGCGTGTGTCATATAGTCGCGTGAGTCATATGTTAGTCGCGTGTGCCATACGGTCGCGAGTGCCATATAGTCGCGTGTGCCATACAGTCGCGAGTGCCATATAGTCGCGTGTACCATACAGTCGCGTGTGCCATATAGTCGCGTGTGCCATACAGTCGCGTGTGTCATATAGTCGCCTTAAAATAAAAACAAAGATTATGCTATGGTTTATAACCAAAGTCATATGTGAGGAAGGATGACTAGTGTCCACCGTTGGACAAAAAAGCGTTACAATACGATCCTTTGTGCTTTTTTACCGTGTCGTTATATCCAGGTCTATATTATGCTCGTATCCTGCAGATCGGTTTCCAAATTGCGAGTGATGACGTCCATGATGGGGTTGACATTCTCTAACTGCACGAGGACACATTCCGCATGAACCGATGAACAACTGCTCTATGTCCAGAACGGATTAACTATAACAATAAAAATGTTGCATTGCTTTCATGATTACCCACATCTACACAAGAAACGTCTGTATTGGTGTTCGGCCAAACATATAAAAATGGGGTGTAATGCATGTGCGTAAAGTCTCGTCCCAGATTAGTCTGTGCAGTCCGCACATGCTAATCAGGGACGACGCTTTCCGCGTTCATGCTGTTTTTCTATTTCTAATCAGGGACGACGCTTTCCGCGTTCATGCTGTTTTTCTATTTCTAATCAGGGAAGACGCTTTCCGCGTTCATGCTGTTTTTCTATTTCTAATCAGGGACGACGCTTTCCGCGTTCATGCTGTTTTTCTATTTCTAATCAGGGACGACGCTTTCCGCGTTCATGCTGTTTTTCTATTTCTAAGAAGTCTCCTCTTAACTAAAATCCAGTCTAAGCGGAAACCGTCTTCCCTGATAGGCTGTGCAAAGTGCATAAGCTAGTCTGGGACGACACGGCGGAAACCGTCTTCCCTGATAGGCTTTACGAAGTGCATAAGCTAATATGGGACGATATGTTACGAATAAGCATTAAATACTCTTTTCCCAGAGCGAGGCACATACAAATGATATAAAAATATTTGTTGAGCTTAGAGATAATTATGTTTACCTTTGATATTTTATGTTTAAATTAAGTAATCAAGTTCTATTTTCGTCATAATACTGCACTGAACATAATGTTCTAAGACAGTTTCACGACGATTAGGAAAACAGAGCGACTTCTGAGTTTTTGTTTACATAATTTTCGCCTTTTGACGTTTTTCGTTACCCCGCTTATGTCCAGTTTAAAGTCAGCGGAAATTTCATTGGTACAAATGTTCCCACGAACATCTATAAAGATTGGGCAATACATGTTGACTCTAAAATGTTCACAATATAAATGAGCCTCGCTCTGTGAAAAGGGGGTTTAATGCATGTGCGTAAAGTGTCTAATCATGCACTACACTGTCCGCTTTCGTCGATTTTGTTTTTGTTTATAGGAAGTCTCTCCTAATCCAAAAAATCGAGTCTTGACGGAACTGCACAGGCTCATTTTGAAGAACACTTTACGCCGATGCGTTAAAGCCCCCTTTTCTCAGGGCGCGAATCAAAAGTTGACGACGGACGAAGCACACTGTGGTCGGTTGTACTAAAAACATACTCGCATTTTTGCAGCGAACTTGCTATTGTTCTTTAAACATAATAATACACAATGAATGTTTAGTAAAATAAAAGCGCCATAAAATACACACCTATTCATTTAGCTTTGTTACGTTGGTGCATACTTATATAAAAATGAAAAGCATACATTATCAAACAGATATGTATATAGCGGTTAAGTAAATTATAATGATTGGCAATGTACGAAAACAGTCACGTTATTTGTAAAAATTAAAGCCAGACAATTCGGAAGTGAAGTTTTTCAATATTATAATGAGGTGGTTTATATAACTACGATTGCGAAGGTTGTAAAAATGTAAATATGCAAAAAGTAAAACTGCATAGACATCGACAGGTGAAACACTTTTATCTCCCTTTTTTTGAATCCATTTGTTAAAACTTTAATTTAAATGCGGTCGTCAAATGTGTCCAGTAAAGTGTTCTCTGGTTAAAAGTTTAAATACATTCGCAAGACAATGACTTTATTGTATATCCACTTTCATGAACGGTGAATTAGACGACCATTAACGTACATTTAATTCTGCTGTTGCAATAACAGTGAATTTAAAAGAAGTTAAAACCAATTCAAAAACCATTTAAAATCTTAAAGTAATATTAATAACACGTACTTTGATACGAACTAGAAGACTAATTGGAAAGGTGTTCTTTGATGTACATGCTGATATAGAACTGACCTACCTTAAATAAGTAAACTGCCTTCAATACTTCAATAGCACGTGAGCGAGAAACCTGGTGGCTTGAAAGTCCGATGTCAAGTAAATCTGCTTAAAGCGAGCTAGTATAATCGATGTTCGTAATATTTGTTGAAAACAGATAAACGGTTGATGAATATCAAACTAGAAAAGAAATTCAGAAGAAGATATACTCGAAAGTAAACGAATTTTTTTTTTGCAATTGCAAACAATGTTCTGCCGGTCAGTCTAAAACTCGTTCATGTACCAATTACATGCGCACTGTTTGGAAATCTCCACTATTCTGTACAGCTTTGTTCATATGTGCATTGCACATAGGTACGATACTTGGTTTTGCATCAAATACCGACTGTCTGTACCAGGATGAACCTCGATCTTTTAAATTAAGCATCGCTATTGGAAAACGGGACTTAATGCATATGCGTAAAGTGTCGCCCCAAACTAGCATGTGCAGTCCATGATAACGTTTAAAGGAAGTTTCTTCATAGCGAAAATCCACTTCAGGCGGACAGTGTTGTCTCTGTGCACAGGCTAATCTGGTCAACTCTTTAAGCTAATGCACTAAATTCTGTTTTCCCAGAGCGATGTTCAATTTAGTTCAAGTCAACAACATTCGATTAATGGTACCATTATAAGTTAGTTAATTTGTTATTTGAAATTTTTGTTCATGTTAGAAAATCAAATGCTGACATTAACATCGTTTATTCTCTTCTTAAACCGATCCATTCATTACGCAAGACGTTGCATACATATCTGTCATCATTAAAATGGAAATCCCCACATAACCGTGATAATGTTGAGCTAAATATAATGTCTACTTTCGCGAGACTTCATGGATCAATGTTATTGTTTTAATTACTTATTTTTAGTTGTATTTTAGTTTAGTGTAGCAATCTTTTTATTCCAGATATGCAAAAACACAGATGTTGTGGCAACAGACATTGCTAGTAAATGACATACGTTTTCCAAAATCCGCATTGACTGCCATTCTTTGATATAAAGGGGAATTACTAATACGGTTATTTCTATATTTTTCCAAAGAAAGAAAATCTTAAGAAATCATTAAATGTTTGTTTGACAGAAATATAGCTTTGTTATGACTATTCAGATAAAAAAATCAAGCATAATACAACCATTGCCACGGGCGTCCCAGTTATAACATTTGCGGGCGTTGGGAATCAAATTAATATCTCTGTGCTTTTGCAATGCAATAACAAAGGTACATAAGTGGTGTAAATTTCACATAGAAATGCGCTATTTTTTTAAGTATTGTTTCGAATAGCATCGGGATCGTGTTTGGAACAATAGTTTTGCTTTCTAAATATTTCATCTTCAGACTTTAACTTACTTTATGTTTTTGTTGTTGATATAAAATGTATGTGTTATAAGTTGCATTATTTTCATAAATTTATATTGTCTCGGTAAATACCGTTGATGATAAATGCGCACGTATTCTACACAAGCAAAATACTTATCATGGCCTACATTGGTGTCTTGTTCTAAGAAAACTGGGCTTTATTCATCTGCGTAAAGTGTCGTCCCAGATTAGCCTGTGCAGTCCGCACAGGCTAATCAGGGACGACACTTTCCACTTTTATGGTATGTTTAGTTTGAAGGAAGTCCCTTCTTACCGAAAATCAAGTTTAGGCGGAAAGTGTCGTCCCTGATTAGCCTGTGCGGACTGCACAGGCTAATCTGGGACGACACTTTACGCACATACATTATGACCAGCTTTCACAGAACAAGACACATTGGATTATCGTTTAGAATACATTTCCTTTAAACGAAAATTCGATACAAGCGGATGGTGTCGTCCCTGATAAGTCCGCACAGGCTAATCTGGAATGACACATAACGCAAATGAATCAAGCCCAGTTTTCCGAGAACGAGGATAAAATAATGGTGTAAATGGGCACTATCTCAGTGCGATGCTGTAATAATTGACACTATCTCAGTGTGGTGCTGCAATAATTGACACTATCTCAGTGTGGTGCTGCAATAATGGACACTATCTCAGTGTGGTGCTGCAATAATTTTACTTTATAGAATATTCCAAACCTGTTGAAATGTCCGCTGTTTTGTTGAGGAATATAATTATGTTAAAAGAAAAACATACAGGAGCTTTTCTAAAAATAAGCAATGTCTTTTCGAAGTATACCGCCTATAACATTATTGTCTGCGCTTTAAAGTCTTTATTAACTTATGAGTAAACAAAATTCAAGAACATCGAATACGGCAGGCTTGGAAAATATATTGTTACATCTAGACATTTTGAAACTGCCCCTTATGCAGCGAAGTTTGACATTCTCTAACTGCATGAGGACTCATTCCGCATGAAAAGATGATGAACTGCTATATGTAAAGAGTTTATTAACTATAACACTGTATCGGTGGTATAGCTTGCATGGTTCCGCCAATATCCGCATGATCCATGGCAACAAACAAACATGCAGAAAACGTCTAGATTTTTTTGTGAATAAAAATATGAAAAGGGGGTTTAATGCATGTGCATAAAGTGGCGTCCCAGACTAGCCTGTGTAGTCCAAACAGTTAAATCAGGGACGACGCTTTCCGCGTTCATGCTGTTTTTCTATTTCTAAGAATATCCGCGTTCATGCTGTTTTTCTATTTCTAAGAAGTCTCCTACGACGCTTTCCGCGTTCATGCTGTTTTTCTATTTCTAAGAAGTCTTCTCTGAACTAAAATCCAGTCTAAGCGGAAACTCTTCCCTGAAAGGCTGTACGAAGTGCATAAGCTTGTCTAAGCGGAAACCGTCTTCCCTGATAGGCTGTACAAAGTGCATAAGCTAGAGACCAGTCTAAGCGGAAACCGTCTTCCCTGATAGGCTGTACAAAGTGCATAAGCTAGAGACCAGTCTAAGCGGAAACCGTCTTCCCTGATAGGCTGTACGAAGTGCATAAGCTAGAGACCAGTCTAAGCAGAACCATCTTCCCTGATAGGCTGTACGAAGTGCATAAGTTAGTCTGGGACGATACGGCGGATACCGTCTTCCCTGATAGGCTGTACAAAGTGCATAAGCTAGTCTGGGACGATACGTCGGAAACTGTCTTCCCTGATAGGCTGTACGAAGTGCAAAAGCTAGTCTGGGACGATACGGCGGAAACTGTCTTCCCTGATGGGCTGTACGAAGTGCATAAGCTAGTCTGGGACGATATCAAGTCTAAGCTGAAACCGTCTTCCCTGATAGGCTGTACGAAGTGCATAAGCTAGTCTGGGACGATATCCAATCTAAGCGGAAACCGTCTTCCCTGATAGGCTGTTCGAAGTGCATAAGCTAGTCTGGGACGATATCCAGTCTAAGCGGAAACTGTCTTCCCTGATGGGCTGTACGAAGTGCATAAGCTAGTCTGGGACGATATCCAGTCTAAGCGGAAACTGTCTTCCCTGATGGGCTGTACGAAGTGCATAAGCTAGTCTGGGACGATATCCAGTCTAAGCGGAAACTGTCTTCCCTGATGGGCTGTACGAAGTGCATAAGCTAGTCTGGGACGATATCCAGTCTAAGCGGAAACTGTCTTCACTGATAGGCTGTACGAAGCGCATAAGCTAGTCTGGGACGATACGGCGGAAACCGTCTTCCCTGACAGGCTGTACGAAGTGCATAAGCTAGTCTGGGACGATATCCAGTCTAAGCGGAAACCGCCTTCCCTGATAGGCTGTTCGAAGTGCATAAGCTAGTCTGGGACGATATCCAGTCTAAGCGGAAACCGTCTTCCCTGGTAGGCTGTACGCAGTGCATAAGCTAGACTGGGACGATATCCAGTCTTAGCGGAAACCGTCTTCCCTGATAGGCTGTACGAAGTGCATAAGCTAGTCTGGGACGATATCCAGTCTAAGCGGAAACCGTCTTCCCTGATAGGCTGTACGAAGTGCAAAAGCTAGTCTGGGACGATATCCAGTCTAAGCGGAGGCTGTCTTCCCTGATAGGCTGTACAAAGTGCATAAGCTAGTCTGGGACGATATCCAGCCTAAGCGGAAACCGTCTTCCCTGATGGGCTGTACGAAGTGCATAAGCTAGTCTGGGACGATATCCAGTCTAAGCTGAAACCGTCTTCCCTGATAGGCTGTACGAAAAGCATTAGCTAGTCTAGGACGATATCCAGTCTAAGCGGAAACCGTCTTCCCTGATAGGCTGTTCGAAGTGCATAAGCTAGTCTGGGACGATATCCAGTCTAAGCGGAAACCGTCTTCCCTGATAGGCTGTACGAAGTGCATAAGCTAGTCTGGGACGATATCCAGTCTAAGTGGAAACCGTCTTCCCTGATAGGCTGTACGAATGCATAAGCTAGTCTGGTACGATACAGCGGAAACTGTCTTCCCTGATAGGCTGTACGAAGTGCATAAGCTAGTCTGGGACGATATCAAGTCTAAGCGGAAACTGTCTTCCCTGATGGGCTGTACGAAGTGCATAAGCTAGTCTGGGACGATATCCAGTCTAAGCGGAAACTGTCTTCCCTGATGAGCTGTACAAAGTGCATAAGCTAGTCTGGGACGATATCCAGTCTAAGCGGAAACCGTCTTCCCTGATAGGCTGTACGAAGTGCATAAGCTAGTCTGGGACGATACGGTGGAAACCGTCAACCCTGATAGGCTGTACGAAAAGCATTAGCTAGTCTAGGACGATATCCAGTCTAAGCGGAAACCGTCTTCCCTGATAGGCTGTTCGAAGTGCATAAGCTAGTCTGGGACGATATCCAGTCTAAGCGGAAACCGTCTTCCCTGATAGGCTGTACGAAGTGCATAAGCTAGTCTGGGACGATATCCAGTCTAAGCGGAAACCGTCTTCCCTGATAGGCTGTACGAAGTGCATAAGCTAGTCTGGGACGATACTTTTTGCACAAGCATTAAATCCCCCTTTTCCAGAGCGAGGCACATTTATTAAAAATTATTTTTTGAGCTTATATATAATTATGTTTTTATTTGATAATTTATGTTTCAAGTAAGTATTCAAGTTTGTTTTCGTCTTATTACAGCACGTGCGATATAGTTAACACTACGAAATTATTGTTGAATTCCTCTGAAATTCGGTTTTGTTTTTCTAGACGAGGAATCGCTTTCCACTTTTATATGATAGATGTTTTCATTGCATGTATTTGTCATAACACATGCGACATTATAGTATTGTTTCAATATCCCTATAATTATTCGTTAACAATAGGGAATTTGCATCGACTATATTTAAGCGAAGAACCGTATATTTGCCTCTTCATGACTTGCTGGTAATGCGATCGTTCAGCGTTAAGTTATCAGCATATAATTTGTGTTTGTTTTCACTCCGAAGTAGAGTGTCCATGCGTCCTGTCTACGCCTCCGCATGTTGAACACGAAAGGTAATAAGCAATCACTACGAACGTTAAATTTCGCAAATCAACATACAGTGCAAGTCAAACAAAGCAACTTGTTCACATAACATCGGACACTTTTAATTTATGCAACATATTAAATTGTTATTGTTCATGTCCAGCTGTATATACATTATAGTCAAGTTTAAACAGCACTGAGAGTATTTGAATCTGTCACATATATAAATGTTAAAAACATGAATTCTGAACACGATACAATTTAAATATCCAAAATAGTGTTGTTGTTATATTTCAATTCAGTTCTGTAATCAGAATATACATGTGTATATCTGATTTATTGCAAGAATAAAGTTACATAAATAAACGTACCTGGTAAGCAAATTCGTTTAATTGGTGTCCCTGCCGAATTGAAACATCTTTTAGTTTCAATCAGGTACTCTTTCAAAGCGTACTCTGAACTGACCGAATCACCCTGACAAAACTTAAGCAAGAACCTACGAAGAACAAGAGGGCCATCAGGCCCTAAGGCGCTCACCTGAAAGCCAAAGGAACTAGACTATTCTGAAAAAAATGCAAGCTGATTAATGAAGATTATTTTGGACCAAAAAAGTGACTTTTAACATGTTTTTTTATATTTGACCTTGTGACCTAGTTTTTTAGCTCATATGACCCAGCTTCAATCTCTGGCAAAATTTCATTGGGACATTGGGACAAATGTTCTGACCAAGTTTCATGAAGATTGGCCAATAAATGTGGCTAATATAGTGTCAACAAGTTTTCACTTAAGCCATATAAGGTCCAAGATATTATCGGGACACATGTTTTGACTAAGTTTCATGAAGATTGGACTAAAAATGTGACTTCTAGAGTGTTAACAAGGTTTTACTATAGCCATATAAGGAAAACTACCACGCCCTCTGGCGCCCATGTTTTTCAACCAACCGGAACCATTTTCGAACTCGTCCAAGATATTATAGGGACACATGTTCTGACAAAGTTTCATGAAGATCGGACAATAAATGTGACTTGTAGAGTGTTAACAAGGTTTTACTATAG
The DNA here is from genome assembly GCF_020536995.1 of Dreissena polymorpha. Classification (NCBI taxonomy): domain Eukaryota; kingdom Metazoa; phylum Mollusca; class Bivalvia; order Myida; family Dreissenidae; genus Dreissena; species Dreissena polymorpha. Next base: position 1,122,606 of record NC_068366.1, read on the forward strand.
CAAACTGCCACGCCCCCTGGCGGCCATGTTTTTCAATCAACCGGAACCATGTTCGAACCCGTCCAAGATATTATAAGGACACATGTTCTGAGTAAGTTTCATGAAGATTGGACAATAAATGTGGCCTCTAGAGTGTTAACAGGGTAAATGTTGACGACGCACGACGGACAAAAGGTGATCACAATAGCTCACCATGAGCACGTTGTGCTCAGGTGAGCTAATAAAAAAACACATTTAATTTGAATTTCATCACATTTCATACAGCAGTGCAGACAGATTTTTTTTCAAGTTCATTCAATTAAGGTGCCATTACTTACAGAACTGAACCTAACAACACTTGCATGGGTGCCCCCAAAATATAATAATACTAAACTTATATTTTAAATTTCATGACAGTTCAGTCAATAATGTTATTTAGAAACAGCTCATGGCAGAAAATATTTCAATCAATTCAGGGGACATTACTCTTGAAACCAGAAACCATTTTACTTTTTCTGGTCACCATGACCTTTGGCCTTGTGACCTGAATTATCATCCGGAAACCATTTTACTATTTTGAGTCACTGTGACCTTGACCTTTGACCTAGTGACCTGAAAATCAATAGGGGTCATCCTAGGCATAAGTGTTTACGAGTTATCATCAGGAAACCATTTTACTATGCTGGGTCACCGTGATCTTGGCTTTTGACCTTGTGACCTGAAAATCAATAGGAGTCATCTGCGAGTAATGATCAATGTACAATGTACTATGACCTAGTGACGTCAAGCATGTTTTTAGATCTCAATGAGATTTATGCACATTTGAAGTTTAAAGAACATAGACACAAGAATTTTTATTTTATAAGCAAGGTTCAACTTTGGGACAGACACACACACACACAATAACAGACAGACAGGCCAAAACAATACACCCCTTGATCATTCAATCTGAGGGCATAAAAACCACTGCAAGAATACTATTAGTGACACAAATCTTAAATGTTATCTTCACTGTCACTGTCTTCCTGCTCAACTGGTACATGCAGTTCACGTTTTAACCTTGTAATTATCTGGTTCAGTCTGTCCTTCATCATTGGGAGTTGGTCCTCATTCATAGGAAACGGTTTAATATTTTTAAAGCCAGGGCACTTTCGCCCAGGAGTATACTTGAAAGGTTTGATGTTGCGTAGAATCTTTGCAACTGACTCTTTGTCGGATTCATTAAGAGGTTTGCTATGGTGCCCACTTTTGGGTTTAATGTTAACACATTCATCCAACTTTGAGCATATTTCAGATATTGTGTCAGCTGCCCCTGTTACACGCTGAATTGACTTTTCACTCTTGTTAGCCCCAAGTGATTTTATAAGAGTCTTTTGATTGCAAACTGAATGTTCTTGAGTCAAGCCACTTTCCACATTTTGCCCTTTTCCACCTTTAACATTAACATATGCCCCTTCAAGTACTCTCATACGCTGCAGAGGTGACAACAAGTAGTTACATTTAAGCACAAAGTCGATATTTTCTACTAAGTATTTACTCAGCTTGGAATGTGAATAAAAGAATGTCAACGAGTACTGGCAATTCAGAACAGTCCTGTTTAAATCACCTTTTTTTGCTGTATCAAGTAGCTCGGCAAGATGTAAATACCAATGGCATAATTGAGATGCATAGTTGAAAAGCTCATCTGGTTCAGAGTTGGCAGCAGCTACTGGGTTTAGCAAAACACGCTCTCCATTTGGTTTTACTATGTATACGGATGGCTGTACTGCTGTTGTTTGTCTGTTGATTGGCTCTGGACAGTCCACTTTTCCATAGCCATAATGATTTATTAAAATCTCCAATCAGCGACTTCAAGCCTTGTTTTTGCTCATCATCGGATTGTTCTGTCAAACCGGTTAGCAGAGGATGCTGAACGTTGCTGTCAACAGAATCCATTTGCAAAAATGCTAGGAATTGCTCTGTTACCATGCATTCACCAACTAACATTAAAAGTTCAAAATGTGGTTGGAACCTACCCTTCACCTTGCCATTTACATCTGTATGGTGCAAAATGGTCTTTAAGTGATTTAAAGTCCCAGGAGTGTGCACTTGCCTGAAGAGCGCCTTGTAACACTTCTGAAAATATATGTAAACACACCTTATTAGAATAATTTTCCTACATATAATGCAACTACTCAATATCACTTAATGGGTTAATTCCAAATTCTTTGCAATAAACCTATGTTTCATTTACAGTGTGTTTCCTCTATATAAACACTGTACACTAACAAGACACCTGTCCCTCATCATTTTCACATGGAAGATATAAAAATCTTCAAATAGGTTTCTCATTTTCATTTTGGACAGTTTGGCTTGATGTTTTGTAACAGAACATTGCAAATCATACATGTACAGTACAATCTTAAAAAAAAACTGTCAACATATTTGTAACAATAGGGCCATGATGGCCCTATATCGCTCATGTGACTTATGTTTCTTCTACAGACTGAAACTCTATTCCTTGCTATATCAGAAGGATATTGGATAAAGTTTTGACTATAAACGTTTAAGGATACGTTTGCTCCTGAGTTGTGCCAAATTTGGACATTAGGTATTGGTGTTTCATGGATGTTTAAAGTTTACGCCATACATGTATTATATACAAATAACTAAATATTTTTTTAATTACTTATAAGGAAAACATATTTGCCCTCAGGGTGGAGCAAAGTTTGGTCCCAATGGCATACTTTGAAAAAACATGGATCACTAGATGAAATTTCATGCCTAATATGTATGCTATAGGCTCTTTTGTTTTGGAGAACAACATTTTTGAGGTTTTTACTATAACCATACAAGAAAAATAAATTATCCCAAGGGTGGGGCTAAGTTTTACCCCAGAGACATAATTGTTTTCCCTTTGGTTGCCATGGTAACCAGTTATGCAAGGAATGCAATTCTTTAACCAGTGCTTCATAAAAGGAACATTCCTGCCAAGTTACATAAAGACTAGCCCAGTGCTTAAGGAAGGAATGCATTTTAAGTTAAAATGTTGAAACTAAACAACAGACAATGACCAGTCGCAATTGCTTACCCATAGCAGTTTGTGCTGGGATGAGCTAAAATACACAACAATATTAATGTCAATTTGCAATGCAGATTTTGCAACTGAAACACACCTCAAGGAAGTCCTGCTTGATGTGCCACATCTCGCATACAATTGGTTGAAGGTTGTCAAATCTCTTTTCTGAAACAACTGACAAGCTTCTCAACGATTTTGCTTCTTGCAGTCTTACTCTGGTCAGTTGGTCACCCCCGACAGGTACTCCAAACTTCCGAAGAGCATCAGCATTTCCTAAAGTTGAATGATATATCGAATAAAGATAAAAAATTAGGTCTTAAAATAACAATGTATTAAACAAGAGCGGTCACCATAGGATGACATATGCGGCGTATGCCCCCTATAAACGCTTTGATAGAAGTTATGAGCATTGTTCGAAACCTAAACGCAGATTTCGAAACCTTACTCACATGCGATCTGGACAGGCTAATCTGGGACGACACTTTACTCACATGCGGACTGGACAGGCTAATCTGGGACGACACTTTACTCATATGCGGACTGGACAGGCTAATCTGGGACGACACTTTACTCACATGCGGTCTGGACAGGCTAATCTGGGACGACACTTTTACTCAATTGCATTAAGCCCAAGTTTCTTAGAACGAGGCTCAGTTAATGGTTTTGCTTCACATTTTGTGCGCTATTAAACAGGACCCATGATGACTCTTAGAGTCAGCTGTCGCTCGGGCCGGAAATAGAGGGGGTCTCGCTCAAGTTTGGGGTCTTCATCACCGCGTACTTGCTGTTGATATAAAATGTCGGCTCCCTCGCTACCGATAAACAGACGAGAAACACGCATGCGCAGAGCAGACAGATGGAGACTATGGGGAGAGCGATGATGATGTTTTCAGCCGAGACTAAGTTTACTTTAATCGTGTGACCGATTTCCTCAGGGCACACAAGCGGAGAAGTCGCGTTCTGCGAGGTCGCAGTGAGCAGTTCCGGTACCACGCTCGTCCGGAAGGTCCTGAATGGCTCCCGGAAGTGGTGTTTGGGGGTCACGTGCGCTGCGGAGATGTCTCGGTACGTCATACTCGTGGCGTCATTTTCAGGACACTGAGGGTCGCCGCTGGCGTTGAGCGGATTGGGATTTCTGAAAAGACACCTTTGACCTAAGGCCGCATTCATCATGGTTTCCAATAACCAATTCTTATACTTAATACTGTAAACTATTACTATTAGTGGGACATCACATTTCCGGTACTTATTCTCATTTATCCAAAGCAGTTGGTTGAAAGATAAACATATATATTCATGTATTGGCATATCATGATTTTTCAAAAATAAATAAATATTGAGATTCCTTTACCTATTTGTAAAAACATGTATACGAATTCGTCTTTGTTTTGTCAGTAAATCAGAGTTTGATAAAGACTTAATTTATATCTTTTTTTTGTTTTCTGTAATTGAACTATGTATATTTCATTGTATTTTACAAATTAATAAAAAAACTCACTTTTGATTTCAACCCCCTCAGTTTTCCGAGGTAGCGGGTGTAAATGTGTACAAGTAAATGAACCTCATTCTTCATAAAAGCTATTTGTAATTACCAAAAACCATGATTTTACATCTACGAGAACGTCCCCGCCCCCTTAAAAAATTACACAATTACCTGTTAGTCATGGCGGGGGGGGGGGGGGGGCATGCGTATACAGGAGCTTACCGCGTTTAAGTGAGGTTAGTAGGAACTTACTTCCAAGATGGCGTCACTTTGGTGTAATTTGTGAGAGAGTTACGGGTATTTTTAACCGGTTAGCCACTGTATATTTATAACGGAGGATGAAAACATTAATCCTGATAACGTATAATAAGAAATATATTTATAAAGATATTCGCCGTATATCCTGACTTTAGAGGAATAAAGTAAGAAAACATATGTTTTTATTTAAAACTGTAGTAGAAACAATGTTGAACCATTCTTTTTAAAGTAAAACAACTTTTATAATTACATTTGTATAATAACTTGCCAGGACAGAATTATGGGCCTTGGTTTTTGACATCTGATAAAGTGTGAAGCTAATGATGGTGCCCTAATACTTTCGATACTTGACATGAAGTAAAACTAAACAAAATAACTGCGTATGCGAGTTTGATAAGAGAAAATTATCAAAAAATAATAAATATTTTTAAGTGCATATTAAATACCACATACTATGAAAACACATAATATTGCTTGTATAATGTACATTACGTAAGTTGCTGCTCATATGGGATCCCCACCAGGATTTGAACCTGGATTTCCTCTCCATATGGAAAGGTGTGTTTGCTTACACTATAAGGATGTTCCCATAAATAGCAATAAGATTGGTTACAATTATTTCTGTCAACTATATGAACTTGTACAATAAGTTTTGACACAAACATATCTAAATACATGTTTTGAAGCTTTTTAAACACAATTAATCCGCCATCTGCTTTTTAAGGCAGATGTCACTTTACTTATGACATGTACCATAAGGGCTTGCCTTTGAAGCTGCTCTGGATCAGGATCTTGTGTAGGTCTGATAATCCTATCTCCTGCCCTTCTGTCCTTTTTGTGGGTGATGGCAGTGACTATGGCTCTAATTATCGAGTCAACTGAAGGGTCAACTGAAGGGTCAGTCTCAGTTCAAGCAAGAACCACTCCATCTTCTTTCCACCAGCACTGAACCTGAAATCACACAATGATACATTAAACCACATTTTGTTATAGAAGCAATTACCTTTTAATGCCTTTATGTCTGTTTATTAACATGTGTTAGTACATGTGTTGGAACATTTACATTTAATAAGATGTACACAGAATATGTGCTTATAAAGTTCTGAAATTATTTCCCAAAATTTCACCAAGAAAGTTTAACGTACAGAAAAGTTTAGCTTATTAAAAAAACTAAACAATAATGTAACAGATATGCACACTAACTTTAGTCTTTTCCAAGGTTCCATGATAACCATGAATACATCAAATTGTCTGTTGCATAAACATTGTTACTGATGACTCAACATACAACAATTCAAAAGTTTTAATGACTTAACACAACGCTGTTGAAAACTAGGAGCGCTTGCCATATTGGTAACAACACATTATAATCATAAAAGAAGTTGCTTTCCTCAATTAATGTTAATATAATTCTTTCAAAACAATGATAATATTTACATTTGCATATACTCGTCAATAAATATCTCAAATGCAGTAAAGGTGTGCCGATTTATACGCGCCAGCTGAATACATGTGTCTTGCATCACACGATGGCCCTTGACTATTATCTCTTGTATATAGTTGTACTTTGTCAGTACTGTTCTCCACTGTGCCTTGGGAACAAAACTCATCCAGCAGGGCCCTCAGATACCTGTTACAGTCAAACCAAGTGCTGGAACATGGTGCAGGGATATTGCACATTTGTAATTGTTAAAGATGATGGTTTATATTATATGAGTGTTATCGCCACAATAACAACTTAATACATGTATTAACACCACAATATTAACTGAAATCTAAAACAATTTTAATTGGCTGTAAGTATATATGGTGGCATATTAGCTATAAAATCATGATACAATTGTTGAACCAAACCTTTTTAAATGGAAAATGAAGTTGAACTAATGTCATGTGATGTTGTTCAGTTTTATTTTTTACACTCTGGCCTCCATGAATCCTCTGTACCTGAAATATTTTCTGCGCCATCATCAAACAAATGTTATTAATTACAGATAAATTTTAGCAATACATGTACCTTATAAAATTACAGTACATGAAATTACTGCAAAACAAGGCTTTTTTCCTTCTTAGATAATGGTCGTAGCAGGCCATTTCACAATTTCAACATGGGCAATTCACAAATCTAGCAAGGCCACAATACTTGACAAAAACAGCCATTTTTAACTGTGAAAATCTGATTGTTTGGGCTTTAAATTGGCAATTTCACCATTAAAAATTACAACTTGATTAAATATTTTACATAAGTGAGACAAGATATTGACAAGGGTTAGGCTTTTCTATGGTTTAATATAGAGTACATGTCCCTGCAGTCAGAATAGTGTTGATCTAAATGTAAGTGGTTATTTGTTGAAAGAAAGTGTCAAGACAATGAAAATATGACTTTAATGTATTATTTTAAGGAAATTTAATATGATGCAAGTATTAAACATGCTTTTACTATTCTTATTCTTAACAAACTGAATTTCACATTTTTAACAAGTTCGCGACTTGTTTTTTCACAATTTTGAAAAGTTCGCAACTCAGTTTTTCACAAACTCAGACGGGGCCAGGGCTGCTTCACAAAGTCAGGAAAAAAAGCCCTGCAAGAAGAAAACGAACAATCTAAAACAGAATAAACTACTGACTACCAAAAATGTAAATACATAGTAACAAACTCAAAATTGGAGTGTTTCACACAAATTTTTCTTTGGATATAATTAGGAACGTGAACAGAGCTCCAGATAATTTGTCCAGCCGAGGGGTATTTCACTCATGAAATTTTTAATTGATGAGTACAAATCAAAATCCAATAATTTTAAGGAGTATTTATATCCAAAGGATCAGAATTAATAATAAATTGTACATGTAGTATTAACTCGCTATAACAAGCAGTCTTGTACACAATAAAACAATCACTTTTTTTTATTTAACAGTTGTTCTGGGGTTTATTGCGCTTGGCTTATAAGCAGCCATTAATCTATTTTTCCATCTTGATTTGACACGCCACTGTTTAGCACACACTGTACAGCCATGATCAAAATCTTCTAAGCTTGGCCCATAAAACTTGTTTATTATATGTGTATTTCGGCTGCCATTTAAAAAGTGCATGAAGGAAAAAAGTTTTTTTTTTATAGTGCCACACAAGAGATAACTGATAGTAAAAATTAAATGCTTGAAGTTGGGCGATTCAGATTTTATCGAACGTGATGTCAAATGTTTCACCATAAGCGTTTATTGATTCTCAACAATGCAGCGGGGAGCCCGTTGTGTCAAAATCGGTCTTTATCGTGGGCCAAAATGAAATGATATTGTTCTGACTGAGGAGTAAATTAGGTCGGGAACCACATTCTATACATAGATCGTCATGTCACTATGTTTTTACCGGTGTGGACACAATAACAGTACTGGAACCAGTCATGTTTACATGAATTTATATTCATGTATTTACGTCTTATACGCATTGAAATTGCACACAATGAGTAATCCGAATTTAGCCAGGAGTTTTTTTACTCAACAAAATTTTAAGTCATGCGTATTTTCTTTTTTTTTATGCGTATTTTACGCAAAAACGCATCTTATCTGGCCCTCTGAATGTGAACAATATGCATTTTCTCATAGAGTCCTGTACATATTTTTTTTTAAATTATTGAACTTATTACGCTTAATATATTATTAAAACAAAGAATGCTTTCCTGTGTCTCCAATTAGAAGAAAACATTAAAACACATTTTCTGGTACAAACACAAGTTCCAGATAGGTGGAGTACAATAGAAAAAATGAAGTTACACTTCACTTTTATTAAATTACATGTAGAAGTACATTACAAACAGCTTAATTGAAAATTGGTCTCACAATAACACATTCAGGCCTTTTTCTGTCTATTTTGGGAAAAAGTACCTAGCAAAATTGGGATTTTTTGAGTCTCGAAATCTTCCAAATTGGGAAGAATTTTCATCGACAAAAGCATTTTTTAGGAAATTATGTTCATGATTTTTACCATGCAATAGTCATTGTCCACTGCTAACGTAAGTATGCGTATGATAAAAAAACGCAGACTTTGATTTTCTTGAAGTTCAAATTAAATACATAGTTCGATATGTCATTAAGGATTTTTTATGAATATTCACAGTCAAACAACAAGCATCCAACATATTTTTATTCAATATTCAAGTTGCCAAAAGTTTGAAGGCAAACATTTTTTGAAACACAAAAGTAAAGTTGAACATCATAAATGTACAGTATTGAAATGTTAAGAAGCTACAAAGGGTAGTGACTTGAATCTGGCAGTGGCAAATGTTCATCACTTGCTTGCTAATGTGGGGCCCGGCTAATGTGTGAGTCAGATTCTGGGTTAACCGTAGACTGACTGGCGGTAGTATTTCCCCACAAAACATTCAGTTTTTGTGTGCCTTTCGAGTCAATTTTTCGTATTTTACTTTGATAGTACTTCGAATTATGCGACATTTTTTAGACTGCGACCAATTTCCGTTATTTTTTACCCAAATTTACTCTTTCGAAACACAGCAACGTTGAAAGGAAAACTTAAGTCTACATTTATTTACATCGGACCATTGATATTGATTCTCATTAATTTACAATAATTAATGCGTACACATGTTTATCACGTGTTGTATACATACCTGATAATTCTGAATAATCCAGCACTTCAATATTTAAAAGCTAATTCTGACCGAAAATGACCGTCAATGTGTCTTAAGAAATGCATAGACACAAGAGGCCGCCATTTTGTCTGAAGTCTCAAGTTCGCAAAATTGCATTATGGAACACTCGATACGATGACGTTCTACGCATTGGCACGTTAAAACACAGCACCAGATTATTTCAAACACAGTACCTACCGGCAAACGCATTTTGCTGCTTCGACTATTTTGGTCGGAAATTGGGATTTTTTTTGATAATTGGGAAAAAACATCCATATTTGGAATTTGGAATGGGTCCAACTATCGGACCCGTGAAATAGGCAGAAAAAGGCCTGGACATCAATTTCCGTATTAAATGTACCTTATGGGAATGATATGATGCACTCTTTAAAGGCAAACTTGTTGGCGACTTGTCACATCACCCAATCTTCACACAGCAGCTACTGCCTGATTTTCAACAATATCTGGTGTCTAACAAAGTGCTTGAAGGCTACATGGGTTGACCATAGCAAGATTACAGGCTTTTTCCGCTCCATTTTGGGAAAACGCCACACTGGAATTTTGGGAATTTCGCGTCGTGAAAACCCCCATTTTGGGAAAAAAATTAATCGCAAAATTGGCTCAATTGGGAAAAATTATCACATGTAAATTATTTAAAAAAGTGTTTCTTATATTTCAAAGAAGCCGTTAACTGGTAAATAACGACTATTTTGATAACTTATTATTAAAATTTTACAAAATATTATGAACATGTGTGATTAGTGGTTTTTTTATCTGAATTTGGGGAAAAGGCTTGGCCTTTCTGAGGTGAAAAAAATCGCGGGAAGCCCCGGATTTTGAGGAAAAAAAGAAAAGTCTTAAATAATCATTAACATATTTTACAGTTCTTAAAACAAATTCAAGGCAACAGATAATTTAATTATGCAATACTTACTTTCTATTTTCTACACCAGATCAGGTCAACTTATATATTTAAAGGGTAAAAAAAAAAAAAAAAAAAATATTTTTTTATTTTTAAATTGGGATTTTTTTTTTCAATTGGGAAAAAAACAACCAGATTTGCATTGGGAATGGGGCCGAATTTCGGACCCGTGGCATAGGGCGGAAAAAGCCTGGATTACGTCAAATCATGTGTGGCTACCCAGCGGGTAATCCATCAAACTTTGCTTGCAGACCAATGGCTGTATGTGTAACAACATTACAGAAAAAAAAACAGATTGAATTTGAAACACATTATGATTAATTTTACAATGTAAACATAGTGAATGTTATTTGTGCAAATTAACTTATTAACGAATGGGGTTAAATGATTTAAACGATTATATGTTTAAATTATGCATATGAGCACATAAACAGCAGTATTTTTATCTGGAAAATAAGTTAAATGCTGAAATCTCACGAACCCACAATAAGAACACTAAATTACTGAGCGGTGTGTAGAAATACCGAAATCCCCGTAATTACCGAAATCCCCCGAAATCCCCAATAATATTTATTATTTATCAAAATACTGCGGATATTAAAATAGAATATTGCAAAATACAATCAATTCACTGATGAAAAATTGTTATTATCCATGTTTGGAAGTGAAAAACTAAAATATATACATAATGATTGGGATTCCGAGCCAGAAATCCACAGAAATCCCCAATACTATTTATTAATTATCAAAATACTGCGGATATTAAGATAGAATATTGCAAAATACAATCAATTCACTGATGAAAAATTGTTTTTATCCATGTTTGGTAGTGAAAAACTAAAATATATGCATAATTATTGGGATTCCGAGCCCGAAATCACCAGAAATCCCCAATAACATTTATTATTTATCAAAATACTGCGGATATTAAGATAGAATATTGCAAAATACTATCAATTCACTGATGAAAAATTGTTTTTTTCCATTTTTGGTAGTGAAAAACTAAAATATATACATAATTATTGGGATTCCGAGTATGAATCCATAGTGCATGTTTTCACAAGCACGATCAGGAACAGAAATCCCCGCTGTAAAGCTCTTCAAGTGTCAAAAAATCATCTGGGTGGCTTTTTGATATTAGAAAGAAGAGGTACAGACAAAAACTTAACAACAATATCTCACTTCTTTTGAAAAATATGGACTTGTAACAGCAGTATTTTTATCTGGAAAATTGGTTAAATGCTGAAATCTTACGAACCCACAATAAGAACACTAAATTACTGAGTAGTCCGAAATCCGAAAAATATGTACACTACCAACACAAGACGACAATAGATACAAAATAAAAACGTTCTCGTAAAAAAGACTTACCAAAATCTTCACAAATCTACAAAAACATTAAAAAATCTACCCAAATCTAATAATAATAATACGTCATGTTTATATTTCATCTATTCGTGACACTACGTCATTTCCCCCCAAAAATTACTTCAAATGTAGGCTACACACCACTTACTAATTGATTTATTTTCGGGCTGCTCTGGTACCCAATACATTTAAGTCATAAATGTTATCATTGTAGTAGATGTTATTGACCTTTAGATAAAACCTGTTTCACATTATTATGTTTACATATGTGTTGCCGTACTAAACAGTTTTCACAATCAACTCGAAATGCCTGCCTATTCAACAGGTAGCTTCAATGACACTAAAGAATTTCAGGGAAAATCCTTGTTCAAATGCGCTTGACAAACCTTATTTTAAAGTTATTTACTGCAAGGTGAACATTATACGTGAATTAATGGATGTAATACAGCGTGCTTCAATAAATTATGGCTTTGTTTGTCTACTGTATTTAAATGTATATTCCTATTTGAAATGCAATGCTTGTAAGTTCATTCTACGCTTCTGTCATTGACCATATCAACATCTATGTTTATGTTGTTTGAAAGTTGAACATGTAATTGTGTGTATCTGTGAATCTCATTTCTCTCAACTAAATGTTGCCGGATGTACGTTTAGGGTTCTTTCGACCAACACGTTGAAGTTTCTGAATATATTATTTTTACGATTTAACATCATAAATATATATATTGATAGCATGAATCACATGCAAAGAATGACATTTGAAATAGTCATTCATGTACACGGATGCGGTTGAGTGAATAAACTCATGCGTGACAAGCCAATTAACATATAAAAGTGCTAGTAAAAAGAGCTTAATTTCAACTCAGACTCAACATACTGGTAACTAATCAACTACTACAAGAGAACTCTACTTATCCAATTTACTGTAACAATCTACTCTGTCCAACCATTGAACAACGAGAGCATTGTTTCCTTTAAAAATAATTTACTTTCACGCCTGTTCAATATCATTCAGAATAAATATAGTTATGAAATAAATATATTTAAAACAACGACAATTTAAATACGTCTATAACATATCTGTGAATCTCATTTCTCTCAATTAAATCTCAATAATATCACACATCGCGTTCTGTTAACAAATGTAGTTATAATATCATTTCCCAGTTCATTTAAGTTACTTGAGCATAAATTATATTTATGACTATGAGATATAAATGTCTCACCACATTAGATTTACTTTAGCATCAATTGTCTTTATGACGATAAAAATGGCTCGAGACTACCCCTGACACTTGAAACAGGTTGTCCCATAAATAAAAAGGTTAGACGTTATAGCTGAATCCGTCTAGATTAAACTCGCACGGTAAACACGTACACTTTGGTGGACATTTAAAACCGCTAACATGTTTCAACAGACAACACATGAGTCCAGGTATAATGGTTCATTTGTTGAATTAATGTTTAATATGTTAAACTGAGACTCACAGTGCGTAGCTATCTGTTTAACACCAATGGACCATATAGTCTCAAAAAACATTTTAACGTTGTTCACAGAAGAAGTTCAGAAAATCCATCTGAGAGCTTAATTTAAATTAGTGGGCAACTTCCATCATACGCCCTTATAAGAAGTATGTTTATTGTTGAGCCTGCAAGCTTTACTTTAATTAGTGTACTCGTTCAATCATGCGCCCTATTAAGATTTATATTCATTGTTGAGCCTGTCAGCTTTACTTTAATTAGTGTACTCGTTCAATCATGCGCCCTAATAAGATGTATATTCATTGTTGAGCCTGTAAGCTTTACTTTAATTAGTGTACCCGTTCAATCATGCGCCCTATTAAGATTTGTATTAATTGTTGAGCCTGTCAGCTTTACTTTAATTAGTGTGCTCGATCCATCATGCGCCTTAATAAGAAGTGTATTCATTGTTGAGCATGCCAGCTTTACTTTAATTAGTGTGCAACTTCCATCATACGCCCTTATAAGAAGAATGTTCATTGTTGAGCCTGCCAGCTTTACTTTAATTCGTGTGCTCGTTTCATCATGCGCCCTAATAAGAAGTATATTCATTGTTGAGCCTGCCAGCTTTATTTTTATTAGTGTGTTCGTTCCATCATGCGCCCTAATAAATACAGAACAGAACAGAACAGACAGTTTATTCAGACTTATATATATGTACATCGTCTTTAATGCATATATTTATAAATTAAACAATGTCACGTGTCAAAATATAATAATTTTGACAAAATCAATGATACAATATTATATATATATTTATAAATTCAATGTGAATATTCTGAAATTTCAAAACAAAATATGAACAGAGAAAAAACAACAATTTTGAAATGAAGAAACATACTTATTTTAAAGGCAGTAAGGATAAACTATAACGTTTAATTTGGGTATGATTTATATGGTATAATTTTTGCAGAAAATACAAAAACAGACGAACAATTGTTTCACATAATATCAATGCAAAAAAGTGACAGATATTTATGGGAACTTAATAAGAAGAAAAACTATTAAGTCAATTAGTGGTATTTATAATAGAATTTCGTATAGTTAAGGCTTCTTTAACATATTAACATACATTTATAATTTCAAATTTACATGTTGATGTCAATAAATTATGAAACTTTACAACAGATGGGTTCATGTAATAAATACGTTTAATGTATTTTTGACGTAGTAAACAAAAGCATGCACAAACATAAAATGGAATTCATCATCTCCCGTTGATTACAACAAAGACAATGCCGTTCCTCACGAGGGATATTGTTGCGTGAGTACCTTCCTGTCTGAATTCTCAACGGGTGGGCCGAAGCATACACGTAGATTTTTAGGCAATAAATCAAAGTAGTACTCATATTCAAGAGAGGTTTTCAAAATTCTATACATATCTAGAACAGAATTTCTATTCATATTTCCAAAACCATTCCTGCTTAGCGGTGTCAATAAGTCTGCATTTAAAATCACACACAAAAGAACTACTATTAGTTATATTTGCAGTTTCAAACACATTGGAAAATCTGTATTCATTTAACAATTGTTTAACATTTGCAACCCAATTTGTGCATTTTTTAATACAATCATTTAATGCTTGAATATATACAGTTTGTAAATTAATATTTTTACTGTTTACAATTTTTAACCAATATTTAACAATTCGTACATAACTTTTCACATACGACGGGTATCTGCCTAACTCACCATAAACTACAGCATTAAATGTATTTATATTTACATTCAACAATCTTTTGCAAAATTTTAAATGGATGCGTTCGATTTCTTTTGATTTAAACCGCATATTTCAGAGGCATAGCAACAAATAGACCCAACAAAAGAATCAAACAACTGACAAAATAATTTTGGCTTAAGTTACTACTGCTAGAATTTATAGAGAAAAATATGCATCGCCTTAAGAGCTTTTCCAACCAAATGTTCTTGATTTAAAGTGAAACTGCCAGTGTAGTTAATAACAGTGCCGAGATATTTTAAATTATCGACGATTTCTATATTTTGTCCATTATATGTCCATTTTTCATTATCTCTAATTTTACCCCTTTTGCGAAACACCATTATTTTTGTTTTTGAAGTATTCACATTGAGCCCCCATGAATTACAATACTGGTAAAGTTTATCTAGATGGTTCTGTAATTCTTCTGGCGATTTGCCTAAAATGACCATGTCATCTGCAAATAACAATAAAGTTAAGGTTATGTCGTCTATATTTAAGCCAGACAGGTTGCTATCTTGTAAAAAAAGTTCCAAATCTTCTACAAACAGTGAAAAAAGAATCGGGGACAGTACCTCTCCTTGTCTTAGACCGACAGCAAAACTAAAGTATTCAGAGTATGATGTACACGACTTAACACAAGATTTAACAGTTTCATACATATTCTTAATTATTCTTAATAATTTACCTTTTATACCAGATTTGTACATTTTTAACCATAACGCATTACGATATATACTATCAAAACATTTAAGTTAATCGACGTTAACAACATACAAACGTTTATTTTCATATAAAACATGTTGCACAACAGACATCAATATATAAATGGCATCAACAGTTGAACATCCTTTTCGAAATCCAAATTGTGCATCCGAAATTTTAGCATTATCGTCACAGAACAATTCAATATGTTTGTTTAAAATGGTTGTAAACAACTTAGCAAAACAACTAACAAGTGTTATCCCTCTATAATTACTGACATCGTCGACAGAACCTTTTTAATGCAAAGGGATGATAATGCCTTCCGTCCACTGGTCGTGAAAAAGCCGGACACTAAATTGCTATTAAACATATTATACAAATGGTTGGATAAAATATCCATACTTTCAACAAAATATTCGTTTAAAATAAAATCATTACCAGCCGCTTTATTACGTTTTAAGCATTTAATTCCATTCTTAACTTCATCCACAATTATCGGTCGATCTAGTTCTGGAAAAGTACAATTTTCATCGTTAAAATCCTTGTTTGAACAAAAATCCTCAGCTTCTTCATTAGCATTATTAGAAATGGAGTTACTCAAATTTTTAAAATAATCATTGAATGCATTTACTGAAATGTTATTGCTATTTATTTTGTTTTAGGCTTAAAATATTTCCAAAATTTCGGCTTTTTACTTTTTAAACTTTCAATTGCTAACATTTTTGTTTGTATGCATTTTTTTCTTTTTGTTAATTAATTGTTTTTAATGTCGTTTCTTTTCACACAAAGTTAATCTATTTGAATCAGACCTTATCAAGTTAAAACATCTCAAAGCGTCATGGTATTGCTTTCGTGCAATTACGCACTCGTTATCGAACCAATCAGCGTGTTTTATACAACTGTCAGAATAAAACGTGGGTTTATTGCTGTAAAAACGAGATTTTGAAAACAACGGGTCCGCAACGATACGGATTATGTAAGTAAATTTTTCGACAGCTTCGTTAAATGGCAGTTTACTTGAACAATCAATATTTTAAACAATATAATTAAATACGGAAAGTCGTGAAATAATTCCTGAACGAAATTCATCTTTAAATGAATTGTCCCATTGATATTTAACATCAGTACAAGTAACTAGGTGACTAGGTGACTATGTGAATACTAGTAATTATTGCAATACAATGAAAACTGCAACGGTGCGTGATCGCTCCATTCGTTAAAATCACATACAGTAAAGTTTGATAACAATGGAAAATTTCTTTCTTTTGTCAATAGATAATCAATTACAGAAGAACCGTTCTTCGAGAAAAATTTATTTTTACAACTATCACCTATTCTACCATTGATAATACGTAGTGTAGTGGACTTGCACAGATCAAGTAATTGAATACCATGGCCATTGAGTGTTTTATCTATTGAGGCCCTAACAAAGGCTTGGTCTGGTGAATAATCTACATCATCGTGTTCTGAATTATTTGTGCCATGTAAAATAAAATCATGTTTGTTACTGGTTCGACTATTCAAATCCCCAGTGATAAAAATACAGCCTAATTCAGAAAAATATGTAATATCACTTTCTAACATATCAAAATGATCCACATTAATTGTAATAAAGACTGGTGAGTCCTCACCATATATATTGCTTCCACATACGTTCACATCACTGGCCGTGTTAAAAAAAATCATGATTCAATTCCAACCAAATAATAGTGTCGTAATGGTTACGTACAATTTCAATTCCATTTTTAAAATGATCCTTTACATAAATAACAATACCAACGCTACCTCTTCGGGCGTTCCTATGTTTAAATATTCTAAAAAAAATAAAATATTGATAGCCCTTAACAGTAATATCACTAGATACATATGTCCATGATTCAAACAAAAAAACAAATATCGAATGCACTTAAAATAAAAATAAACTCAAAACTAGTCTTTTTAACATCAGTCAAACGATGCACGTTCCACGATAATATGGAAACCTCACCGCCATTGTGCCCCCACGCTCTGACCGCGGTTCCGTCGACGTAGAGGGTTTCATATGCCAAATAAGCCCGTTTCCCTGCCGTCTCGCCTCTTTCATCTGGGTGACTAACTAAGGTCTCTTTTCGATGACGTCTTGTGGGAATTGTTCAAAAACCCTATACACACTCCTGTCTAATTCCTTCCATATTTTACGCACCATTTCTCTTTCCTTGTAAAAAGTAAATTTGGCAACGATATTGCTTTCTTTGCCTGATATCGGTGCCCGGATGAGCGATGCACCCTCTCAATTTTAATTGAGTTAACTACGTCACCCGCGATCTTGAAGGCCTCTTTTAGGTGCTGGCGGAGTTTTACTTCGGTCACTTCCGGCGCTTCGCTTCCGGTCGAGTTGTCCTCGGTTACCCCGACGAAAATGAGGTTATTTCGCATGGACAGCGATTTTAGGTATGACACGTTGTCACGCAGGGTATTTCTTTCCTTCTCCAATTCCTGAACCCTCTCCGAAAGCTGCGCCGCATGGATGTCGGCACCATCTACCTTGTCCTCGATGCGCGTCACGCGCTCGTCCACTTTTTTCACTGTATCCTCAATTGCCACCCAAAGCTTGTTCATATCCTGTTCTATAGCACCCATCCTCTTCTCAATATTCTCAATCATGCCCATCTTTTTTTCCCTAGCCTCCCACCGACCACTGACATTCTGTAAAAGGGTCATAAGGTCCCGGATTGTCGGCGCTACACTATTTTCAGCCATTACCTGACTGTCAGATACACTAGCGAATACACTAAAATCCTCACCGTAAAGCACTGTGTTCGTTGAATCTAATACATCACTTATTGATAAATTTACACAATTGGTGTCCCCAGACGGGCCTCTTTGTTTATGTACTTGTCTGCTGTTTGATTCATTGCCACTACTATTTCTGTCTTTTTTTCCTTATCCCGCGATTTGTTCATGTTGAACCTTCACATTTTGTTATATTACACAGTTTCACATTAAATCCAAATATATAATTTCATTGAAAAGGTTAAATTTGTTAATATTTGTTTGTTTTCTTCACACTGTAAAAATAAGAAGTATATTCATTGTTGAGCCTGCCAGCTTTACCTCAATTAATGTGCTCGTTCAATCATGCGCCCTATTAAGATTTCTATTAATTTTAAAGCATACGCTTTTGAAAACAGTGTTTCTATAATGGATAAAACTTTTTTCTTTAGAATTCAATTATTTTTTTTGCAATTAAGTTATTCAGTTTTTGTATAAAATGTTATCTGTTCAATAAAAGGGCATGTTGTGGGTCAAATGGGGCAGTAGGACCATTAGATTTGGGCAGCGACCTGTGCCCTTTCTTTTAGGTATGGCTGTAGAACTGAATAAAGTAAATGCTCCCACTGAGACAATTGATATCCTCAGAAACATATTTGTAATCCACAAATTTGGATAACCCATATAATCCATAGGTACAGACAACACTGACCGATATTGTCTACCGAGATCAGTTTCATTAAAATAGTAAAGGTTGATTTCCTATGTGATTTGGAAAGGATTTTAAATATGACAGCTTTGTTAGTACCCATATATTAGTGTCTTTTCCCTAAAGCTCCCTATAGCTAGCATATCCTCTAGGAAGTCTGTTAAAAGACAGAATGTACTGAAATACTTTACAAAATGATCTATCCTGATGTTTTATGGAGCATAGTGATTTTCCCATTAATATTGCATTGTGTAATATTAGAATTCTTAGGTCGAGCTCACATAAAACCAGCTATTTATTGCGAATATTTTTTTTAATATTCACACAATCATTAAATACCTCCGAAATTGTAAAGATTTTTGTATAATATCTTTAAATGTCCAAATGAAAAGAAAGAATGAACCATATTGAAGCATTTAATGTTCACCATCCCAAGGTGATGATATGAATGTTCAACGAAATGTGATAGCTAAAAGCGTTATCGGTTAAAAAGCAGACACCTGCATACTCTGTATATAATTACATACATGTATTTAAGAGTTAGCGTCACAAAGTCATTAAAAAACATATGCGATTGGCATAGTCAACATCAAGGTTATCATTAAATTGCAAGCATATGTAATGTAAGAATTTAATCTCAATACACAGACATAAATAACTGATATCCACTGTGATATGTATATATATATATATAGGTTCCTTTTTCCTAGGAAAAACAGACAAGTTGAAATCTACAAGATAGCACTATTATATCACATACATTTAAAATAATGTTATATGCTTTAGGTTTAAATGTAGAGTAAATGTATTCGAGTTGTTTTGTTTTGATTAACTTAAGAATTATATGTATTATTTTTCTTTAAAAACCCTATATCAAATATGTTAAGCTTATATAGGGAATAAGGAACAGTTTCTGATTCCTTATTCGAATAAGGAATAATTAAGGAACTAGGAAAAAGGAACCAACTTACTCTCCATCTTCTTTATGTGTATATAGAGACATGAGTTTAAGATTCATCAGTGCGAATGCACAGTCGCAGCATTGTGTTGTAAAATCGCGCAGCCACAGGAAACCTCGTTCCGCTGATTTGAACTATGTGCTTTCGACTGGCGCCCGCGATGTTCATGATATCGTATAAAATTGTGAACATTGAAGTTAACTTTTTGCATTCAGTCTTATTTTTTTTAGTTATGTGTCGTTTTATATTTTTGTATTTATTTATTAACGCATATTAAAATTGTGTTATAGACTAACGCCCGTGATGTTCATTCTATCGATTTAATAATAACATATTTAACTTTGCAGTGAGCATTTTGCATTCAGTATTGTGTCATATGTATGTTTTGTTTTGTGAGTATTTACTTTCACTTATTAAAATTGTGTGTTATAAAATGTCGCTTCAAATGTTTATTATATCGATCTAACATTAAATTGTTAAAATGGATGTGAGGTTTTGCATTAAGTTGTTTTATTTGTATGTGTCGTTTTTATTTATGCCACGGGGCTGAAGAGTATTGAGTCGCCGTATCCAGTTGACCATTTTTCATAAGCTTAAATACAGCACAGGACGATATTATCAAACGTGTTATCAGGTTCGCTTAAAGTAACATTACTTCTCAATTTCGTACAATTGTTCGTAAAATAAACTTAACCAATTAAAAATCAGTGTTCCTTATGGTAATTGCCGAAATTTCAACGCCAGATGTGGTCTGGTAAAATGGATGTGTGTGGATACAAAATGCTCGTTTTTATTATTGTTTTGCATTTCTATTCATACGACACATGAACACTAACATGGTGTTCGTGTGTCGTATGAATAGATATATTCGCGTGAAATTAAAATAGAATTAATTGTGGCCACAAATAAATAAAAACGAGCTTTTTGTATCTACAAAAATCTATGTAATCATACCACATCTAGCGTTGAAATTTTGGCTATTGCTATAAGGAACACTGATTAATAAGGTGTTAACTTTATTTTTCGAAATACTTAACGAAATTTTCGTTGATTTTGAGCGTTATAGAGACTTTAAATGTTCTGCAACGAGGATCTGTTACATAATTCATTTACGTGTTTTCCAATCAGACCTATGCAAGTTTATGCGGTTGCACAAAGTCATTTTTGTCTCACCAACATATTGTTTGTTGCACAAATTACACGTCATTAGGTATACTGCATTTGCTGTTTTGCAGTTGTTGGTACCCTTGATGGACATAATGGCGCCTGATATACTCTTGAATGTCTGTGTTGGTTGCATAATATTGTATGTTTAGCAACGAGCAGTGTTGCGTGGGACTGACTCAGCTGTGGCATTTTCCACAGTTTCGGGTGTTACTTTTGCACGCATAAGTATGTCCCATAGAGATTTTGATCTTCGGTAGGCAATAACAGGCTTTTCAGGGAATCATGTTTGTAGTTTTGTCGATGTCATGATTTTGGACCTGTGGTTCTCAATAATTGCAGTAATGTTGGCCAACTCCGGATGGCAGGTTACTACAATTGGAAATCTTGAATGTGTGACCTTTTTTTGTTTGTAAGCAATTCGTCCCTCTGTAGTGCGCTCGCTTTAGCTATAGCCTGGCAAACACTATCATCGTCGTATTCCCGCCTGCGAAGGTATTGAGCTAGCTCTTGTGTTCTCAATTCAAAGGCACTTTTCTGGGTGCATATGCGTCTAATACGGACTGCTAAACTTAAAGGAATATTTCTGCATTAATGCCGTGGCTTGCAGCTGGATAGAAGAATGTATTTATTACTATCCGTTGGTTTAGAATAAAAGTCAGTCACAAGGTGTTCCCCTTAAATACGTGAGACAGTATCAAGAAATACCTGTTTTTCATTCGATACTTCACTGGCAAATTCAATAGGGTTGTGGAAAGTATTAGCCTGTTTAAGGAAATCATTGAGTTGTTCATGACCATAACAACAATGTATTATACTTAAGACTATCCGGGGTACTTTAAAATAGTACCTGAGCCGTAACGACCAATCGATCGCAACTAACATAACAACCTTCGAGAGTTTGTATATTTGTGAAGCTATTCTGGTGTTACAAGTGCACACAGCTTGAAAAAGATCAATTGATAAAACATTGCATCACGATTTAAGGACGATGATAAATGTGAACAAACAATTCAGTAAAGTGAAACTTGCATTCAT
This sequence comes from Dreissena polymorpha, assembly GCF_020536995.1. Classification (NCBI taxonomy): domain Eukaryota; kingdom Metazoa; phylum Mollusca; class Bivalvia; order Myida; family Dreissenidae; genus Dreissena; species Dreissena polymorpha. The sequence goes on from NC_068366.1 coordinate 1,144,878, forward strand.
ATAGACAATTTTTGCATTGTCTGTTTATCATTACATCCATAGGTCGTGATACCATTGTATAGTGGCATATGTTCGACTTATACCATAAGCTGTAATTACAAGCCTATTATTTCTCAACAATGTCATTAACAATTTTTAGTATAAAAACCGTATATATTTCAACAGTTCTTTCCCCCAAATACCTATCTATAATTTTGGATCTAGCCATTTCATTTTTTTTTACCAAAAACCGTCTTAATGACATTTCTTACTAGATTGACCATACACAAATCAGGTGGTACAATTTATATAACAAAGCAATCACGTGTAATTGGAAAACAGCTGAGTACATGCTTAATGTAGGTCTAAAATGCGGACTGGAAATATAAAATGGACATTTAACATAGTCGACATAATCCTTTAGTGCTTTTATAGATTCCAAAAGAGTAACATAGACATTTAAACAAGAGTTTATCGTTGTGATATCGCTATATAAAGTGATGACCCTTCTTCGGTCGAAATTGACATTAACAAGAAATAAGTTAATTGTGTGTATAATCAACGTTGGCCTGTAACGTTCTAAGATACTTTCTCTCAGTTTGCATGAAAATTAACACGCTTTAATTAGTACCATCAGTGGTAACGAAACAGCAAACATGAGTGGTTTTGTAATGAAAGCTGTTGTAAAGAAAGATCCATAAATAAAAATTGTGAATAATACAATTCGGATGTTTATGCATAAACATCGATGCGCTTGCTTTGTTATATGATGAGACAATTAACAGGCAATATGTTATGTAAAATATATGATATGAATATGAATGGTTCCATCAATGCAATCTTGGGAACAGGTGCCGGATTAAGCACCATGGAGACCCATAGGCAGTGAAACTGTTGGGGCTCACGCCCAAGGCCCCTAGTCGGCCTAGTGCCTACTAAAATTATTGTTCTTTTTCGTAAGGCAATGAAAAGCCTGCATAAGAAACATTACATTAATATACACAATAATTGGTTTTGTCAAGTCATTACATAAGGCTTAGTAAGTAAGTAAAAACAATATTTTGTCACTGCCTCATGGAGTCTCTCAAAGTCGCGCACGCATTGGCAGTTACCTACTCAGCCTAATGGACTGCTGATGACTTCTTTAATTTAAGTTTAGACCGTTATATATACAATTTATCGAACTGCTAGTGATTTGAATTTTTTTAAACCAGGTAAAGTAAATTATTACGTTGCAATAGTTAATTACGCTCGATTGGTGATTGTCGGCTAAGGTATTACTTCATAGTACGCAGGGTACTCTTTAAGTATACTAGAAACTGTATAATGCAAAGTACCTATGAGTATTTTCGGGTGCCTTTGAGCGTATGTTCCGTACCCTGGGTACAGTGAAGTATACTTCAGGGTACCCGTCGTAACTTTAAAATAATACATGAGCCGACAACGACCAATTCAGAGTTAACTATTCTTGGTATCCCTCGATCGAGCTTAGGCTTTCCCTTTCACTTAACAAGATCAGTAAAAGTTTTATAAACCCATAATTACAACTTCTTTAAAATTCCAACTTAGCCCGATATTATTCAACTTGATAATGGAAAATGCAACTTGTCCTATTGAAATGATAACGCAGTCAGAAGAATGAGTCATTATTCTAACAACACTGTTATACACTTTACAATTTCAACTGCTGGTTTAAGACTAAATTTCATCTACTGTATAACCCCTTAATGAGCCCCACACGAGAGATGACGCAGCTTTCGCAACAGAGATAATCAGAGACGAGGCTTATCAGCAGCGGAGCAGGCGACAAAATTTTCAATCTGTGTAAATTCGGAATTTTCACGTACAATAAATAGCACACACACGGGTAAGTTGAAATAATAATATTTATTATATTCATCGTTGTTCTTTCAAGCGAATTTTCATGTTTTAGACGGAAAACATACGGGGTTTATTGGCCAGCAATAGTGTCGACAATAATTATGCAGTTTTTATTAGTCAGAAATGATGTACAGGAGGGATAAGTGTCCCTAGTTTACCATTTTTGCAGTACTGCGAGTGCAAAAAATTTGCAACGCAAGTGAAAATCACATTGCAAAGTTAAAATGCAAACGCTATATAATTAAAATACGGATGTGTATTCTCATTAACTCGCAGTAACACTGCGAATGCCTGAACGGCTCCATGTCCAAAAATGGCGAATTAATTTGTAACGGACACTGGGACGAATACATACTGGCAAATCCAGATCAATGAGAACCCTACATTCTCATCCGTAAACATATTCATATAATCGGACATACATTGCGCATATATAAACTTGTGTATGAACATATTAATATACGCAGAAAAATATCTGCTTTACCGCCAACAGGCAAACAATATTGTCCTCAAAAGTAGGTCAATATAAACTACGCTGTTACACGCTATTGATAGAGCTTGATTTTTCGTATGCGCTACCTAGCATAGTAGATACAGCGAACATCGCTGCAATTGTCGCATGTCGCATGGCGTGTTTTACGTATCCTGCTTTGTGGCTTTGAAACGCGCCGCGCAGAATACTCATTGAGGGTTGTTCTACAATTACTGATAGTTCAACGGCCGGTTGTAAACATGGCAATTAAACAATCCGGGATAACCATAGGGATTGTATGAACGGATATTATTTTATTCTGGCCGCAAACTGCTGGTAATAATACTTAAATGTTCACCCTAACGGGAAATGGAGCAAACATTTATACTGGGGTTTAATTTTATTTTGTAGAACATACAATGTCCGATCAGCCAGGACATAACCCTCCAGGGGCCCCTGAGCAAAGAGGGGAAGAAATTTTACAAGAACTGAACAAAAACATGAGTAAATTTGCGGACATTGCACGATCAGTGGGTGAAATGAAATCGACCATTGAAAACCTTCAAAAAGACGTGAAAGAAATTAAACGCAAAAACCAAGAAGAGGCGGGGCCGTCAAAAAAGTCACGAATTTCGGACTCGGATATGTGCCAGTCGGGTCCGTCCAAACAGTTACAAGCACCTGCGGTTACAGTTGCCGAAAGTTCCGATTCGGAATCGGAACCAATGGACGCAGAAATAGACGAACTGCAGGGTTATTTGGATGAGGAAAGCTGTTCGGATGAGGAGGATTGCGATCTTATAACAGAGTTAACGCAATTCTGTACTGAAACAACGGAAACTGGTGAGGCCGTATCACCTAACATCGCTGAGATTACAAACAAGGCAATAAAAAACAAGCAGTCAGAAGAAAAAATCAAAGAGATTCTGAACAGACATAAACGGCCAGTCAACATCGAGTTCCTTCAAGTCCCCAAGGTTGATGAATTTCTGTGGAGACAATTAAAACAGTCTCCAAGACATTCAGACTTTATCCTGCAAAAGTCTCACAGCACGCTTGCACAAGTAGCGGTACCAATCATAAAGGCACTTGAGAGGATTCAAACATCCAAAGATAAAGTACTGAAACAGCTGTTATCGGACGCATTCAAATTGGCAACCAATGGGATACAGAAGACGACCAATTACAGAAGAGAGAAACTAAAAAAGGAATTGCAACCCCGCTATAGACATCTAGGAAATTTGGACTCCTCAGCAGAAAAGCTGTTCGAAAAGATTCCAGAGGCTATTAAAACCACCGAAGGAGCCAAACAAATCGTCAACATGCGCTACGCTCCAACTCAACGGAAGCCTTTTTTAGGCCAGCGCCCAAATCAGCACAGGTGGAATCCGGGAGCAAATCAATTCAGAAGAAACAACCACGCATACCAGCACAAACGCAGGGGAAATTTCAAGATGCACCCCAAACAGAAATAAACGTAGGTGACCTAAAGATAAACTTTAGTCAACGCACATGTTTTTTACAAAATACCAAAGAAAATTTTAAAGCAGGTAAAACGAAATTAGCAATTAAAGAATGGGAAATACTAACAAGCGATAATTGGATTTTAAATACAATAAGAGGTTACAAGCTAGAAGTAAACAGTTCACCTATTCAAGAAAATCCACCTATGCCATACCAATTTAATGAGAGGGAAAAACAAAGCATTCAAAGGGAAATAGACATGTTCTTGAAAACTGGTATAATTGAAGAAATCGAAAATAGACCATATGACGGCGAATTTATATCAAACATCTTTTATAGACCAAAATCAAATGACAAAATCAGGATTATTTTAAATTTAAAACCATTTAATATAGACTATACAAACAAAATTCACTTTAAAATGGAAACATTAGCTACGGCGGTGGCAAACATGAGACAAAATTGTTGGTTGGGTTCTGTTGATCTAGCTGATGCATTCTACTCCATTGAAGTAGCGAAAAAACACAGACACATGCTGAGGTTTGTGTTTGATGGTAGAAAATTTCAATTCTGTGCCTTAGTCATGGGCTTATCAAGCAGCCCAAGAGTATTTTCTAAAGTGTTAAAACCTGCATATGCTTATTTAAGATCAAAAGGTTATGTCAGTACAGCATATATTGACGACTCATGCTTACAAGGAGAGACAAAACTTAAATGTGAGCAAAATATTATAGAAACAATAACATTATTTGACCGTCTAGGCCTTACTATCAATATAGAAAAATCAGTATTACGACCATGTCAACAATTAACATTTTTAGGATTTGTATTATGTTCTATTACCATGACTGTAACACTAACCATGACCCGTAAGGAAGAAATTCGACACATGTGTCAAGCCATGGTAACAAAAAAGAGGACAACAATAAGGGAGTTTGCCAAGCTTATCGGTAAATTAGTGGCGGCCACTCCGGGGGTTGAATATGCAACACTATTTATCAGACCATTAGAAAAAATAAAAGAACACGCGCTTTCGAAGCACAATAGCAATTTCAACAGTTATATGAACATTCCCAAATCAATACACCCTTCGTTACAATGGTGGATAAACAATATTGAATCCTCATACAAAAAGATTTATCATGGTCCACCAGATATTATCATATACAGTGACGCTTCAAAAACAGGCTGGGGTGGATATAACAAAACAAACGGCCAAAAAACAGGGGGCATATGGTCCGCAGGGGAACAAAGTATGCACATAAATATTTTAGAATTAAAGGCATGCCAACTTACGGTTATGGCGTTCTGTAAAAATGAAACGAACAAACATCTCAAACTCTACATGGACAACACGAATAGTGTAGCATACTTAAAAAATTTTGGCGGTCGAACTGATGAACTACATAACTTAGCAAGAAAGTTATGGCTGTGGTGCTTAGAAAAGAAATTGCATTTGTCAGTGGCACACGTGCCTGGAACGGAAAATCATCAAGCTGATGAGATATCTAGAACAATTAATGATGATACTGAGTGGTCATTGAATGATGATGTATTCAAGAAAATCATGAATATTCACAATAACATGCAGGTGGATCTGTTTGCTTCTAAGCTCAACAACAAATTGGATCTTTACGTTTCAAGGTTTCCAGATCATAAAGCACATCAAATAGACGCGTTTACTTTCGAATGGAAATCATGTGTGTTTTATATGTTCCCTCCTTTCAGTTTAATATCAAAGGTGCTACAGAAAGTGGTGGAAGACAGGACAGAAGCCGTTCTAGTGGGCCCAATTTGGCCAACACAGCCATGGTGGCCCAGTCTATTACAGTTGATCAGCGGATCATGCCATCTACTTCCACTTCCGAAATCTATTCTGACACTTCCACACAAACCAAACAAAATGTATCCACTTCCCAAAATGAGACTAGGACTTTTTCGCTTATCAGGAAATCGCTCAAAAACAAAGGAATTTCAAAACAAGCTAGAGACATTATCCTCGGATCGTGGAGAGAAACTACAAAGAGACAATATGATGGATATATTAAGAAATGGATTAACTACTGTGGACAATCGAAGAATCCCATTAAACCCAATCTAAAGCATGTTATTAATTTTCTGACATCTTTATTCAAACAAGGTCTTAGTTATAGTGCGTTAAATACAGCACGAAGCGCACTTAGTACATTCTTAAAACTGTGTGGCAATATAAACATTCATGATAATGACATTTTATCAAGATTTATGAGAGGCTGTTTCAATACACGACCAGCTTTCCCACGTTATCAATGCATATGGGATGTTAATATTGTTCTTGATTTTTTACATTCACTGAAAACTGATAACCTTGCATTTTTATCCCACAAATTATGCATGCTTTTCTTACTAGTCACTAGACAGAGATGTCAAACTCTACACTCCCTCAAAACTACTGATATTCAAATCAGTGCAGACAAGCAAACAATCGTCATATCACCTAAACAATTGTTAAAACATTCCAGACCAGGAACACATTTGAGGCCCATTGTTCTTCATAGATATGAGGGGGGAAGGGACATTTGTATTGTGGAAACAATGTGTAAATACCTCGATATAACCGAATCGTTAAGACAAGATGATTATTTAGTCATAAGTACAGTTAGTCCTTTCAAACATGTTTCCAAATCCACAATTAGCAACTGGATAAAGAAAGTCTTAACCTCAGCCGGTATTGACAAACAGTACAAACCACATAGCACTAGATCAGCAGCAACTTCCAAAGCTAGCAAAGGAGGGGTTGCACTAGATCAAATTATGGCAGCAGCCGGGTGGACAAATGCAAAGACATTTGCCAGATTCTATTCACGGGAAATAGTACATAACACCACTAATTTTCAATCTGCTGTGCTGAACAAATGAGGTAGACATGTAAATAAACGGACATACATATCTATATGCAACAATGTTTGTCTTATTTCTTTGCCTCCAATATTTCCTACAAATTTATAGAAAATTCTCTAAAATCTCGTGTGGGGCTCATTAAGGGGTTATACAGTAGATGAAATTGATAGATTAATCGAGACTTACCTTAGGAAGTCGATGGTTGATCGTAATTTCATCTACTGTAAATCCCCTTAAGAGCTCAACACGCCCGCCCAGTCTAATGGACACCCGCCCATATTATTAATGTTTATTTTCTAAAAATTTGTTTGCAAGGTTTTTACTTAAAACCTTGCTTACTCTGAAGCCTGATTATCTCTGTTGCGAAAGCTGCGTCATCTCTCGTGTTGAGCTCTTAAGGGGATTTACAGTAGATGAAATTACGATCAACCATCGACTTCCTAAGGTAAGTCTCGATTAATCTATCAATTTATCAGAAACAAGGATGAACACAATTAGCGCAATGTAACCTTTGCTTTTGCTTTGTTCACATTGTCATTTCTCAACTTCCGCCCTGCCCAAACCGTGATAAGTTTGTGTTTTTTGGACCATTTCTCCGAAAAAGACACGCCAAAGGTTGTGTTCGAGTGCGCCAAGAAATTCTAAGAAGAACTTCACGTTTCAACGTAACGTACGTAAAAGTATTTTAGTAGTTTTATGTTGTTTTCCTGATAGAATACCACAATCACACGAGTTCACGTCGGAAACGATTTGGACGCCATTTTGTTTCGCTTCTACTGTAATGTTAAACCGGATTTTTTTTTTAAAGGATAACATCAGAGTCATTGGTAAGTTTTTGAGTTATATTTCTTTTTAGTATTTAAAACAAAAGTTGATTTCTAGGTTTTGTTAGTTTTAGTTCATTACTGTGATCAAATAGGACGTAAATCTTTCACAAAAAAGCAAGATTTATTTTGCTTCCGGGTTTGAGGAAGCCATTTTGATGCCTGACATGATGTCACTAAACAATGCTTTTCACACGAGATTTAAAATTCCTGGGAAAGCCTGTGACGTCATTCGATAGTCTGCTTCTTTGCGCACCTACCGATAATAAAAAAGATGCAAATTAATAATATTTAACAGGGGTTTTTCAGCACTGTCTGCGCCTCCGGACAACGGAGGCACTCCCAAAGCAAACGGACCCGATCCCAAACCGAAATTATAAAAAAAAATCCCAATTTCCAAAAGAAAAAAAAAAAAAAAAAAAAAAAAATTTTTTTTTTTTTTTTTTTTTTTTTTAAGAATGAAGTGTCTTATAACTTGTGTGACTAACCAGTGTTTGTTTTGGTCAAAAATATTTGCTATAAGGTTTTGACTGTTCAATTCTTATCACAGAGTGTAACTGTAACTGAAAAACAAAACTGCAGTAATTGAATTAACGTTGAACATGCCCAATATTGCATCTGTTTACATGAAGAAGACAAAATAACCAAATAAAAACAAATTTATTTGTTAAACCACTGAATTATTTAAGCATGATTAATTCACAATTTTTTCCCAAATGAGCCGTTTCATCGAAGCAAAAATTCCCAAAATGACCAATTTTGTCGATAAAAAATTCCCAATTTGGTCAGACTCCTTTTCCCAAAATAGGCAGAAAAACCCCTGTTTAAGGTTCATGTAAAGTCCCAAAATGACCCCATATAGATGAAATTTTAAAATATGAAAATGATCAGTTATACCCAAAATAAGTTAATGAAATTTACATATGGTTGCAATAATCACATTTTTATTCCATATATGTACACAATCAGGGGTTTTTTTTACTAAGAAAGTGACTCCGATAATCGGCGTCTTCCCCAATTTTTCCCCTAAAACTACCATTTCCCCTCCAAAAATATAATTTTTCACCAAAATATAATATTTTACCCTCAAAGAAATGTTTTTTTCTTTCTTTTGGGAAGTCGACACTTATCCTATTTGTACCATGTACAACGATCTCGCGCTCTCTCTCTCCCGACGAACACTCAAATCTGGGAATCCCAGTGATTCTATATATAGCTCTTAAATTACGTCATGGAAACCGGGCAACTAATCGTATTAATCATGTGACTATTGTACTGGATTCCGGTCTTGCGCGAGAAGGGTGATTCGTCAATTAATTACCGGAAACCAGTCGAGTTTTCATCCGGGTTATGTGAAAGCCAAGATGGGTATAGACGTTAAAACAGAAAAAGTCTCACAATTGGCGTTCATACACGAACAAAATAAAACGTTCGGACTCGGAAAATATTTATTGCGTTGACGCATTTTTTAAGAATGAATCATCAAAAACCGTTGAAACCCAGCAGGATTCGGAGGTACATGTAATCAACATCGATTAATACTGTCGGATTATTGTGAAAGTAGACAATCGGCAGCTGCCGCACCTTTCCCTTCCAATACTGTAGCAGATCTAGATCGTCAACCCATTCATCATGAAATTGAAATCACAATATTGAAATCGTTCCCCGGCCCCAGTTGAAAACATTTCCCATTATTAGATCTACCCCTGCAACTTTATTTACGACTTTGACTTTAATATCATACTTGTTCATGTGTTTAAGAACAAAAAGGTCAGAGACATGTCTCTTTTTCTAAAAAAAAACCTGAAGTCTGTAGGCGAGTTATAGACATTGAAATGAACAGTTTTTATTTTTTCCCCTAATATGTCTTTTTCGCGCTCGATTTTCCCCTTTTACCCAGCGTCCAGCGTCTTCCCCTTTCCCTAAAAAAAACCCCTGACAATTAAAAAAAAAACACTCACAAATGGTAGTAATAATGTAATTATTATCAAAAATATTGCAAGGTTTGGCAAATTCTCAATTTCATTAAAAAAACACAAATGCACCAAATAAAAACACCAACAGTATATGCAAGTTATATGTAAGGTACTCCGAGCATTGAATTGCGTCAATACAGCCCCACAAAGACACTATGCGTATTTCAAAATGAACATGTCAATGCCATGAGTCGCTATTTATAGATTTTGGAAAAATACTAACTTTCTGCGCGCATAGCATGCGATCAATAAGAGTTATGATCTTATAAAATAAAATTAATGAAAATATATCATTTTCATAATATCTCCATAACAATGACACTTACTTGAAACGCACTATTTGAAAAGAATCTTGATATAATTGACTCTCCTCCCGATTTAATTTCATCGGTCGTCCATCTTGGTCAGAAATGTGTATTGATTCGTATTTGCGAATTTGTTAAATATTGCTTATATTAAATATTTACTTTATAACATAACTTGAAATTACCTCATAAACAAATTATACAAATTTTAGAACAAACGGATCGTGAGTAATTTATCAATGATCGATTTTGCAACGAAATATTTTTCGAATATACTTCCGGCAAATAATGGCTTCCTGAACAAGTAAACATGACAAGACAATAACAAATGCACTTTTTCATCGATGACAAGGTTTTTATAGAAATGTAAGTGTTCAGTTGGTTTAATATGTTCGTGTGCCCAACATTTGTATAATTCATTTTTCTGATCCCACAAATATTATGCCTAGATCGTTAATTGAAATATTGTTATGTCGACTTCCTTGAAACCGGATGTTTTATGCCCCACATGTTTAACTAACGTGTATGGAGTTCGAGATGTGACATAAACATGTTGTAATTTGTTTTAAGGTAGCCAATTAGTCGTCTTTCCGAGTCCTATATATTTCAAATGAACAATCAAAGTGTTTTCCCTTTTGGTAATATAGTTTATTTTTTGTAATTGTGTCATTTTGTGACTATAATGAGTACTGTATTGCGAGTAAATAAGTAATTTTGAAAATGAAGGTTCACTGGTAAGTCCACCATACTTAAAGTAGTTCCCAATTATTGTGTTAACTTTTGACATTTTTTTTATGTTTTTCTTTTTCTTATTTTAGGATTGTTGGTGTGTGTTGTGTGGACTTTTCATTTGTAGTACCTAACATTAAGTGTATACAATATTTTGACCAAAGGAATTTGTTCAATTTAACTCTGTTTGTTATTTTGATAATTTCATGCATGCGCTGTATATTTCTTCAAAAGCAACATTTTGCATCATATTTTTTTTTATTAGCATTTTCTTATATGTTCTACAAGTGTTTACGAGGCTATTGACTTATAAATTGAATTTATTGCCATAATATTTATTGAAGTATTTCTATGTGAAGAATACGCCTTTTTACACTTTACATGAACCTTAAATGATATAAATCGTGAAAATAGGTTTTGGTTGATGGAAAAACAGGTATTTTTGCCCTTTGACTTCGTTGTGGCATTTATATATAAGGAAATGAAGAAAGTTACCATTTTTCTATACGAATAGCGTTTTTTTTCCTTCTTTGAACGGGTCCGGTAAACAGCCCTGTTCCCAATCGGGACCGTACCTGGTCCCAAAATCGCCGACGGACCCTTCCCAATTTAGAAAACAGTCTTATCCAAAAATGTTTATATAAAAACGGCCTTGTATCGATTCGAAAATCCCAAATAGACTATCTTTTTTGTCTCAAAACGACTTCAGAAGTTAGCAAACAAGTATGAAAAGGAAACGGTTGTTGTTGTAGTTGTTTTTGTTCTTTTAGAATGAGGCAGACGCAACTTCCGATAGGTGGAGCCACCTAGTTACCAAGTTGACTGTTCCCGGCCGGCATACATAATGCGGCATTATTGAATGCTGGCGGGGAAACAGTCAACCAAATAAGGCAATAGTAGTAAAATTGACCTTGTTTTGTACGCTTCGATAACAATGTTTCACATGTTCGTGACAGTTGTTTATTGAACGTTCTCGTTAAATACAGATTCGATATACAAAATAAAACCCTTATCCGAAAAGAATGATAGATATTTCGAAATGCCAACTTTGACAAAATATTTTCCCGGGTTTTGGTTTTATTCGTAGCGACGTCTTTACGTAGTAAACAAACCCAAATATGGAAATCCGAAATCTCGTTTTACTATTCAAATACTCGCGGCGAAGTTAAATAGTCAACTACTTCCGACGATTTTGCACACTCGCAATGTGGTTTTTATATAAATAGCAAGAAAATGAGTCACAATTCAAAGTACTACTTGAAGAAAGTGAACAAAACGAAATCAGCCAAGCATAAAAGTCTGAAGACTTTGGGTTTCGTCCTGAACCAAAGAAAATTAAATTCTCCGTGAGGTCCGACGATGTTGCCCTTCAAGAATTTTCAGCCGAGCCAGTTGGTAAGGCGGTACTGCCCTCGGCTAGTTATCACATTGACTCGCCTTGCACATCAAGTGAACAGTCAACCTAAATTTCTGTTTTCCATTATAACAATGGTCATCTGCTGGTCCTTTTAATTTAGACAAGTTATCTCAAAATGCCACACAAAGTAATTGTTTAATTGAGCTTTATGCCATTTTAAACAATTTTCAGTTATATTGCGGCAATACCCATTAATTCTATCTGGAAAACCAGTTCTTATTTTTTAGCCGGATTTTTTTCGAAAAAATCTCGGCTTATAGATTGATGTTGTCGGGCGGGCGGGGGGGCGGGCAGGCGGGCGGGGTGGCGGCGTGCTCGAAAATGTTAAAGTTCTTATTTCATGGTATAACTTTGGTATGCTTGGACCTAGAGTCTTCAAACTTGACATGAAGGTTGGCCAGGATTAACAGATGACCACTGGTCATTTCAAGGTCATTCATTTGAAGGTCAAGGTCACTGTGACCTTCAATATAAAAAATGTTAAAGTTCTTATAACTTTGGTATGCTTGGACCTAGAGTCTTGAAACTTGACATGAAGGTTGGCCATAACTAGTTAGTAACCACTGGTCATTTCAAGGTCATTCATTTGAAGGTCAAGGTCACTGTGACCTTGAATGTAAAAATGTTAAAGTTCTTATTTCATGGTATAACTTTGGTATGCTTGGACCTAGAGTCTTCAAACTTGACATGAAGGTTGGCCAGGATTAACAGATGACCACTGGTCATTTCAAGGTCATTCATTTGAAGGTGAAGGTCACTGTGACCTTCAATATAAAAATGTTAAAGTTGTTATAACTTTGGTATGCTTGGACCTAGAGTCTTGAAACTTGACATGAAGGTTGGCCAGAACTAGTAAGTAACCACTGGACATTTCAAGGTCATTCATTTGAAGGTCAAGGTCACTGTGACCTTGAATGTAAAAATGTTAAAGTTGTTATAACTTTGGTATGCTTGGACCTAGAGTCTTGAAACTTGACATGAAGGTTGGCCAGAACTAGTAAGTAACCACTGGACATTTCAAGGTCATTCATTTGAAGGTCAAGGTCACTGTGACCTTGAATGTAAAAATGTTAAAGTTCTTATTTCATGTTATAACTTTGGTATGCTTGTACCTAGAGTCTTCAAACTTGAAATAAAGATTGGCCAGTACTAGAAGATGACCACTGGTCATTTCAATGTCATTCATTTGAAGGTCAAGGTCACTGTGACCTTAAATGTTAAAATGTTAAAATTGTTATAACTTTGGTATGCTTGGACATAGAGTCTTCAAACTTGACATGAAGGTTTGCAAGCACACTTAGATGACCACTGGTCATTTCAAGGTCATTCATTCTAAGGTCAAGGTCACTGTGACCTTGAATGTAAAAATGTTAAAGTTCTTATAACTTTGGTAGGTAAAAATGTTAAAGTTCTTATTCCATGTTATAACTTTGGTATGCTTGTACCTAGAGTCTTCAAACTTGACATAAAGGTTGGCCAGTACTAGAAGATCACCACTGCTCATTTCAATGTCATTCATTTGAAGGTCAAGGTCACTGTGACCTTCAATGTTAAAATGTTAAAATTGTTATAACTTTGGTATGCTTGGACCTAGAATCTCAAACTTGACGTAAAGGTTTGCAAGCACACTTAGATGACCACTGGTCATTTCAAGGTCATTCATTTCAATGTCATTCATTTGAAGGTCAAGGTCACTGTGAACTTAAATGTTAAAATGTTAAAATTGTTGTAACTTTGGTATGCTTGGACCTAGAATCTCAAACTTGACGTAAAGGTTTGCAAGCACACTTAGATGACCACTGGTCATTTCAAGGTTATTCATTTTCATTCATTTTTTCGAAAAAATCTCGGCTTATAGATTGATGTTGTCGGGCGGGCGGGGGGGCGGGCGGGCGGGGTGGCGGCGTGCTCGAAAATGTTAAAGTTCTTATTTCATGGTATAACTTTGGTATGCTTGGACCTAGAGTCTTCAAACTTGACATGAAGGTTGGCCAGGATTAACAGATGACCACTGGTCATTTCAAGGTCATTCATTTGAAGGTCAAGGTCACTGTGACCTTCAATATAAAAAATGTTAAAGTTCTTATAACTTTGGTATGCTTGGACCTAGAGTCTTGAAACTTGACATGAAGGTTGGCCATAACTAGTTAGTAACCACTGGTCATTTCAAGGTCATTCATTTGAAGGTCAAGGTCACTGTGACCTTGAATGTAAAAATGTTAAAGTTCTTATTTCATGGTATAACTTTGGTATGCTTGGACCTAGAGTCTTCAAACTTGACATGAAGGTTGGCCAGGATTAACAGATGACCACTGGTCATTTCAAGGTCATTCATTTGAAGGTGAAGGTCACTGTGACCTTCAATATAAAAATGTTAAAGTTGTTATAACTTTGGTATGCTTGGACCTAGAGTCTTGAAACTTGACATGAAGGTTGGCCAGAACTAGTAAGTAACCACTGGACATTTCAAGGTCATTCATTTGAAGGTCAAGGTCACTGTGACCTTGAATGTAAAAATGTTAAAGTTATAACTGCTAGAACTGGTGTGATAGAAACCTTTTGGAGTGATCATAAGGCTGTCTGGATTTCTGTGTAGGTATGTGAAAGCAAAACAATAAATAGTATTATTTCATCTAAGTTTATTTTCTTACATTTGATAATGAAATTGATGGAAACTTCAAACAATATCTTACTAATTTGCTAATAAAAAAATTGAGATCAAACTTTCCTAATTGTCAATTCAAGTTCATATTTGTGACCTTAAATGTTATTGTTGTTCATGTATATGCATGCATTCAAAACATAACACAAGGTTTGCTCATGCCTTGAAAAGTACTTACATTTCATTTTGACCTTTGAACAATATTTCAGTAATTTAAGTATTGCATTGACAAAAACACGAAAGGTACTTTCCTGTCATTTAAATCAAAAATCCGGCTTCAATGCGGTCATCTCCGACCGCGGAACTCTTGTTTTTTTAATAAATTGGTATTTGTTATACAGACTTATGATCTACCCTATCCCAGAATGCCATTGATAGTGTATAAAAGCATTGTTTACTACATAAAATAGATTCCAGTTGATGTATTTGTATGATTTTTTATATTTCCCACTTTGATGGATTTCAAGACGCGAAAATTCCCAATTTGAAGGATTTCGCGACTCAAAAATTCCCAATTTCTAGGGGACAGGACCTGTTCCCAAACAGGTGGAAAAAAACCCGCTGGAAACAACTAAAGAAAAAGTTCATTTCCGCTGCGCATGTCATTGCACGGTTATTTTGAAGGTTAAGGTCGTAAACTTAATTAAACCGGAAGTCATCCGGATCTCTCCGAAAATGTGTTTTTGAATTTGGACATGTCAACAAAAATGATATATTCACTCAGTGCTCCAGCTAGAATTTGAAAAGGGCAGGGTGGCTTTTTTGTCAAAAGGGCACTTTCGACGCGCAGTATTTTGTGAAAAGGGCACTTTCGACGCGCAGTATTTTGTGAAAAGGGCACGTTCGAGCGCGCGGGTGTTTCTGGAATGCTTTCTATTGCATGTTAATTTATATGTTATAAATAATTGTATTATTCCCATTATTATCAAACCATTCAAATATAATGTCTACAATGAGGATTAAACTAATTACAATGTAATAAGAGATTTATGAATCATCATATGTAAAAAAAAAAAAAAAAAAAATTTTTTTTTTTTTTTTTTTTTTTTGAGGGGGGGGGGGGGGGGCAGGGCGGAGGTTCGGGGGGGCAGGGCGGAGGTTCGGGAGGGCAGGGCGCGGCGCCCTTCGATTAAGGCCTAGCTGGAGCACTGTTCACTTAAATATTCACTTGGAAATGGTATTATGTAACATCTTCACCAGAGTTATTATAGTAGAATAATATGATAACAGGTGCTACCTACTTTACTGGCAAAAGCTTATTTGATGTTTGTTAAAGATAACACGGGTAATATATGTCTGAACATTATCATGCAACAAAACATTCAATTTCTTTACAAAACAATATGTAATTTAGCAAAGCAAAAAAATATAATTTGTTTTAATCTTAAACAAGTTTATGAAGCTATGCTTTATGTATAGTAACCCCTTGTACTGTTTTCAAACTCTTAAACATGTATTTCATTTTTTGTTTACTTTTAAAAACAATGTTATAATTTAAAAAAACTCAAAAAAAATCTTGCGAAACTGTGTTTTATTGATGTTTTTCATATGCAGGGATGCCATTTATGTTTTAGGGCCCGATTTGTTCTAAAATGATTTTATTTAACTTAAGCATAATACAGAAAGGTGCCGTACTTCATTATTTTGGTATCACGTCTAAATCATCGACATCGTAAATGTTTCCCCTGAATATGTAAATGAAAAACTTTTTGTACTTAATTAACAGGGATCATATTTTTCCGCAACATCAATCGGTCCGGATAAAAATGACTGGGCTTGCACGTATATTACGCCCGATAATTGTTTCCATACGTTGATAACAAAAGATTTACAGACGTTTCGCGCCCAAGTTTTTCGCACCCTAGTTATTTCGCCCCCAAGACGTTTCCGCCCTGGTCGTTTCGCACCTGGTCGTTTCGCCCCCATACTAGCGGAACACTAGTTGTTGAGTAGTTTAATTGGTGACCATTATATAATTTTTAATAAGAGGCTATTTATCACGTCAATGATTAAACTTATAATCTAGACTCTAGAGTAGTAACAAAAAACTAAAAAGAAATAATTTTTCTGACCTATTTATTCTTTTGACATACAATAACGTAGAATAACAGTGTAAAACAACGTGATGAACACATACGATATTTCAGTTGTTCAGTTACCTAAAACGATAATGAAAGCATTCTTTATTTATATATTTTATGAAGTACATAAACACAACAGCGTATAAGCAACACAAAGAAAAGTCCGTAGAGTCTATTTGTTTATTTATTTGGCATAAAATAACGTAGAATAATAGTGTAAAACATCGCGATGAACACATACGATAATTCAGTAGTTTAGTTACCTAAAACGACAATGAAAGCATTCTTTATTTATATATTTTATGAAGTACATTAACATAACAGCGTATGACAACACGAAGAAATGTCCCTAGAGTCTATTTGTTTATTTATTTGGCATAAAATAACAATTTAAAACAAAGCGATGAACACATTCGATATTTCAGTACTTTTCCGCAGGCACGCAGGTAGGTGAGTTCGACAGCGTACATTACTCCATGTCTGGCGGTCCATATAGTTTTCCGCAAGCACGCAGGTAGTGATGGATTATATAATAACTTTTTTATAATAAGTAAATGTATATCGTTTTATTAGTAAATCAAGTACATAATAGAACAAGTTGAGTTACCATTTCATTATTAATAAATAAATAATAATAATAACCCTAAAAAACGACATTTTATAAAATAATTTTTACAGTGCAGCGAATACACGACGATCTTTATCTGATAGTTAAAATAACATTACGCAACAACATCGGATTAGCGGATATGTTCAAACAGATAAGCTGGCCGCATTGAACGGCATGTTTATAACACCTGTTCAGACTGTTAATCAAATATCCATTAAGGGAGCACTTTAAAAGAAAACTGATTTGTTTATTTATTGACAATCGAAGGCGGGTTTCAGTAATTGATTGTTGCCCAAGCACCACTTTGTGCGTAAGCTGTCAAGTTAATAAATGGGAATTATCGCAGTTAAGATGTTTAATTTTGTCTTAAACTTTAACATTATAATATGTCATCACTTTCTTAATATTATTTCCATTTACAAAGTCATTTTTAATTGAATTTAATAAATAGTTTAATACTAATAGAATATCACGCATACAAGAAACCAAATGCTTTATTTCCATACATTGTATTGTATTAAATATGAAATTGCACTACATGAATATTTTTTGAATATAATAGAACAGAACACATAGTTTATTCGAGTATACATAGCACACAATAATAAATTACAGCAAAGCACATTTATAAACTGAATGAGTCGTATTTATTTACATTACAATATATAGCAGCACTGTTATTTTTTTTAATATGGATCTCCAAATGTTTTCACATTTCGTTTTCTACAAATGGTAAGCGCTATACCTACCATAACTAACACCTGTTTTATCACAATTACATAATGAAGGAATGAAATACATTGTTAATTTAAGACTCATGCTTCAGGGTACTTTCTTTGATGATTATATAATGGTCACCAATTAAACTACTCAACTCCTAGTGTTCCGCTAATATGGGGGCGAAACGACCAGATGCGAATCGACCAGGGCGGAAACGTCTTGGGGGCGAAACATCCGAGGACCTAACAAAACCCCATGACGTCCACTGCACTCCTAAAAATTGGTCATACGCCGAAAATAGCAACCCGTGACGTAAGCTGTTGATTAAAATAACGCTTCAATAAACACTGCTTTGTGCAGACTCAATGTGTTTTGCACACGTCTCGATAAGTCTTAACTCTGCCTCCTTTCCTCCTTATGTTTGCAAAGGCGTGCTACCATCCGCAGGGGATTAGCAAGTTTATTGTTTGTTGTTTATCTAACGGTTACACAATTTACCCCCAGCATGGACCGCAAATTGACTGTGACAAAGCCGTCGCTTAATATTGGTTGCTATAACAACACACTCGTGCCTCTTTTCACGTGCCGTAAGTTGTCTAATGATTACGTGATAATTGCAGGTTTTTGGCAGACGGCACGGTTAAAGAAAGTCGGGAAAAATAATTAAAGAAAAACAAAATGGATCAAAGTTTAATTAAATACGTAGATTCACTACTGTTTTAGGTCCCGCGAGTTTTCTTAGTTTGTTAATCCACCGATAATTACAAGTAACACCCATCTTATATAAACTGGAATCACAGTTCATTTTCTATACTAACAAGTCATTACTAGTCAGAAACATTCCGAAAACACATTTCCTCGATTAGATATAAATTATCCGAGTAGAATTAAATCGCTACGTCATGGCCTTCGACATTGCAAATGGCGGACGTATTGTAACATTCAACCCGCGTTCAGTTCAGTTGAAGCTGGCGATTCAAATTACAAGTAATGGTGATTCAATAATGAAGAAAGCATAAACTGGATTTAACCCAAACATTTGATAAGGTTTGTTAAACCAGATAACAACTATGAAAGTTTGGATTATTAAAGTTAAACAGGTAAGGCATTCTTAAGCGTACATATTTCGGACATGTATAGAATTCGGATAAACAGTAATACCGGTAGATATACTAGATATTCCATGCTTTAAGATTGTGTTTTGTTGCAAATGCAGTTAAAGGGATGATGATAATAAAGTGACGATAAATATGTGATGAAAAGGTGCTACCGATACATATCGTAAATTACTTAAATGTGTTAAATGACTTAAATGTGTTATGATGTAGTAGATTTTAATGAGAATTTATTGTTTTAACAAATGAACATAGTAAAACTATAATGATAGAAATAATAAAAGTTTAGAAATTGACATGTTTTGTTTTTAAGTCGATAAACTTCTCCCTGATTTTCCAAACTTCTTCCTATTTTTAAGGCCTAGGGTAGTCTCTGCCTTGTTGTATGATATATCTAGATACTCTCACAGATGTGTACAGTGACCCAAACATGGATGGGAAGAGTTTGTGATCATTTACACAGTTGACATTCCGTTATCATCACCATTTAAGTTGCTTGGACTTCCAACATTTCTGAGTGGGACTTCCATAAGTAAAGGGCAGGAAGTCAGGACTTCCAAAATTTATTTCTTAGTGCAAGCCCTGTAAATGGGGAAAAGTATCCGAAAATGTGTATCAGAAATCATGACTAATTACGTTAAAATATATACCATTGATTTTGCCATTCATGAAGGTGGTATAATACATGTACAAGTAAAATTCCCGTAGACATTTTTTTAAAACGGAACGAGTTTTCTCAACTGGTTTTATAATTTGGTATTTCATTGTTGTTTCGTGTGCTGTTTTATCAGACTTTTTTCATCGTTGTCAATATTATAAATCTGTGTAAGTCTATACCGATGTTTTAAATTGTTGTCGACTCGATAATATCTTACAAACATGCACTGAACCAAACAAATGTCTGTGCGTAGGTTGGCTAATGACAACAACAAACCAAATAATTAAGAAATAATTTGTTGTCAAATAACCCACGTTCGATAGTTTAGATGCGTAGGGATTTAATCACGAGAGTGAAGCATTTGAAACCACGCATCTAATTTTCCGGTCGTGAGTTATTCAACAACAAAGTATAAAGTACACGAATTATTTCGATTCTAACACGGCTTTACTAAAGATTTATTCAATGTATATTATTTTTCTTGTGTACTATTTTATGTGAAGTTCCGCCCATAAAAATAACTTTCTGCTGTTCTGTCGATCAGATCCGTGACTTTCATTCATAATTATATTACCGGATTATTACGCTGGTGGAAAATGTATCGGCATGTTTTGTTTAGTTACAGCGCGTGCATTTAGACGCGTCTTTTCGGGAATTTTAATAACAAACAGAATCGGACCGACTGTTAGGGATTTTTAATCGGTCTTTCATAACCCCAATCAGTCTAGGACTGACAAAACCGAAAAAATATGATCCCTGTTAATTAATGTTAAAAAACATATAAATGCAACAATGCTTGCGGGAGTGTTAGCATCTATCTTGAAAGAAGTGCATAGACAAGAAGTGCATGGACCTCATTTACTGCGCAAAATTACACAGACCAGGAATATCACCTTTGGCTTTGGACACAATACTCTTTGCATATCTTCCGCACTGTTAGAGCTTATGTCATGAAATGTGGTAAACTTATTGGTTTTTTCATAATCCTCAGGAATTAACAGTTGGTAAAAACTATCGCTTATGGCATACACAGATTGAACATTACTAGGTTGGTGTTAAGGAGGAAATACTAGTAGCAAAAATTTAGATTTATGATGAAGATCCACATCATAAGCTTAACGCTAAATATATGAGTGTACCTGTCACTTTATGTGTGAGACAAAAAATAAACAACATACATCAACAAGAATTGTTTTACCAGTTAATAATTTACCAAACCATATTTAAATAAAATATAATCAAATATTTTTCACCTGAATTTAATTACATTATTTCGCTCATTTAATTCATTTTCATGTTTTGAAAGTAAAGATATTCAGTCATTATGGAATGTGGCATGAAACATATACATGTAAACAGCAGCTGCGTATTGCATGTGAATAAGGCAGTTTCCACATGAATATGATTATAAAATAACAACCTCAGGGCTTTCCTTAGACCTCCAATCTCAAGAGTCAATGACTCTTGGGACCAAATTTTCAAGAGTCAAAATCAAATTTGTATGAGTCATAATAATAACGCAGGAGAGTCAATGATCTTTAGTACTTAAAGCGAATTACTGAGATATATATATATATATATATATATATATATATATATATATATATATATATAAAGCAACAAATTTACAAATATCTAAACATTTATTTCTTAATATATTCCAGTCAAAAAAAGAGATAATGCAAACATACATTGTGACCAACATTGTGAAAAATACACTCGCACTTGTAGTGACATACATGTAATATATATCAGGGGTGTCAATTGTCCCAAATTTGAAATACAGAAAATTAAGCAGAGATTCAGAGACCGTAGGATAAAGGGAATAGAGGGCAGAGCCCCTCCAGCCCTTGCTTATTGTTATTCTTTATTTTCTTTCTATGTGCAATTTTTTGCGAGTACAATGCAAAATTTTATCAATCAGACCATCCGTAACACCGCATGTGTATTTGTCATTCTATAAAAAATGTTATAAAGACCGTTGGAAATAAATTAAAATCGACGAACCATACCGTATCCGAAAACGGGTAGAGATACGTCGTTTGCGAATGAAATAAAATATGTGTTTTGTTTGTCTGCAGAAAATGAAAGCCAGTAATAAGTAACCTAGCAAATACGCAATTAATATATAATTTGGTTGACATATTGTTTTAAGTATGATATTGCAGTGCTTACTTTGCTAATAGATAATTTATAGTTGGCGGACAACTATAGCAACGTTCGTAGAATGGTACGGTTTTGGGAAAGTAGCGAAGATGTTTTAAAACAAAACAAAAAGATGTTTCGTCAGTTACTTCTCATGTCAGTGCCAGCCGTTTGCCATCAAAATAACTTCTTAAACTAACTAATTGGATTTCCTATCATCTCAAAATCGACCCTGGACGGCTCAAATCCGGATTTAATTATTTCATGTGCCATCTTTACCGAGGACGTGCGACAAACACGCCGATTTTTTATGCCGTCTCAAATGGTCAATTATTACACCTATGTTGTAATCAATGAGCAGATGCAGCATCCAAATTTGTCACTTTGCCACACGGTCAGTTATACCAGTTCTATGGTTATTATTAGCAACTCTGATGCAAAGCGTGTAAATTTACTTTGTAGACAGTACATATGCCAGCATAACTTTCGCGCATCTTTGAACGGAGCAAACATGGAATAAAACAGGGTTGGGTACACTGTATTCAGCATTGGAAATACATTCTGACATATTGTGGAAGTATTTCTCAAAATATTGTGGATAGGGATGTTATAATTATATATTGGATATTATTAAAACTGACGCGGTTGAGTCCATTCTGTTTTGGTGGGCTGAATACATGTCGTCTCTGCAAACAGCTGATAACAAACGCTCAGATAAATAATGGAACGTTGATACACGCGTCATCGAACCAGCAGTGTTTTAATTGGTCATTATTAGATTTCTCAATGGGCAAAACTCCGCCTACTGGGCGGACTTGTGCTTCAAACGGGCGATATAGGTTAGCGTCTACCAAAAGATACTCCGCCCCAAGCCAATTATCGATTACTCTTAATAACTTTTGATCTCTTTGACGCAAGTCGGTACATTCCCCTGGGTCAAATGTGACGCATGACGTAATTTTCTCAAGAGTCAAACTAGGGTATTCTGTAATTTTCAAGCGTCAAAACCCGGGAGCTCGGGTCAAAGGAAAGCCCTGAACCTGATTATTAAACTGCATGTACATCCCAATTGATTAAAGTCAAGTCTTTGTATGTTCAAGCTCATAAACAAAATAACACATTCAGTATGTTCATTTATACCCTTATCTTCTCGCCCTTGTTTCTGTGCACTCAACACATGTAGTATTAGACACACTGTTATGAGTTTGCATATAGACCGTTCCAGAATCGATAAATTGACCGTCGCCATATTGTCAGTCACGTGACTGTCCGCCATAACACTGCTGTTAACTAGTGCGAGTCTGCGATTCCAAAAGCCAAAGACGTAGAGAATACCCGCTTCACCAATGTCGGATAAATAAATTACTTAATTAATTATTTTAAGGCGATTATCACATTTTTTGTTGTTCAAATGATTGTTTGAAGTTGAGATTGATTGTTACAAATAACATGTTTAAATTCTTGAATCTTTTGTATATATGTTTTTTGTGTGTGTAATCAAGTGGTAATCATCGGCGAAAATTTACCGGTTCAGTCGCTCATATTATGTCTTTGATAAAACTTTTCACTTTTAACTTGTTACAAACAATTCACGCATGTATTGTATTGGTGTGTTGATTTAAATAGCCGCAACATCAAGCAGATTATATTTTAATTAATACTTATTAAAGATTCTCGCGAAATGAATTACCGCTAATTGTTTGAAATTGGTCTTAATTGGTCAAACTCTATATTCTAAAATCATAACATATTATATTAAGTATGATATTTTTGATACGCCTTCCATTATTTTTCTTGTTCTAATTGAAATCAGAGATAAAAAATGTTGTTTAGATTAAAATTTTGTGAGCTGGAATTACATTGTATGTCTAGTAAAAAAACGATTTTTTTATCATGAGAGAGTGATATTGATCTTGACGATCTTTTAGGTGATTATACGGAATATGAAGATAATGTGAATATATCTAGTTAAATAGTTTTTCATCTTGGAATCATGTCACAGCTATACAGCTAAAAATACTAAAAAAATGTATTTTATAGGTCTTTGCAGTAACGCAAAACATATGGATAACGACACTTGTTTAGTCAATTAATTGAAAAAAACTCCGAAAAAAACACCTAAATAATATTTCAAAATTTATTAGTTGCAATTTAGTGAAAAACGAATTTATTAATACATTTATTTGCATCCTTAAAAAAAACGCGGCATTAGCATCAAGGCAGGTTTTTTTCTCCACTTTTTGGGAAGATAGCCCATGGCTTTGGAATTGGGAATTTTATCGGCATTTTCATGAAATTGGGAAAATAAATTCATTAGCCTTTTTTCCCACACCAAAAGTCAACTGATTAGGGAAATAAAAAATTTGATATAACTTTTTATAATCATTCAAATTAAAAGAACAAAATCATATAATACTTTGTTAGATGTAATTGAATTAAAATTGAGATAAAATACACATTTTTTTATTTTTTTTTTTGAAATTGGGAATTTTTTGCCACATTTTGGGAAAAAAGTATACTTTTAGGGATTGGGAACATAGCCGAATTTCGGCTATAAAATCGGGCCAAGAAAAAACCTGCAAGGTAAAGATTATCTGCAGACTGAAAGGCCAACAATTTGAGACAACAAAGAACTCTATGCATAAGCCGTATTGTTTTTTTTGTGCAGAAAAGCTTCAATAAATTATAAGGCGTAACAAAAAAAGTTGTTTGTTTCCGGTGGCCCGACCCTACCTAATTTTTTGCCGCCGGTCCTAATCTTTTTTGAGCCCAAAATTCTAAAAAAATCGGACCGCGTATTTTTCGGCGCGCTCAATAAGCGTTCAACGTTATCGGCGCCGTACATTAAACTTTCAACATAAACAAGATGGCGGCGCCCAGCGCCATTACCGGATCATTACGCATAGCGGATCACTTTGATGTTCAAGACTGCGTTTTGCGATAAATAGTTGATATTGTTAGATGATATTTTGCACATAGCATCTTCAAGGCCTATTATTTAAACGCATTGATTGAGTCGTAATTGGAGCGTCTCTTTGTCAAACATTTCGGTATGTTTTGCTGACATGTATATACGACTTTGTTGACTTCTGCATCGTTTCCAAATCGAGGTTGAACATTTTTTGTGGCCACTTGCTATAACTCTGTTGGAAAGTAAGAAGTTTACCCATTATTTTAAAGGCCATTTAGTAGTCTTTCGGCATGCAAAAGTCCATTTCAGTTTTGATTCATGTTTAAGATTTTGTCTGCGTGTAAAAATAAGACAATGTGCTGAATCAGTTAGCAACGGTAATTTTTAATCAAACTGGTGTTAAAGAAGTCTCAAACCGTTCATTGTTTTTCACCAGCACAACTTAATTACGCTACTGATCCGGTAATGGTAACTTGACTGTACTGTTGAAGGAAAAAGTAATACCAGTTTGTGTCTTTGCCAACGTTTTGACAATTTTAAGTCATTCAAATGGTCTGCAACTGACTGTTTTAATAGCTTGCTGGATGGTTTTGTAATTGGCAATTCAAGATAGCAATTTTTTTTCCACAATGGAATAAAAAGTTTAAAGATTTCATGTTTTAAAATCCTCTTTAACGACTGGGTGCATCTCTACTAAACTGTTACATTGGATCTCCAAGAAATGAATATTGCCTAGAATTATTTCTGGCAGGATTATGGTCCTTTGTCTTTTTTTTCACTTTTGAATTTATTATTACAAAATTGTGTGTGTTCAACTCCTCTGCTTGACAAATTTTGCTTCAACTTTCACAGCTGAATGTAAAGATGATCATTATGGTAGGACTTCTGACTGCAAACAGTTCAGCCATTTTTCATTTCGTCTACTGTATATATAGTGTATTTGTCTCTGTCCAAGCATAATTGTCCATGTCAAAATTCTAGTTATATTTAATAAGTAAAAATGTTATCATTTTCAGGGCAAGCACAGTCATAGTGCTATAGTGGGGGACATATTGTTTTTGCCCTGTATGTTGGTTCATTTGTTTGTTTGTTTGTTTGCCCCAACTTTAACATTTGCAATTACTTTTGCAAGATTGAAGATAGCAACTTCATACTTGGCATGCATGTGTATCTCATGGACCTGCACATTTTGAGTGGTGAAAGGTCAAGGTCATCCTTCAAGGTCAAAGATTTAGCTTCAAAGCGGCGCAGTAGGGGACATGGTGTTTCTAACAAACACATTTCTTGTTTAAATTTATAAGTATAGTTTGATACAAGAAGCATTAAATGTCTGCTTTTCTGTGCTTGGTGTGATTTGATTTTGTGCTTGTTTATTGATTTTTGTGTGTGTAATTGTATGTATATAATACAAGTCGTAATAAATTTTCTGTTCTGTTCCTGAAATTCATGGGTAGATAGACCCCACGCCACCAGTACATAATATAATCTGAAAATGTGGTCCTTTGGGAACATTAACTGCATCCAAGAAATATAAAAGCACATCCGGTTTGATTGGGTCTTTCCATGGTGATAATGTTAAATGCAACACCACTGGCGTTCCCGTAGCACTGCTTTTGAGGTATTTAATATATTATAAATAATAAATAATATAGAATACACTGCATGAACCCAAAGGACCAGAAAGTATAACAACACTGAATCCCTATAGACACTGAGGGTCAAGCTCTCTGTGACTTGTTATATTTATGCCTTTTATTGGTCATAAAATGGTATATTTAAGCCGTTGCCAGAAGTCAACATTAAACTCGGAATTAAGGAAAGCAACACATTCAATATTAATGAACAGCAAGTTTTTATTTCATAAAAGCATTTAAATATAGTCATATAGCATTACAGACATCATCAAATTTATTGTACATACAGTAATACACAAAACATGAGAAGAAAATGCACCATGTACGACAATTTCTAAAAAAAAAATTATTTTTAAAAATAAAATTATTTGCCTACCTACCTACCCTAATTTTTTTGGCCATGTCAGTGGAAACAAATGATTTTTTTTTTTAGGCCTAATAGTAATACATCTAATTATAAAGATATAATTATCAATGGCATGAGTACGCTAGTGTGATAATTAAATGAGTGGTAGAAAGTGTAAGAGGTGCACTGAAAATAAACGTACTACAAAGCCCTATTAAATGCGAAGTGCATGACAGTATTTACATGTAATTTTAATTTGATGGGTTTTGTACAAAGAATGACGCTATTGAGGAATATTAACATACAACTGAACAGAACAGAACAATGCTTTATTTCTCCCAGGTATACATAGATACAACATGGGGGACATTATAATATACATGTTACAAAATACATATCAAGTGTCCGGTTCAAGTGTGGTACATTTTGTTGTATGGGGGAAGTCATATAAACAATGTGATTCAATTTGCAGCTTTTATATATAGATGCTTTGATATTTTTTAGTTATTAATTATTCATACGGTAAAGATGGAATAACTTCATTTGAATAAGCATGTTAACAAAAAGAACGTTTGTAATTATAGTAAGACATGTTATAGTAATCACAACAACGACAAGATAATAATAACAATAACAACAATGATAATAAAAATAATAATAATTAATAATAATAATAACAATAATAATAATGATAATAATAATAATAATAATAATACGATGAAGAAGAAGAGTCAAAATCAATGTCATAATCATAATAATCACAATTATAATAATGGCACAATTACAAGTAACAAAAAACATCAGGATAAGTAATCATTTTCGCGATCATAAATCAAGCGCATATTTAACAGTGTTACAGTGTACGCTTGATGCAAATAATCAAATGAAAAATATTGCATTTAATTTAATGCTTTTTAATGTGTCAATGAGTTAGTTTTCCTAGACAAATACCTAAAAATGCATGTTTTTCAAACATTTTTCTGTCATAACCCTAGCGTAACATCTCCCCTGGCAGAAAAAACTTTATTTCATACAATCAAGGTCATGTCATGACGGCCTTAGAATTTAGAAAGAAATTCATCTGTTGAATAATCGGTGCTCTCTTATATATGTTACCGGTTGTTAGCAGAAGTGTAATGGCGGACGCGGAGAGTATTCAGGGGAGATAATTGGGTAATGACTAAATTCTGGAACGGTCTATATTCGGATAAGTTCCTACCACGCGTTTGTTAGTTAAAAAACATGCTCAGTCATGGCACTAAATGTCAATGAGTTGACTTCATCAAAGATGTAGAACCAAAAAAATACTCCACTCATCCAGTACGCCTTCTATGAAGAAATAATAACAAGCAGTCATCAAATAAAATGAATACCGTATCCTACACTTTCACTTCTTATATGGTCTTTAAAAAATTAATCAGAGACAGTTGACAAGACTAAACTTCTGCTTTTCGCTTATTTGCAATTTTTCGGCGTTAGCTGAATAAGCCAGCTTTTCACCCTGACTTGACCTTTGTAAGTGTCCAATAATACTCAAATAAAATTTCCCGCGGCTAGGTACGAATGAATACACTTCATTTATTCCATTGGCTGATTTGAGTATAACACCATAACATTGGAAACATATCCGCGTCTTTGTAACACTGTTTTACTGCATGAAACAATTTTATCTCTAATGAAAAGGCTCAATAGATAGAACAGTTTACAATCAATTTTCGACATAAATACAGTTTGTGCGTTCACCTTTTATTTTCAGAAAATTACCAGCGCAAAAGCGTTTATACTAGTAGCTATGTTGTCATATTTAGTACTTACTTGCATTGCATTTCAACCCGCGAGGTTTCGGGTCAACTCCCGGCCATTTGTGAAAGTCAGAGTTTATATACAGTTCATCACCGGAGTTCGCAGAAGGGGTTGCGATCATTGTGTTACACCGGTCTTACTGACAATAACGTACTGACTGTAATGCATTGCATTCCAATCCGCAAGGTATCAAGGTCAGTTTGCGGTCAGTTGCAGAAATCTTTATATAAACGCCGTCTCGTAAACTTTGTGCACTTCAAGTCTGTTTTGATCAGAAAGATACTAAATAAAGATATTCGGCGATATTATTGTGGTATGTCAATCATCGATTTTTAATATGGTTTTAACATTTGCATGATAAGGACCAATTTTGATAAAAATAATTAGAAATATTTATCCATTTAGACCAGTTTATTAAGCATGAGCACAATAATTCACTACTATAATTATGCAATTAAATAAGATTCGAGTATTGCCGGCTGACCTATATGCAATCGTTTATTTTCATGTTTCTTGTGTTTTTCTATTCTGTAAATATAGATATCTGAGTAATAATATCACATAAAAGCAAAATAAGCCACGAAATCTGGCGCAACACCCCGTAATTGATTTGCTTATGATGTAGCTAAGAACTGCGCAAATAAAAGGCATCCGCTACTTTTATCTCATAGAGATAACTTTTGATCGTTCATAAACATCGACCACAATCAACGCCGTATATCTTTTTAAAAGATATTTCTTGTTTCAAAGTGTCAGCATATTGTGCAAAATAATAATGGTAATACACAACATGGTCTCAGGTGTGTCAAATGAATTTTTAGGCAAGGATTATTAATTATAGGTATAAGTTCAAGTGTACAACACGCTCTTTTGTAATAAAAATATTGCAAAGTGTGCTACTGGCACTGCGTTACATGTATGCAAATTTAAATTTAGTCAAAAATTAACATTAATTTATATAATAAACAAGGAATCTGATACTTAAAAACAACTTAGTAGATATTGTTTAATGTACAATGTATTACTCAAAGTCATCATCACACAATGAGACAACACAATGGTGTCTAAACAGAGTGTGCTTTTTAATTGTGGCATACATTTTATGAATTAATACTAGAACATGTAATAGAAATACAGAAAAAAAACGTCTAGAGCTGCCTGGGAACTATCATTTTTAATATCAACAATTCATTTGACATGCCTGATTGCAAATTGTTAATTCAACTATTCTTTCACATTGTTTTCACACCTGATATTTGTTATGCTGTATATTCTTTTTGTTTACAGACATACAGAGTCTCTTCACAATAATTGCAGTTTCTTTACAGTCCACTAACGTTGAACATTACAGAGTCACAATTGCTTATGCAGTGTTCTGCCGTGGATGCGCCTTTGCGTCATTGGCGCAAAAAAAGAGATTTGTCCCCATCCATTTTCGGTACATGGGTCCGCTGGCGCACATGAATTAGGAATAAAAACTAATCGATTCAATGTGTAACTCGTTAAAAAAAAAAAGTTAATTCGTAAATAGAACAAATTTTTTTATTGGATGTGACGTCATTTCGCAGCAAATGGTTAATTTACTTTAAAAACACTTTATTTCATTGGTAAGTTGATATTATAACAACCAATCAGATATCAAGAACATTTCCACAGCTATCAAAATGGCGGAAAGTGACCGGTTGAAGAAAACTAAATCTATTTTGATATTTTTCCTCCGGATATTAAAAATTAGAAAATATGACGATAATAATAACACTCCAACAAGTCCAAACATTGTTAAGCAATGACGGAAAAAAGCCTGCCCCTTAACGTGAAAGCAAACTGGCTTCGAGAATTGGTTACTGTTTGACAATAACAAAACGCCATGCAGTTTGTGCATTAAGCACTAAAAAAAAAGGCCTTTACTATCGGTAATTTGAAAGGGAATTCCAAGCAGATGTAGACAGATGTAGATGTAGACTAATTAGACATAATCATTACAAACCTGTAACTGTTAAAAATTTTGATAATATGTTGACAATTGTTTGACAGTTTAAAAAAGTTTTTTTAAATGTTTAAGTTTGAATTAGAATGTTACAACCTGTGGACTGGCTGTAGGTAGAAATCAATCCAGTTTAAGAGTGCAAGTAAAAGGTTATTAGTTTCTGAAAATTAAATTCTGCTACAAATATATTTCTGTGCCCCCAGATTTTTCCCTTTTGTCCCCACTTTTTTTACCCTAAAGGGTCCCTGTCCCCAATAGTAAAGATTCACGGCAGAACACTGCTAATGTTTCAGTCCTGATCAAGCTTTATAGGTCCAGAATTGCTTCGTTGTTGAGTATAAAGCACGCAGTCAGTTTTGCTCAGCAGAATGCTGCATGGAATGTGTGAAGTCCAGCATTTGACAGAGCAGCTTCTAAAAGAAAATCAAAGAGAATCCATAAAATGTACATATGAATTAGTCTATTTCCAATGTGTATGTAAGCACAGTTTGATTTTTTACAGTTTAAAACAGTTTGGTACGAAAATGATCGAGTATGAGTCGGAGATGCAATATTGTTTACAATCACAACGTAACTTAATACATCACAAAAGAAAGGGTCTTAAGAATAATCAAGTAGAATATACTCAAGAAATAACTCCAAAACTTAATAAAATGATAACTTTTATGTCTATTAGTTTGACTGAATAATAATGACCTTAAATTTAAAATCTGCGAAATTTTGTATGTGCCGAAAACATATCCCATGTTATCAAAGGTAATCTTTAGCAATATAATTATAGATTGATGTTTTATGTAACCAAATGCAATATTTTAATTGAATAATTACTTACCAATCGAGTGCATTCCATTAATTTATTAAATTTCAACAATGTAAACATCCATCAGAGTATATCAGTTTTAATTTTCACTTCTTAATGACGTATTGACGAAAGCAGCGACGTCACACAGACATGTATAGTTGTCGACGAAAGAAACGCGGCCGTTCATGTTGTGAACAAATTAAACTTTTAAACAATTGTTTATTTTTTTATGTAAAGGGATAATATTAACTATAGAATATTGGGTACATTGAAGAAGTTAATTCGAAACTAATCTTATTCGATATTGTAAACTGGAAGTACGCAAATAATTAAGACGGGTTTCCTTTTTTAAGATTTTGTTAACAACGTCTAGAGCAATTTTCAATTTGCAATGCATTATGCGAAACAGGAAGTGTCACACAGGGAGGCAAACAGACGTTTTTTGATCGTAGAAAATCATTATCTCCTATAATGCAAGGAGATAGAGTACAATTACCTACAAAATAATAAATTTCTTGTCGTATTTTTTATTGAGGTATGCAAATACATGCGATATGGCGTTTGTCGAGGTGTCTGTGTTGCTACATCAGTCCAGTGCCTTCCCCAGGAATTTGTTCAGGCGCCCCGGGGGTGGGTTCGGGAGGTGTGTCCCCTCCCGACGTTGATTTTTTTAAATTTAACGTGTCAATTCACGTTCTGTGGTGCGTTATAACTCAAAGAAAAACAGCGTCAAAAGACGTCATTTGGTGCGCTATGACTCTTCAAAAAAATCCCCCAGTCATTTAAAAATATATTTTTTATATTGTTTAATTGTTTTAAAACTTTTCCGCACAGATAGTAAAATCCCGACTCGAACGATTCCCCAATACATCCGTTTCAACCCAACTCTATTACTGTATACTTACTATTTTTCAAGTTTCTATTTATTACCCGATAATCCCGTTTATTCCGTTTTTATCAATCTCTTTCTGGTAAATATTTACGATAAAAGCTTTCAGTTATTTCTTTAACACAAACCTTGCCATTTTTTAAGTGACTATTTATAGATTTGATGAAAAATTGCCTCTGAATATGCGTCAATCCCCTGACCTGTTGTGTGCTTGTTAAAACGCTCAATACACGCCATTTGTATGCAATAGACGCGACGTTGTACATGCTGCATAATTTTCGCGCTCTTTTTAATTGAGAAAAAGATTCAACACAAAATAAATTTGCACTGCTAATTTGAAGCAAAAATATTTAACGTTGCGGTAACATTTACATTCGGAAATGTGTTTCGGATTAAAAACGCGTTAACATCGACTTACGGTAATGGGTTTCGGATTACAAATTTAATTATTCCCAATTGAGATTTCAACAAATATTAACCGTTGCGTTATAAATTCAACGATAATTTGTTTACACACTTTACGAGTCAAATAAATGTTTTGACGGAATTATGCATGAAATTCACGTTGTCCACGAGGATCACGGCCGGTTGCCATCATCAGTCTTCTCAACTATCGATTATCGGACGAAACATTTACAAGTGTGCGTAATTAATTCAACGAAAATGTGTTAAAGCGCATTACGTGTCGAATAAATGTCAGAAAAACGAGGTGAATCAGTTCTATAAATGGACATGTTGAAATATACATGTACTGGAATTAAATAAACTGTCATCACATAATTGTAACCGCATAATAATTAATTGTTTACCACTTGCAATTAATTTCTCGTATTAATTATGAGTCACAGGTAACACTTGTTTACAATAAAAAGGTGTGATGATGATGCCCGAAGCCATCTTTAATGTTCTGTACTGTACTAATTACCGGTTTTATATTACTCAAATGGTACAACTACTTGCTAATCAAGCTGGGATAAACTCTTACTTCATGACCGACGTCAATCAAAAATAAAGGTCGATAGTTAACCCCGCCCTCATAAGCATTCGCGTAACCGATTGGACGATGAACTTCACAGTTTGACGACTGGAAAGTTACCAAATACATCCTTGTCAGCATTTAAATGACCGTGTAATGTGGCTAGAATAATCGATACGCGCGTCATGCTTTTCTCTTATCAGTGGATTATCCATTACCCCATGTGGTGTTTACTTGTGAAAGTAGTTACCGAGTGCTCTTTTAAAACAGGGAATATTGATACACTGATAGAGAAACCTTGATTTTTTTTGGACAATCTCCACTTTCTTTTACTGAAAAATACACTGATCGGAAAATTTCAAGCGCCCCGGGTACTCTGATTTCGAAATTCAAGCGCCCCGGCAAGGGGCGCTTAAATGGCCTGGGGAAGACCCTGCAGTCAAGTAAACTGCCCATGCATCGCAAAACAGATGACGCGGCAGGAAATATTTGACTTCAATGCCCTATTAGATAAGTAAATTTGTATTTCAGAAAAGTGATACAAATAAACGGTCCACGCCCTTCGGGCTTTTGCCCGTAATACACATTTTTTATTAGCTCATCTATTTTTTGAAAAAAAAATATGAGCTATTGTCATCACCTTGGCGTCGGCGTTGGCGTCGGCGTCCGGTTAAGTTTTGCGTTTAGGTCCACTTTTCTCAGAAAGTATCAATGCTATTGCATTCAAACTTGGTACACTTACTTACTATCATGAGGGGACTGGGCAGGCAAAGTTAGATAACTCTGGCGTGCATTTTGACAGAATTATGTGCCCTTTTTATACTTTAAAAATTGAAAATTTTGGTTAAGTTTTGCGTTTAGTTCCACTTTTCTCAGTAAGTATCAATGCTATTGCATTCAAACTTGGTACACTTACTTACTATCATGAGGGGACTGGGCAGGCAAAGTTAGATAACTCTGGAATGCATTTTGACAGAATTATGTGCCCTTTTTATACTTAGAAAATTGACAATTTTGATTAAGTTTTGTGTTTAGGTCCATTTTATTCCTTAAGCATCAAAGCTATTGCTTTCATACTTGCAACACTTACTAACTATCATAAGGGGACTGTGCAGGCAAAGTAATGTAACTCTGACTGGCATTTTGACAGAATTATGTGCCCTTTTTATACTTAGAAAATTGAAAATTTGATTAAGTTTTGTGTTTAGGTCCACTTTATTCCTACAGTATCAAAGCTATTGCTTTCATACTTGCAAGATTTATGAACTATCATAAGGGGACCGTGCAGGCAAAGTTATGTAACTCTTGACTGGCATTTGGACGGAATTATGGGCCCTTTATACTTAGAAAATTGAAAATTTGGTTAAGATTTATGTTTTAGTCCACTTTACCCCTAAAGTATCATAGATATTGCTTTCATACTTGGAACACTCACAAACTATTATAAGGGTACAGTAAAAGGACAAGTTGCATAACTCTGGTTGTCATTGTTACGGAATTATGGCCCTTTTTTGACTTAGTAACTTTTAATATATGGTTAAATTTTGTGTTTCGATCCACTTTACTTCTTAAGTATCAAGGCTATTGCTTTCAAACTTCAAATACTTACATGCTATCATGAGGTTACTGTACCTGGCAACTTGAATTTTACTTTGACCTTTGAATGACCTTGACTCTCAAGGTCAAATTATTAAATTTTGCTAAAATTGCCATAACTTCTTTATTTATGATTAGATTTGATTGATACTTTGATGAAACTACTCTTACCTGACATACTACAATAGACTCCACCCAAACCATCCCCCGTGCCCTCTCCCCCCCTCCCCCCCCTCCCCCCTCCCCCCCCCTAATTTTTTTTTTTTTTTTTTTTTTTAAGATCATCTCACAAATGACCACCACACCCTCACACTATACCCCCCCCCATTTTTTTTTTTAAACGGTTATGTTTGAAATACGGTCCAACCATCGCACCCAAACCCCCCCCCCCATCGCCCCTCCCCCCCCCACCCGATTTTTTTTTTTTTTTTTTTTTCGCTTTTTTGGAAGATAATGTAATAAATGTCCACAACCCCACACTATACACCCCTCTTCACTCCACTCCTCCCTCCTTTGTGATTGAAAATGAGAGTCCCTTCACCTTTAAAAAGAAAATAGATGAGCGGTCTGCACCCGCAAGGCGGTGCTCTTGTTTTGTAATGTTTTTACCATGTTAATAAATGATTTATTATAAATTTTAATGAATAAATTTAAATTGATGTCTGACAACTTTTAAGTTGAGTCTGCAATTGTCATACTGATTGTCATATGTTTGTGTCATTTTTTATGCTGCATGTGCATACTTGCATGTCAAAATGTGTCAACAATTTTGTGTTTTATATCAATTTTTGAGGTACATTAATCAACATGGATGCAGCTAATAAACCAAGTCATCAGTACTTAGTTGATCTTATAAAAGAGCAGTCAGTGAATGTAGCCGCCAAGTATTTGCTAGAAATAGGTTGTAAAGCGTCTTTTAACACCGTGCACAAAGATTTGTCAAGAATCAGGGCTTATCACTAACTTTTTCAACAAGCCCATTCGGGCTAGTAAATGCAGAACCTACTACATGTAGCCCTGACCAATCTTTCATGTATCCTTACCCAAGTATAATCAAAACCTTTATATTTATCATTAAACTTGAATTTTTTTGTGCGTAATTATGATTCAATCATTCTTAATAACTTGCCTTACTAATGCTAATGAATTCAATATTCATCTACTTAAGACACCTATTTGTAATCTTCACGCCATTTCGGGAGAAATTTCCTTGTTTTTTTCCCCTTATACTTTCTTTTACTTTCCTCCTTCCCTTTTCTTTTATTATCCGAGGAACCCCCATCCCCACCCGTAACGCCAAACTTAAACAACGACATGAATGTCAAAACCTTTTTTACATAGATTGCCGCGGTTGCCGTCTGACGACAAATAGTAAGTGAATTTTAGGTGTCGCAAAATAACGTGTTACGGTAGTCATAACAATTGTACAGGGTTAACTCTCAACTAAAAGCCGGTATCCACAATTAATATTAGTTTTGCTAATTGAATTGCGTAAAAAAGATTGTCAAAACACTTCAAATCGATCAAACATATTAAAATTATTTAAAATTGATAAATAAATAACTAATAAATTTATAGTAACTTTGTCGATCCCAGACGATCCTGGGCGATCCCGGCATTTAGATTAAAATGTATTATCGAGAAAACACGTCACTTCGAGGATACCAATCAAAAACCGTATCTAGAGGACTTCCGTTTAAAAATAGGTACTGACGTGTTTTACAAGGAAAACCGCCTGGGATTTTCTGAATTGTTGGCCTCTTTTTTATTGCAATCAGGGGGTTCCAAATATATTTCGAGATACGATCCGTTTGTTGTCTCCAACTTCACTCTGGGATTGAATTGTCATCTGATCATACTGTATTAAGATTTCTGCATCTTTGAAAAGCTTATTTAAAACACAGTTTATTGATATAGAACGCATAATCTCGCCCAAAATACACACGACCGACCGGGCATGTTCCTGGGACATTGGCTAGCCCGGACCTAGGTACAGGCAGTGAATGTCATTCGTACGTGCCTTAGTGTTAAGCCCTGAGAATGTTTCAGAAATTCCAGCATTTGAACAAAAGCAAACACCGGGTAAAGGGGAAGCACAATCTTGATAAATTTCTTAATGACCTATACCAGTTCCCAGACACAATGACTGATATGATCAATGACTGTCCAACATCATCTCAATTTGCTTCTACCATCAAAGCCCAACATATCAACCCTTGCTCTGGAGGCCCAAATAACATTTTCTTTAAATAAAACAAATGAATGGTTGCATGAACATGAAAATATAAATCAAATCATATTAGAAAGCAGAAAAGAAGCATCGAAAGAAAGACAACGTTTTAAAGAAGGGCTAAATCAATATTAAAAAAAAGATTTGAAAAGCAAGAAGAAGAGTTTAGGAAAAAAGAAACTCAAGAAATAATAGGGTACAAAAACTAAAAAAAACACAAATGAAATGTTGTTCTTTGGGCTGTGGCAATCTCCAGGTCAAGTTGAAAAAGAACTAAGTGAAATTAAAAGCATAAAAGAAAAGGAAAATGCATTGAAATCACAACTTAGATTTAGACAAGATGTTTTCAAACAGAAATGTGACAAAAAAGATGTTTATGCCTTTTCCAAAATGGTTGACGGAAAAAGACAGACACTGTTGGTTGAATTATTAAAAGAAAATGTTGTTACATTATTGGCCAAAGCTTTGAAACACCACAAGAAAGCGAACACTTTTTAGTTGGCCAAAATATTGAGCACAAATGGATTGAGGATGAGCAGGTGAAATGGTACCAAGGGAAAGTTATATTACAGGTATATGACAAATGGGTTTTAAATTTAATATCTAAATTGATATATTGATTTTTTTTTTATGTGTGAAAATTCAACGCCAAACATGTCTTGATACTGGAAGATGCACCATTCATGTTAGTTTTAAACCAATTTATTTTAGCTTGATTGCATCAAAATCCTTACGTATAAAGTCTTGAGTCAGTTTCCTGGGAACAACCAGTACTTGGATTCATTAAAAAGATCTTCAGAATGACCTCTCGTTCGCATGGTGGACCTCGTTCGCATTGTGGACACAATACCCTCTTTACCATTGCAACCTTAATTAATTAAAATGAACATTATACAACATATTTTATACAATATTATACAACTAACATAAATTATGCCCCCCTTCGAAGAAGAGGGGGTATATTGCTTTGCTCATGTCGGTCGGTCCGTCCGTCCGTCCACCAGGTGGTTGTCATACGATAACTCAAGAACGCTTGGGCCTAGGATCATGAAACTTCATAGGTACATTGATCATGACTCGCAGATGACCCCTATTGATTTTCAGGTCACTAGGTCCAAGGTCAAGGTCACAGTGACAAAAAACAGATTCACACAATGGCTGCCACTACAACTGACAGCCCATATGGGGGGCATGCATGTCAGGGCTTTCCTTTGACCCGAGCACCCGGGTTTTGACGCTTGAAAATTACAGAAGACCCCTTTTTGACCCTTGAGAAAATTATGTCATGCGTCACATTTGACCCGGGGGAAATATACGGACTTGCGTCAACAAGATCAAAAGTTGTTAAGACTAAGCGATAATTGGCTCAGGGCCGAGTATCTCATTTAGTAGACGCTAATCGTTAACGCCCGCTTCCAATCATCGAAGCACAAGTCCAAACATTAGGCGGAGTTTGGTTAATTGAGAAATCTAGTATTGACCAATTAAAACACTGCTGGTTCGATGACGCGTGTATTAACTTTCCATTATTTATCATAGCGTTTGTTATCAGCTGTTTTAGGAAAAGACGTGTATTAAACCCATCTAGTTGTAATAATCCAACTCCCAGGTATTGACCCTTTGAGCTGTACGTATGTACTCATAAAAGCTCAGAGTATTTAAGAAGAACTATAAACCCCCCAAAACAGAATGGACTCACCCACGTCAGTTTTAATAATATTCAATATAAAATAATAACATCCATATCCACAGTACACTGTAAAGCATATTTTGAGATATTTCCAGAGTACTGTATGTCAGAATGTATTTCCAAAGCTGAATGCACCCATCACTGTTTAACTTCATGTTTGCTCAATTCAAAGGCGCGCGAAAGTTATGCTGTCATATGTACTGTCTACAACGTCAAATTACATGCTTTGCATCAAAGTTGCTAAAAATAACTATAGAACCGATATAACTGACCTTGTGGCCAAGTGACAATTTTCGCATGTGCTAATTGATTACAAAATACATGTAGGCGTAATAATTGACCCTTTGAAAAGGCATAGAAAACGGCGTGTTTGTCGCACGTCTTCAGTGAAGATGGCACATGAAATAATTAAAGGGTGTCGGAATTTTTAATGGGATTAAATACCGAGGCACCTTTATCGGTGAGTAGAAATAATTTCCTTTTATAGTTTACCGATTTATATAGGCTATTGTGTTAAGGTGCCACCCGTATGTTTTTTTGTGATAGCCAGCGGAAATGGTTTTTTTTTATAAATATTTTGTATTTCATTCTAAATTTAATAGCCAAGCAAACCGGTCAAACAAAGTTATTGGATCCCAGAATCTGTTATTCCATCCCAGAATGTGCTGTGCAGGTTTCAGGACATGTGCAAGAGAAGAAAGTGATAGTTTGCTGGTTTTATGCTAGTTGTGTGTGTGTGTGTAGTCATAGTGTTGTTTTATTAACCAGGTTTTCCGAAGGAAAAAACACTCCAAATTGAAGGTTTCAGAAAGATAAAAAAAGAGTATAAACATGTTATTTATTATGCCCTCCTTCAAAGAAGAGGGAGTATATTGTTTTGCACATGTCGGTCGGTCAGTTGGTCCGTCCACGAAAAGGTTTCCAGATGATAACTCAAAATTGCTTAGGCCTAGGATCATGAAACTTCGTAGGTACTTTGATCATGACTGGCAGATGACCCTTATCGATTTCCAGGTCACTAGGTAAAAGGTCAAGGTCACAGTGACTTGGAAACAGTAAAATGGTTTGTGGATGATAACTCAAAAACGCTTAGACCTAGGATCATGAAACTTCATAGGTACATTGATCATGACTGGCAGATAATCCCTATAGATTTTTAGGTCACTAAATCAAAGGTCAAGGTCACAGTGACTTGAAACAGTAGAATTGTTTCTGGATGATAACTCAGCAATGCTTAGGCCTAGGATCATGAAACTTCATTGGTACATTGATAATAACTTGCAGATGACCCCTTTTAATTTTGAGGTCACTAGGTCAAGGTAACAGTGACCTGAAGCAGTAAAATGGTTTCTTTCGTATTCAGACAATGGCTGCCACTTCAACTGACAGCCTATTTGGGGGCATGCGTGTTTTACAAACAGCCCTTGTTTAAAAATTATATTGTATTATCAATTTTAAAGTAGTTGTAAGCATAAAATCAACAGCATAAAATTCCCCATTTTAGTCAAAATGATGCAATATTTCCCAATTCAAATGAAAAAATAACTGAACTGCTGTTCAGTATTTGTTATATCATATTGCACAATTATTTGACACATTCAAGTAATATTGAAGTAGTCACGCATAAGGATTGCTTGTTTAACCTCGACATTATGGTTATAACCATAATCGGAGTATTCTGTGTTGTTAGTTTCATACTTATTAAATAACAGCATAAGGACGTAACAGCATTATACTTGTCATTGCTGTATATATATTCTACATAGTATTTCTAAAAATGTGAAAATGTGGAAACACAATATAATGCTAATTTTATTTCAATGTTATCATTAGGTTCTGACACCATGAAAACATAAAATGAATAATGTTAAAACGATATTATGCATGAAAAGCACAATTTCCATGTGGATTACACCCGGTTTCCATAATCAGTCTCTTAAGCAATGTTGTATTGGTCATTGTCCGCTCGGGTACTACTTAAATGTGCCCCGGGTACTCTTACAGTAAGAATACTTAAATGTACCCCAGGTGTGAAAAATATACCAATACATACCTGGCAAATTTAGACTGTATCCGAGTTGTATTCCCGCCAAAAATGCGATGTCGGAGAACGCCCTTCGGAATACGTAACGGAATTCCCTTATTCTCATTTAAGTAGTACCCGAGCTGACAATCGGGTGTGATTTTTCCGCGTATCCGCGGATTTCCGCGGATCGGGTTGTCCCGGATGTCTCTTCTGAGATTTGCCAAAATTCGTTTTAAAAAATGTGGGGGAGAGGGGCTACCACCGATTCCGCGGACGTATTTCATAAGCGGCCCGAAATATCCGCGGCCCGCAAAATCTCTCCGCATTTTACACTGGTAGATTCTGCCTAAGCATTTTTAAAACGAGCCATATAATTGGCTGTCGTTTCCCAATCTTCCAATTAAAATCGTGTTCTTAAAATGCGCTCTGTGATTTGTTTGCAAATGGCGCCGTTGTGAAGAGAAAATTAAGATTATTGAAATAACAAATAGCAATCGAATAAACGACTGACATCACCTAGTCTGATAGGAATAATGAAATGTGTTTGTCAAAAAAAGACCACGTTTTAGATACAAGCAACACATATTTTGTTAAGAAATGTGCCCACTGAATTTGTGTCACGGAAACCAGTGTTTGCAAATTGGAGTTTAGTCTATTCGAGAAGTAAAACAATTTAGAAGAGTATCGTTCGAACATGGAAATAGACAAACATGATTTGATTTTTATATGTCTGTGGGTCTGTGTATAATCAGATTCATATGCATATTCTGCTTTATTATGTTTGTCACGCTGTTCAGTTAACTGAAATAGCTTTGAACTGAGTGAAGATGTGAAATGCAAGATATTGAAAGGTAAACAAATTAAATATATTAAGTTAACTCAGTTAATACATCATTAACACCAGAAGAACACTCAAGTGTGTTTGTTTATATTTAGTCTATTAACTGTTATTCAATACATTGAAAAACTTCTGCTATTGATCACACTAAATACTTACTTAACAGTTTACTTTGCATCCTCAGTATGTTAAATGTGAAGTTTAACAGGTTTTTATAAAGAAATATTGTTATGAAGTTCAAAAAGTTGTTTATTTTAATGTCTGTTTTTATGTTTGTCATTTCGTTATGTGCGCCATTCGCGTAGTCAAAATCAG
Organism: Dreissena polymorpha; assembly: GCF_020536995.1. Taxonomy (NCBI): domain Eukaryota; kingdom Metazoa; phylum Mollusca; class Bivalvia; order Myida; family Dreissenidae; genus Dreissena; species Dreissena polymorpha. Next base: position 1,186,839 of record NC_068366.1, read on the forward strand.
TCAACAGAATTTTCCTCCCCTCTGACTTTGTCTCAATCACACCCCTGACAATGAACAATCAAGCTTGAGTAACTTGCCACAATTGCATCATGGAGGAGTACACTGTAAGAACCGATTTGTGTGGTTGGTATGTCACAGCCTTCGAACTGCAATACACCCACTGAAATCATAGATTGATAGTGACACGAGTTATTCATGCTCAACTGATTCACAGCCGGTTCTATCTTCAGTACCTTGAGGCCATAAAACTTAGAAATTATTTTGGATATTATGATTGAATTTTTATAGTAACGAGAGACTGCTTGGCGAAGCGAAATTACTCTAGCAAAAATATCAGAGAAACAACGGCCACGGTCAGTTTGATTCGGAGTTTCATAATTTGCATATTGCCCTATTACTACACGCACTTACAGCGACAGGGTACAACATAATTTTGGTCTGTTTTATTGTTGTCCATGTGTACATGCAGGATGATTTGTGGCATATTTTTGGGATGCACAAAAAGGTGATATTCTGAACAATTTTTTTGTTTAAATTCAAAGATGATTATAAAGGAGTCCGACGGACTCACCTGAAACACAAATAACAAGTTTGAGTCTCTTTTTAAGGAGTCTTGGACTCCTGGATTCATGTTATTGTCTAACGCTGGCAAACGTTTAGGTCTTTTCCTGGCATATCTATGGATCAATTAAAGTGACCCATTCCCAAACCAAAATCAAAATTGTAAAAAAAATCCCAATTAGAAAAAAAAGTCACAATTATTGAAAATAAAATGGAAAGAAGGGTCTACTTGAAATTATTATTGTGTCTGAATTGTATTTCATTTACATCAAACATATGATTTTGAATTACATATGTATTATACATGTATAAAGTTATATTAAATTAGTTTTTCCCAAATCAGCGGACATTTTGCTCGAAAAAATCCCAATCCAAAATTGCATATTTTCCCAAAATGGCCAGGAAAAGGCCTTGCCGTACGTTAATTAGTGTGTTCAGTCCATATGATAGGTTCAATCTATTTAATAATGTTTTTTTTATATTTTATAGATGACGCTGAAATAATGGCCTGCTCGTACAACACAAGTTGACTCTTCTGAAGATATTGTGTGGTTGTAACAAAATGGCGAGTTTAGCTGATGTGTATAAGGATAAGGAAAGGACAAACTGGCTGAAGGCGTGGCTAGCAATAGACATTGCAAAGTCTGGCTTGGAACACTTAGCTGACAATGAGGCTCAGAATTTTCACCGGCTAATTTACAGTCATGTAGGATCTTCTTGCACCAGCTGTACCACAGCAAATGTACAGCATAAAAAACCATGTCCAAGAAAGATTTGTGATCAAGTTTATCAGAAAATTATCAATGAACATAGGTATAATAGTTTGTCTTGGAAGAATACATCTGCGCAATTGTGGCAAACAAACTATTGGGAAATAGCAAAATGTTATTTCCCACCAGATGGATATGCTGCCACAAGTTCAATTCGAGATACAGACTTCAACGGAGTCATCAGTTTTATGCTAAACTGTAAACGCTTTGATAGCAGTATGTCTTTTCCAATTACAACGGGAAAGCCCACAACTCGCACGTCTGCGTGTCTCCTGTATAAGGTAAGAACTGCAGTGTCTCCTGACACAAGTAATGTATGCATTTTGTTACTAAATACTTAACATATATTTTTAAAAGTTATGCGTAACAATTATTGTGCATATAAGCAATTATGTGAATTGGACCTTATACATGTAACTTGGATTTTTTTTGCGAAATAATTGAAGGATTTATTGTTATGTATGAAGTTTTAATTTAAATCGTATATAATATTAGCTGAGTAACGTGTGTTTCGTCCAAACAATCTATAAGCGAAGTTTATTATTCAATTAAAAAGCCATTTAGCCTTTTAACAATTTAACATTTATACGAAATTTTAAGAACGTGCAATATTTGCGCAATTGAAAGATGTTATAATCAAAGCGCTGAAGGCACTGAATTTGTTCGCTGTTGTATAATCTTAGACGCAACTCAATTTTCAAAATTATGCTATAGCTTTTAATGTCGCAAGTTTGAAATGACCACAACCCTTTCAAATTTATAAAGAGTGTGTTTTAAGGCACAGGTCGAGATGTATGTTTTTTTTAAATCATTGATACAGCTAATCAGTGTACACAGGCTAATCTTATTTGACATGCATTGAGCCCCGTTTTCCCTGAAAGCAGCTAATATGTATTGATTTCAGTGATAAACACTAGACTGGTCAATATACGCTCCGTGTTACCGGTTAAACTATTAGGTTTAACAGTTTGCATTTTGTGTAACCCAGTGATTTATTTTGTGTTTCTTTTTGTTACAGTCGTGCCATTTGAATTGGCAAAATTAGCGCGATAAACCATGACATTGGGAAAAATCGCGCGATAAACCATGAAATTGGGAAACATTAAGCATTGTAAATATGATTATAAGAACAGAATTAAAATTGTTAAGTGCATGTACAGATATCATTTTTATATTAGTGCTGCTTTAATGTCTGCTTACAATGAAGACAACGTTTAGTTAATATCCTTCCACATGCATATTTAACCTGCAATACTCTATAGATTCTTAAATACACCATTTAATCACAGCCTCCTAAGAGTATTAGTTTAATTCAGCTTTAAAAAAAATTAAATATCATATGGTGAAAACATTAAGAAGTATTAGCAAACACGTTTTGGTGTTCTTGCTGTGCTAATGATGTATCAAATGGAGTTAAAATAATATATTTAATTTGTTTACCTTTCAATATCTTGCACTTTACATCCTCAGTTCAATGCTATTTCAGTTAACTGTACAGCGTGACAAACATAATAAAGCAGAATTTGCATATGAATCTAATTTTACACAGATCCACTAACATATAAATCAAATCATGTTTGTCTCTTTCATTTTCGAACGATTCTCATCTCAAATGCTTTAAATTTGTGAGTAGACTGAACTCCAATTTTCCAACACTGGTTTCCGTGATGCACATTCATTGTACAGATTTCTCATAAATAATAAAATATTTGTCGTTTTTAAATCTCAAACGTAGTATTTTGCATTAATTGACACACGCATTTAATTATTCCTTAATAACCATATGCTATTCGTTGTTAGTTTGAATGTAATTTATCATTTTCGCCGCTCATTGCAAATTTCTCGTCTGCTTGCCACCATCTTGGACGTGTGTAAAAACAGGTGTTCTCAATCGGGACACATCGACTATCGTCGGTATAGTCCGCAATATATAGAGAGATGCGTAGATAGCAACGTAAAATCGTATTCAGCTACATTCGCGAACAATACGTAAGTCAGTTGTCGTTTAGCGACGACTTGACAAGCTCGATACGTACTCGATCTACGAAATTATCGCTAAATGACATTGTAATCTTATTGGCTTTATTGGGAAAATTCAGTCATTTTTTGGGAAGTTTATGTCAATTTTGGGGGGAAAATCTTCAATTTTTGCAATTGGGAAGCAGCCGAATATCGGCTGTAATTTTGGGTAAAAAAAATCATAGTAATGTATTTTTTTTTTGCTTGAACCAGAAGTTCACAAGTTTACTTTCTGTGATATTGGGACGAAACACATCAGACATTTGATCCATATTTTTCTAAATCCTGAAATATCAACTAGTTAAAACACAAATTTACCAAAGGTTTTCCAAAATTTATCAATTATAAATGTTAAATCATGAATTTGATCAGTGTCTGGTGTGTCTTGAAGGGTACTGTTTGGTCAATATGATAATAGAGCCAATGTTTGCACTAATGGTTTTATTTTCCATTTTTATACACTGATTAAATTGAACACTAATCATAACTTCGTAAATCCGAACTTCTGTAAAGTTCTTCCATGTCTCACAGGTCTGAAAATATTAAGAGTATAATTAATAATTTTAGAGTATTTAATGTACTATTCTCTTTAAAAAAACCACAATAATTAAAGAGTCTTCAATGTCAAAATTAAGATATTACAAAGTGTGCTGTCTATCCAAGTTTGAAATGCTGAGGAGTATTTTTTCAGTATCAATGATGAGAAAGCAAACAGAGAAAGTGGTATTCTCAAACTACTTTGATCTAGTCAGTTCGTCACTTAATAAAAAGCAAAGCACAGCACACACCTACCAGTAATTGCTTATGCCCTATAATATTGAAGGACAACACGAAAAAAGACACAATATTGTGATATTTTTGCTTCTGTTCAAAGAATAATTATAACAGAACAAGTTGACTGGGTTTTGTTAATAAATTTTTACCTGAAAACTTACATTGAATCCTTTTTCCACACATAAGTATGTCTGGAGGAGCCGTCTTCTTCATGACATCGGTTTCAAGAACTGAGTGTTTCACAGCATTTAATGTCCTCAACTTCTTGTTCCTTTTGAAGAACTTGACCCATGGCCATTCATCAACCTTTAAAGACAAATAAAAGTAGAGCTTTATAAAAAAAGAGACTTCTGTCAAGGCACTAACTGTCTACAACACCCTCGAACTAAGAAATCACCACATTCATGAGCATGGTCTATGAAACAGCATAATGTGTTAAAATGATGTATTATATTTTCAGTTTTTTTGGTGAAAATGTCATTACTACATTTAAGCAATACCACAATTTACTAGTTTTAAATTGAACTGAAGATTCAGGGTACAGCGAGTATCCATAGTAAACATGGAAAATTGAAATAAATGAAGTCATATTTCTATCACAGTAACAGATCAATATGATACATAATAAGACCATAATTATTTACTTATTAATATTTAAACGAATACATGTCTGAATGTCTGCAATTATTTGAAAAAGTTAAAATCAGTGCTCTTTTTGTGAGTTTATAAAATGAAAACACATATATATAATATCAATGAATTCAATTGATGTTTTAAGATTTTTAAGTAGAAAAGATCAACAACAAACTCAACAAACTTTAATGACTTGTCAGTAAGTTGGACACCTTTATCACTGTGTTAACTGTTTTGCAATTTGAAATGGTTAATATTCATAAATATTATAATGTAGACTGTAAAACCAGTAATATGCAGTAGGCCTAAGTAGAGCTGCTAGACACAGTAATATGCAGTAGGCCTAAGTAGAGCTGCTAGACACAGTAATATGCAGTAGGCCTAAGTAGAGCTGCTAGACACAGTAATATGCAGTAGGCCTAAGTAGAGCTGCTAGACACAGGTGGTTGCTTAAGTCAGGCAGAAATGTGACTGTTTATAGGTTAAAGCCACACATCTTGAAATGAAGTACATGTTAATCAATACTTATAGATGCAATTTGATATTGTGCAAAATTGTCATTAAATCTAAAACCTATTTAGCAAGTAATTTATTATTGTTTTAAATTTTAAAACCGAAAGTAAGATTTCAATACTTATACGTCCATTTCGACAAAAGCGATTATTTTTAAGTTTTAAGCGCAAAAAGACGGATTTCTACCTTGTAACCACCAGATATATTCTTATTGAGATAGATAAAATTAAATCTATAGCTTATTTAGCATGTAATTCATTATTTTTCAAACGGTACCGCATTTAAAACCGAAAGTAGGATTTCTAGACGTATACGTCCCTTTCGACAAACTTATTTTATAAGTTTTAAAGCGCAAATGAAACGGATTTCTACCTTGTAACAACCAGATATATTCTAATTGGCATAGATAAAATATGTTTCTTATTTATACCTAAATTTACTATGCCATGTATTTCATTTCAAGGTGTGTGGCTTTAATGCTAATCGAAGTCATTTTGAAGCAGCCTCTAAATTTTATTAATAAACTTTATTTTACCTTGGACTTAGTGACAAGATAGCTGTCAGGGGTGGCGAAATCTCAAAAAACTATACTTGTCCACGGACAACCATTTAGGAAATTTAACTTGTCCGTTGCTGAACTACACTTGTCCGTTAATGTTTATATAAATTATAAACGCATTTATTGTTATACCTACACGTGTACCATTCTAACAGACCCTACGGTGTACACCTCCAAGATAAAATCGTGGCCAGTTACTTAGAAAACTGATGATGGCAACGGTGTCATCATCGTTGAAATTGTGCATTTGTGTATTGTCAAAACATTTTTTCATCACTTTAAGCGTTTTAACAAAGACTTGTGTCATTAATTACACACAACTGTAAACTTTTAGTTTTATTCTCAAATGAGCATAAGTAAATGTGTAATCCGACAAACATTTCCGAATTTTAATGACAGCCATTGCCAGTGTTCTCCGTAAAAAACGGAGTAGCCAGCGATAGTAACAGAGCAGCCGGCGATAATGCACACGGCTCGCCATGTTCACAAGCCGCGAAGCGGCGAGCGGGGTAGGTTCGGGATGGGTATCCCCTCCGTCCAGGGGGGTATGGGGTAAACAATTGAAATACAGGAGCGAAATGGTGATCTGGAGCATTTTAGTATGTTTTTTTTTTATTAAAGTAACAAAGCATTTGTCATAGAAAATGAAATATTGATTTGAAATCTCTAAAATTTAAAAAATGCATTTTAATTGCAACTTTTTTTATTTCAACAATCTGAATCAGAGTTATAGTAAGAGTCATGCGCTAGGTCAAGGGCTTGGTGTGCACGCTTTTATTCAAATTCATAACTATTCTTTATACAAAGGCGTGTACAATTATTCATTGCTAATACACAGTATTAATTTGAAAAAAACATGTTATATATCAAACGTGTCCGACACACGTATCTCATACAAACATCTTTATAAATATGACGGATTTTGTACTGGTATAAACAAAGCAACTTCACGTAGCAGCCGTTAATAAATGCAGAAGAACATCTACAAAGTCTACCGGTTACATGCAAGGTGCTGAGTTATAAATGATTTCTGCTGAGTTATAAATGATTTCTCACGTGAACTAATAAGTTTTGATCGTATATAATGGGTCTATTTATGGATTGTTCATCCTTGAATACGCCTACAAAAATCGGCAAGGGTTCTTTGACTTGTGTCTTCTTGGCACTTTGTAAGTCATTTTTAAGGTGGAGGCATCGTGACGCCTGCTTCTAAACAACTATTTCAAACAAACGCTTTAAATACAGCGCGTTAATTGGAAAATGACCGGTCGAAGGTTAAATTAGCCAGCCGTGAACTTACCGTAGTTAGCTAAAAATACCTCTGTGTTCGTAAATCTCCGTCATAAACGAGCGTGCAATAAAGTGGTAAAAAAATGTTACGTAAAGATACGAACTATCGATAGTTTATCCGTGCTTGTCTCTGCGCGAAAATTATACGCATCAGAATATTAACTTCGAGCTAGTTTGTTTAAACACAAAAGCGAAAGTACCGCGTCGAAATTCGTATAAACACAGGCGTTTTTGTGGCGTTTCGATTGTATACTTTTGGGAAAAGTAGCCGGCGCCTAGATTGTTAGTAACCGGCGAAATCGCCGGCCGCCGGTGCTTCCGGAGAACACTGCCATTGCCATATGCAACGTAACTATCCGGCTATGCTCGAATTTGTATGAAGTAAAACATGAGAAAAAAATGATGCTAGAATTTAGCAAACATTTGGTATTAATGCATTTTAAAATTTAAGACGAACATTCAATATTTAGATACGGAATGATTGAGCAAACCAGCCTTTATACTGTCTGGCCGAATGTTGAAAATGCGGCATGCTCCCGGTCTCTTATTAAATAAGGGAGATCACTGCACAGGAGGGTGCCCGTATTTTAGCTTGATTGCTCCGCAAATAGCACTGACAATGTAATCGCGTGTCAACATCCGGTTTTGTAAAACTTAATTACGGCTTTAAGACAATGCTTTTTTTTGTATTCCTTGACCCGACTGGTTGTCCACGGACAACTTAATTGAAAAAAATCAGTTGCCCAGACAAGCAAATGTACGACTCGGGCAACTCGAACATTTGATTTCGCCACCCCTGGCTGTCAAGACATAACGGGCATTTTACATAACGAAGGAATATGTCCAAATATTCTAAACCCATTGTTTACTGATTGTTACTTTGTATTTTAAGTGCAACAACATTAAAGATGACAATCTGATGATAACAAGCCACCAACGAAGTCTGCATTACTGTCTTCATTTTAAATTTGATTCGGAAGTGTCGTTTGACGCTTGTTTGTATTACGATGGTGTCAAACATAGCATCTGTGACACATACATTCTGTCAAACAGTAACGGGCGTTTCTTAGTTGGTGAAATTTACCATTGTTTACACAATATAATCGTTCTCCGCATTAACATTTAAATAAAAATAAGATGATATATGCAACATTATATCAGATGACTTCGCAAGTTAGTAATTAACAAAAATTAGCTTAAGTGACGGACGTTACCATTGTTAGTGACGGACGTTACCGTTGGAAAAAGGTTTTACCGACACTCCACTAACTTCGTTTTCTTCCATCTTAAAGCGTGTACCCAGCAATCTATGACGTATTTGGCAAACGGTGTTGGTATAAAACAATAAACAGCATGATAATAGCACGGGCACTGCTATTATGTTCACGGTAGAGCAAAGTAGCGGAGGTTACGTTATTGACCGACAGCGGACAACATCAAGAAAATTGTTCAATTTTAAAATGAAAAGACGTTTCTTTCCCAAATTAGTATTATAAATCAACAGTTGAGATTGTTTAAGAGCTATGTAAATTTGAACGAATCTCTTTATCAATGTTTAACCCTAGAATAATTTGACGATTTTGTTTTATTTTGACCGACAGCATAACAGCCGCAACCAACAATTAGAACTCCAGTTTTTTTTAACTTAATAGTGCTTAAATTACATTTACATGCAAAAATAGAGCAGAAAAAAACATTTTTGTTTCAAAACATGACCAAAACAGCACATACTGTAGTTCTGCACCATTGAGACACTTTAAAATGTTTTGACATGCCTTACTAGACATGCCACTTGAAGGAGGTCCTAAATTAATGACAATTTCCACAACAAATATTTGTATGTCATACTCACCTTCACTATGAAATACATTTTATTTTATGTATCTTTTTGTTAAAGGAAATAAGTCTACAAGTACAAGATTTTCAGTTTAATCACTTCAATTTGTAAAAAAATGAACAAAAACGTGACGCCCGTTATTGTTTCCATTTTTCTGATATAGAGCCATTTCCTTACCAAGAATTGAAGTTCTTTTCACAGTTACTGTACAGATTTATTATTTTTATTATTTATAACCCAAATGATTGATTTGTCAAAGTGTTTTTTAAATGATATAATTATAATTTCTTTGATGTTCATTACATACCTGTGGACTGATGTCCATAAATACATGATCAACTCTAGCTATGATCTCTTTTAAACCACAGCCTTGGTTGTCAGTGATGTCTTACATGGTTATAATTGACTGTGAGACCCTCCCCCCCCCCCTACATCCCCCCCCCCCCAGTTGGATTGGACAAAATTCAAGGGAAATAATAACCTTTAAAGGGAGATGGTTTCTATACCTGCCAAATGTTAAATAGAAATGTTATTTCAATGCGGCGCAGTAGGGGGCATTGTGTTTCTGACAAACACATCCCTTGTTCTGCCTATTTTGGGAAAAGGAGTCTGACCAAATTGGGATTTTTTTTTCGACAAAATTTGCCATTTTGAGAATTTTTGCTTCGATGAAACGGCTCATTAAGGAAAAAATTGTGAATTTATCATGCTTAAATAATTCAGTGGTTTAACAAATAAATTTATTTTTAGGCCATCCTTAAAAATTCTTTTGTTTGGCATTACCCCACCGACCCACTAAAACCGGCCCGACTGAATTTTTTTTGTTACTTTCAAAAAAATTTTTTTTTTGCTCGCCTAAACTTCTTTCCGCTAAAATTGTCCTTTCCGCTTTTTATCCTTTCTGGTTATTTGCGTCATTTAATTGAATGCTATTTCAAGGATATCTAGAATAGCAATGAACAAAACGCATACCGGTATTTATTTGAGTCGCCAATTTATTAGACATATGCATATGCGATTAATTAGACTTTAAATACAATTAAACTTCTCTTGTTTTTCTCGTATCCCTTTAATTAAAATACGCTGCTGTCGTTAAGGATAGTTTGGGAGTAAAGAAATTAATTAATTATCACCATTCAATTCAATTCGGCAATCGGCAGAGATGTGCAATATTATCGCCATACTAATAATTAATTAATTATCACTCTTTAATTCAGATCGGTATAAATATTCGGTATAAAGATAAACAGTGGTAAGCTTAGAAATATTTATTGAAGGGTATTGTCACGTTTTTGTTTCATTTGCTTATCTCTTTATACGACTTTCTGACCGGTCGCTATTTTGGAGGCAGATGGCGATATAAATTGTGTATTCAAAGTATACAACATCTGCGCATGAATGACCCAATATTATCCAATAGCACCACCAGTTCTCACGTTTCATTCCATAATATCATGTCATGTGTAAGCGAGCTCAATGCTGATTGGCCAGCTACCATGTGCAGTTCATTACCAATAAGATCAAGCAACGTCTAATCGGGTACAGACCAGGTTTCGTTAACTGTTCGTATTGCAAACACTTTCATTGAAACAAAGAGACAAATATAGAAAACCAGTCCGGATTAAAAGGACGGATGTTTTCAACAAAATATTACTAGATTTTCGCATTTTCGCAATTTAGATTTTTTTTGAGCCAAATTTTGAATAGTTTTGCAAATGACTCAAATGGCAAACGACAGCGAGAGCATTGCGAACGTGTTTTTATTATGCCCCCCTTCGAAGAAGAGGGGGTATATTGCTTTGCTCATGTCGGTCGGTCTGTCGGTCGGTCCGTCCACCAGGTGGTTTCCGGATGATAACGCAAGAACGCTTAGGCCTAGGATCATGAAACTTCATAGGTACATTGATCATGACTCGCAGATGACCCCTATTGTTTTTTCGGTCACAAGACCAAAGGTCAAGGTCACGGTGACCCGAAATAGTAAAATGGTTTCCGGATGATAACTCAAGAACGCTTATGCCTAGGATCATGAAACTTGATAGGTAAATTGATCATGACTCGCAGATGACCCCTCTTGATTTTCAGGTCACTAGGTCAAAGGTCAAGGTCAGAGTGACCCAAAATAGTAAAATGGTTTCCAGATGATAACTCAAGAACGCTTATGCCTAGGATCATGAAACTTGATAGGTAGATTGATCATGACTCGCAGATGACCCCTATTGATTTTTAGGTCACTAGGTCAAAGGTCAAGGTCACAGTGACTCGCAAAAGTAAAATGGTTTCCAGATGATAACTCAAGAACGCTTATGCCTAGGATCATGAAACTTCGTAGGTAGATTGATAATGGCTGGCAGATGACCCCTATTGATTTTCAGGTCACTAGGTCAAAGGTCAAGGTCACGGTAACCCGAAATAGTAAAATGGTTTCTGGTTGATAACTCAAGAACGCTTATGGCTAGGAACATGAAACTTCATAGGTACATTGATCATGACTGGCAGATGACCCCTATAAATTTTCAGGTCACTAGGTCAAAGGTCATAGTCACAGTGACAAAAAACATATTCACACAATGCCTGTCACTACAACGCAGAGCCCATATGGGGGGCATGCATGTTTAACAAACAGCCCTTGTTGGAATAAATGTTCACTACTACAGGTCTCGCACTGTTGTTGCCATTTGCGAAAGTATAGCGAATTTGTCTCTAGAAAAATATCATTTGCGAATATGCTTAAATCTCGTTAAATTTCATTGAAAACATCCGCCATTTTAATACGGAGTGGTTTTTTTAACTATTTTTCTCTTGGTTTCCATGAACAATTTGAAGCGCATATGGTAGCGGGCCAATCAACATTGAGTTCGCTATCGGGTAATATTGGGTCATTCATGCGCAGATAATGGAATACACAGTTGATATTGTCGTCTGCCTACAATATAACGGCCGATGGCAAAAGTCGTATAAAAAATAAGTAAATGAAAAGAAGCTCTTTATAGAAAAAATATACTTACTAATACACGTGCAATGATATGGACGGTGAAGAAAAATCTTGACCAATTTCCTTTCATGAGGCAGAAGACTTGGAGCTTTATTTGATAATTACCTTTCAGTTTGGTAGAGGTCGGAGTTCAATGTCAGAAAAAACAATTACTAAAAAAAATAAAATCCCTACCTACTGACCCACGCAAATTTACCTGGGTCGGGTTATGCCAAACATACAATTTTTTAAGGAGAGCCTTATTTGTTATTTTGTCTTCTATATATAAACAGATGAAATACATGTATTGGGCATGTTCAACGTTTATTCAAGTACTGCAGTTTTGTTTTTCAGTTACAGTTACACTCTGAGATAAAAACTGTACAGTCAAAACCTTATTGCAGATATTTTTGACCAAAACAAACACTGGTTACACAAGTTATAAGACACTTAATTCTTAAAAAAAATTATTTTTTTTTTTTGGAAATTGGATTTTTTTTATATAATTATCCCCCGCCAGAGGCGGCGGGATATTGTTTTGGCGTTGTCCGTCCGTCCGGCACTTTTGTGTCCGGAGCCATATCTTGGAAGTGCTTTGGCGGATTTCATTGAAACTTCGTATGAGTATATATATTCATAAGAGGATGATGCACTCCAAATGGCATTGTACACAATCTGTTAAAAATAGAGTTATGGCCATTTGTATCTTGAAAAAATGCTTTTTACTATAGGCACTTTTGTGTCCGGAGCCATATCTTGGAAGTGCTTTGGCGGATTTCATTGAAACTTGGTATGAGTATATATATCCATAAGAGAATGATGCATGCCAAATGGCATTGTACACCATCTGTTAAAAATAGAGTTATGGCCCTTTGTATCTTGAAAAAATGCTTTTGACTATAGGCACTTTTGTGTCCGGAGCCATATCTTGGAAGTGCTTTGGCGGATTTCATTGAAACTTGGTATGAGTATATATATATATGCATAAGAGGATGATGCACGCCAAACGGCATTGTACACCATCTGTTAAAAACAGAGTTATGGCCCTTTGTAACTTAAAAAAATGCTTTTTACTATAGGCACTTTTGTGTCCGGAGCCATATCTTGGAAGTGCTTTGGCAGATTTCATTGAAACTTGGTACGAGTATATATCCCCCGCCAGAGGCGGAGGGATATTGTTTTGGCGTTGTCCGTCTGGCTGTCCGTCTGTCCGTCACTTATGTGTCTGGAGCCATATCTTGGAAGTGCTTTTGCGGATTTCATTGAAACTTTGAATGAGTATATATATTGATACTACTACTAGGATGATGCACGCCAAATGGCATTGTACATCATCTGATAATAACAGAGTTATGGCCCTTTGTATCTTCAAAAAAATGCTTTTTTAGTGGCAAATATAACACGTTTGTGTCCAGAAGTATCAGAAGGGGATATCAATTCAACGAATTTGCTTGTTTCGTTTTGGGATCGGGTCCATTTGCTTTGGGAGTGCCTCCATTTTCCGTAGGCGCAGACAGTGCTGAAAAACCCTTCAAGTCACATTAATTATTCATTCTTCATGAAACTTTGTCAAAACATTTGTCTCACTAAAATCTCAGCTGAGTTCGAAAATGGTATCAGTCAGTTGAAAAACATGGCCGCCAGGGGGCACGGCAGTTTTCCTTATATGGCTATATTAAAACCTTTTAACACTCTAGAAGTCTTAATTTTTGTTCAATCTTCGTGATACTTGATCAGAAAATAGTCTTCTAATGATATCTCGGCTGAGTTCTTAAATTGTTCCCGTCTGTTGAAATATATGGCCACCAGGGGGCGGGGCAGTTAGCTTATATGGCTATAATAAAACCGTGTTAACACTCTAGGAGTCACATTTATAGTCTAATCTTCATGAAACTTGGTCAGTACATTTGTTATTATGACAGACAGACAGACAGAATGTTTTATTGACGTAAACTTTGCAGTTTTTTGTCATTTACAAAATAGTTACATGTATACAAAGCATTATGTCAACGTGATAACAAATAAGAATATTTAAATATCATATTGATCGCGTAAAGATCATATTCATACATACATGATTTTAATTAATAAGTTGTATATAATAAAGATTTGTTTTAAATACTAATAAGAAACAAAAAAAAAACAATAAAATAGTATTCGTGTTTCTCTAGATTAACATATACAGATGATGAAAACAATTATTTGTTATTAACTTTCATAGAAATATTGGAGGATGAAAACCATAAATATAGTTAAATTATTTAAACGTTATACAAGACAACTTGATATGAAAAAAAATGAAGAAAAATTAGTTAGTTAATATTTTAACAAATTTGTTCAAGATAAGTAAAATTTGATCATGCGTTAAGGCTATAAGTGAAGTATTTGAAATATACTAAACTGTACAACATATATAATTTAAAAACAAAAGGTAATTGTACAAAATTTGATTATTTTTTGTACATTTTTCAAAATATGCAACAATATTTAAGTTGTGCTAGGCTAACATATTCAGATGATGAATAAGGTGAATGTACTAAGAACTTGTACAGACGAATGTTGAGGATGAACATAGTACGACCATCAAACATTAAAAAAAAGACGAGTTTATTTACCCAACTACTAGATGAAGGGGAATTTATTAGTTAATATTTGAATATCCAGGGTTAGTTAGCTGGGTGGGGCTGCATTATGGCTCTACATATGAACTTGCTCAGGTTCCTTACCTGTGTTTTGTTTGAAGTACCCATTAATTCAACAAATTTAAACATACTTGGTCTTTTATAATAGTATAGGCTTTGATTAGTTCTTTTCTCAGTGAATTGAAGGCTGGGCATATCATGATAAAATGGTACTCATCTTCAATATCTCTGACTTGACATTTTGCGCATACTTGCTGTGATCTCTCTATATTGTTATGTCTACCTGTTTCAATTGCTAGTTTGAGCGACGATAATCGTAATTTGGAAACACATATACGCAATTTGTTTGGCAAATAATCAAGATATGGTTCAAACTCAAAGGTGCATTTAAATAATTTATATGTCATTAATGAGTTGCTATTATTAATCGAATTGTACCAGGATTGCTTAAAAACGTCTAAAACAGTTGACTTAAATACAATATGGAAGGTATCGAGATTGACCGAAGAGGGATTGTCCCATACGTATGAAAATCCGTAGGTATCCAATTACTTCTTCACATTGAAAGCCCAATTGCCTTTACATAGTTTCATACTTTTGAAGCGTTCATACAATTTTGATATGATTATTAGCCGGATTTTTTTCGAAAAAATCTCGGCTTATAGATTGATGTTGTCGGGCGGGCGGGGGGGGCGGGCGGGGCGGGCGGGGGGGCGGGCGGGCGGGCGGGCGGGGTGGCGGCGTGCTCGAAAATGTTAAAGTTCTTATTTCATGGTATAACTTTGGTATGCTTGGACCTAGAGTCTTCAAACTTGACATGAAGGTTGGCCAGGATTAACAGATGACCACTGGTCATTTCAAGGTCATTCATTTGAAGGTCAAGGTCACTGTGACCTTCAATATAAAAAATGTTAAAGTTGTTATAACTTTGGTATGCTTGGACCTAGAGTCTTGAAACTTGACATGAAGGTTGGCCATAACTAGTTAGTAACCACTGGTCATTTCAAGGTCATTCATTTGAAGGTCAAGGTCACTGTGACCTTGAATGTAAAAATGTTAAAGTTCTTATTTCATGGTATAACTTTGGTATGCTTGGACCTAGAGTCTTCAAACTTGACATGAAGGTTGGCCAGGATTAACAGATGACCACTGGTCATTTCAAGGTCATTCATTTGAAGGTCAAGGTCACTGTGACCTTCAATATAAAAATGTTAAAGTTGTTATAACTTTGGTATGCTTGGACCTAGAGTCTTGAAACTTGACATGAAGGTTGGCCAGAACTAGTAAGTAACCACTGGTCATTTCAAGGTCATTCATTTGAAGGTCAAGGTCACTGTGACCTTGAATGTAAAAATGTTAAAGTTGTTATAACTTTGGTATGCTTGGACCTAGAGTCTTGAAACTTGACATGAAGGTTGGCCAGAACTAGTAAGTAACCACTGGACATTGCATTGACAAAAACACGAAAGGTACTTTCCTGTCATTTAAATCAAAAATCCGGCTTCAATGCGGTCATCTCCGACCGCGGAACTCTTGTGTTATTTGAATGGATAAGTTTACACCAGTATTTTATTATACGAACATTTCTGTTAATGCAAAGTGGATACCTTCCTAGTTCCCCATATACTCCCATGCTGCTGCTAGATGCTTTGATACCTAGGAGCCTTTTACAAAACTTAAGATGTATACGTTCTATTTCGATAAACTTATCAAATCCCCATATCTCGCAACCATAATTTAAAGTCGCACCCACGAATGCGTAAAAAAGTTGAAAAACAAAACTAGGTTTGATATCAAGGTTTTTTAAATTAATCATTAAAACATTTAGGGCTTTAAGTCCTTTCCCAGAAAGAGATTCAGCGTTTAGTAAAAACGAACCCGTGTAATTAAAAACTGTTCCTAAGTAATTGAAGTCATCAACTATAACTAACTTTTCACATTTAAATGACCATTTTTCATTGTTAAAAGTCGGTCCTCTTTTTCTAAATACCATTACCTTAGTTTTGCTAATATTAACTTCTAGACCCCAAAGATCGCAATATTCGCTAAGGTTGTTAATACTTTGTTGGTGGTCAGTTACAGACTTGCCGAATATTACCATATCATCAGCAAAAAGCATAAGTATAAATATCAAGTCATCATATGTGAAAGTCCAGAATTGACGTCTTTTTCTTAAAATAGTTCAAGGTCATCTAAGAATAGAGAAAACAGCACCGGCGAGAGTACCTCTCCCTGTTTGAGTCCAATCGCACAATTAAAGAAATCCGAGTATGAATTACACTTTTTTACACAGCATTTAACTTGATGATACATGTCTTTGATGAGCGTTAGTAATTTACCGTTAATACCTGCGTTGTAAAGCTTATACCATAGTCCATTTAAATAGACCGAATCAAATGCACGTTTCATATCGATAAAACAACAGTACAAACGTCCGTTAGAATTCACGACATTTTGAATAATAGCATTAAGTACAAAAATAGCGTCAGAAGTCGAGCGGCCCTTCCGGAAGCCGAATTGAGCGTCACTTAAAATGTTATTATTTTCAATCCAGTTATTTAAACGACTGTTTAGAATGCTCGTAAAAAGTTTGGACATGCAGCTTACCAGAGTAATCCCCCTATAATTACGTACATCGTCATGGTCATTCTTTTTAAAAACAGGCACAATGAACCCCTTTGACCATTCTGGAGGAAAATGACCTGAATTCAGTATAGCATTAAATATCTTTAATAGATGTGGTGATAATATATCTAAACTTTCGATGAAATATTCGTTTAACAAATAGTCACAGCCACACGATTTATTACGTTTAAGCCGATTAACTGCCTTATCGATTTCATCAGTGGTAATTGGACCATCTAATTCTTCAAATCTGCCGTTATTAATATTAAAATTATAAGAAATGCAAAATTGTTCTGCTTGGATATGATCTACGTGTTTTAAATCGTTCTGGAGAGAGTAAAAATAATTATAAAAATCATCAATGGACAAAGAATCACTTATGCTAGTTTTATTTTTACTAAAAAGCTTCCAAAAATCTCTAGGCTTTGAGTGTCTAAGACTAACGATTTCTTTTAATTTTTTGCTTTTATGTTGCTGACGTTTCGATTTAACAGTACGTTTGTACAATTATGATTTGTTATTTATCATAAGCGCTCTATCGATATCTGATCTGCTTTTATTGTATTCCATAAGAGCTTTGAAATATGCAGATTTTGCTAGACGGCAGTCGTTATCGAACCACTCTGCTTTCTTAAATAATGTATTTTTAGAGTAAGATTTCTCACTTTTTAAATTATGATAGCTAGGCTGAGTTTGAAAATGGTTCCGGTCCACTGAAAAACATTGCCGCCAGTGGGCGGGGCAGTTTTCCTAATATGGCTTAAGTAAAACCTTGTTAACACTCTAGAAGTCACATTTATAGTCCAATCTTCATGAAACTTGGTCATAACATTTGTCTCAATAATAGCTCAGTTGAGTTTGAAATGGTTCCGGACCGTTAAAAAATATGGGCGCCAGGGAGCAAGGCAGTTTTCCTAATATGGCTATAATAAAACCTTGTAAACACTCTAGGAATCACATTTATAGTCAAATCTTCCTGAAACTTGGTCAGAACATTTCTTCTTATGAACAATACCAACCCAAATATCTAAGAACAATTATCGCATTACTCTAATTAATTATGGCCATTACTTCAGATTGTTATATTTATTTTGCAGAAATTCAGCATAGTGGTAAAACCAATAAAACAACAAAATTGTTACAAATGAATCTTATCTGACCTTTTATTCACTTTTGACAATATATATAAAACTCAGTTATACATGTGCTTTGATCTTTGCAGTAAATAGTGTTGATTGATGCTTCATTGAATAGCTATGTGTTACAGGCTTGCATTTTCTAGGAAACTGGCCCCAATTAACTGGGTTTGCACATCAAAAACCCTTTTCTTGATATATAAGATGGACACAACTGACTACAGTTTGCAACTTTGCAGTCATTCTGTAGTTTGTGTGTTATTATCAAAGATTTGTGATTTGAACAGGTTTTATTGTTGTTTCAATTTGAATTATCATTGCAAGGTGAGTCTGAATATTTTGGTAGTTTAAAAAAACTTTGTCCAACATGTGAACGATTGTGTTATAAGAAAACAACAACAATTAATCACATTTTTAAGAAGCACAACAACTGTTTGGTTTAATACTGTGAAACAATTTATTTTGCCCAGCACGAAATGTCGTCATTTTTATAAAAATGACGTTTTCGCTATCACGTGAATTCGCCAATTCCTGACTTTGAAAGAAAAAATAAAAAATGCTTCAGTCAATGTCCGATTTGTTTGTCCGAAATATTTCGCGGTTGCGATAAATCGTAGTAAGGAAAGAGGGAGGACACTTGAGAGTCATTTGCAGGAGGTGGGGCCTGTTTGTCACATGTCAATATACTAGTCTTTTGTTATCAGATGATCAGTAATTGGTCCCCATATGTGTATTATTATAATGATTAGCGGATTAATGGGACTGATTAACCGTTAACGAGTGTTTGAAAATTAAAACAGTGAAGCCAATTGCAAATTGGTCTCATTCATTTATTATCATGACCAATCTACCCCGGTAATGACAATCTTACCTTTATCGGCGCAAATAAGAGAAGGTGCGAAGATTATTGGTTGAAATTATTGTTAGCAAACTATTTGGTCAGTTTTGAATAAAGTACAATAAGTTTCTGAAGTGTCAAATTAACAGTGCATTATGGGACAGTGGTTTCATATGGCACAGTTCAGATTTAATTGTAACAAACAATGGACAAATGCGTTTAAATTAGATTGAATGCAATAGGATACTAACAATGTTTGATTGCATCATAATCAGTCATTCGAAAAACGTGCTTTCAGGGGATTTCCTGAAAATCACGCAAAAAAAAATAATTCTGTAAACAATTACCCTACATGTACGTTTGGTGGTACTAATCGTCATGATTGCTAATTTCTCTTTACCTGTTACGTTTTCAATTCCTACTAGTAACAATGATTTGAAACATGTATCATAAAACTTGTCAAAGCTGTCAATGATTAAACACATTGATAGCCCATAAACGATGCACAAGCTATTTTTACACCTTTTTTTGTAGCAAACAACCAAACAAAAATAGATATGTTCTGTATTAATTTGTAATCAATTAGGAGAATGTATACAAGTCAGGTGTTGATCACACATCATCATCTTTTAATTTCGTTTATTGTCTTTGATCCGGATCCGCTGCGTGGAGGCTGTATTATCTGCAACAACACTGAAAAACACAATATACACAACGGGTAATAAAGTTGTTAACAATAAGCGCTAATCATTGCTATTCTACCTAAACGAAGTCAACGCAGTCGTTACAGCTGTTCTGCATTCGCGTTTAAGTGCAATGTCACGTGTCAGTTAAGTACACCTGTGTAATCTACACCCTTTTGTGTCAAAACCGGATTTATCTTGATTACGAAACAGACGGAGTATGTATGCGTGGATTACGTTGGATTTTAGTGCCTCATGCCTTTGGTAATTCATTCTTAATTTGTTTAAATATGGGACATAATTGTTCGTTAGGATCTTGAATTCGTCAATCGGTCTGCTGACGTAATACACGAACATTAATGCCTGACGATTAATAATGGTTTCACAGTTGTTGTTTTGGTTGTTGTTTCTTTTTCAAAATTAATTTATTTATGCTGTGGTTTTTTATGTCCCCCACTATAGTAGTGGGGGACATATTGTTTTTGCCCTGTCTGTTGGTCTGTTCAGGTCTGTCTGTTTGCGCCAACTTTAACATTTTGCAATAACTTTTGCTATATTGAAGATAGCAACTTCATATTTGGCATGCATGTGTATCTCATGAAGCTGCACATTTTGAGTGGTGAAAGGTCAAGGTCAAGGTCATCCTTCAAGGTCAGAGGTCAAATATATGTGGCCAAAATCGCTCATTTTATGAATACTTTTGCAATATTGAAGATAGCAACTTGATATTTGGCATGCATGTGTATCTCACGGAGCTGCACATTTTGAGTGGTGAAAGGTCAAGGTCAAGGTCATCCTTCAAGGTCAGAGGTCAATTATATGTGGCCAAAATCGCTCATTTTATGAATACTTTTGCAATATTGAAGATAGCAACTTGATATTTGGCATGCATGTGTATCTCATGGAGCTGCTCATTTTGAGTGGTGAAAGGTCAAGGTCAAGGTCATCCTTCAAGGTCAGAGGTCAAATATATGTGGCCCAAATCGCTTATTTTATGAATACTTTTGCAATATTGAAGATAGCAACTTGATATTTGGCATGCATGTGTATCTCATGGAGCTGCACATTTTGAGTGGTGAAAGGTCAAGGTCATCCTTCACAAGGTCAAGGTCATCCTACAAAGTCAAAAATCATATATGGGGACATTGTGTTTCACAAACACATCTTGTTTTTTTTTGCATTTAAATTCCAAATAGTCTGACAGTTGTTTGTATATCATACATTTTGAAATTTCTTGTGTGTATTTACTTCTGTATTTTAACTATGAGAAATATTAAGTGTCAGATATTTGGATTCTATAAGGAGATCGTTTTCGAATTTCAAGTAGATATTCCAGGCCTTTTTCTGCCTATCTCACGGGTCCGATAGTCGGACCCATTCCCAATGCCAAATATGCACATTTGTATGCTCCCCCCTAACAATTTTTGGGGGAGCATATAGTCGCCGCTTCGTCTGTCCGTCCGTCCGTATGTCCATCCGTAAACAATTTTTGTCCGGGCAATTTCTCAGCAACTAATGACCGGAATTCAATTAAACTTTACGGGAAGCTTCACTACCAAGAGGAGATGTGCATATTATCAGCAGGTTCTGGTCGAATGAATTTTCACAGAGTTATGGCCCTTTGAAATTTTCCATTAGCTGTACATATGGTGCAATTCTTGTCCGGGCTATTTCTCAGCAACTAATGACTGGAATTCAATGAAACTTTAAGGGAAGCTTCACTACCAAAAGGAGATGTGCATATTATCAGCCGGTTCTGGTCGGATGATTTTTCACAGAGTTATGGCCCTTTTAAATTTTCCATGGTACATATAGTGCAATTCTTGTCCGAGCTATTTCTCAGCATCTTATGACGGGAATGCAATGAAACTTTATGGGAAGCTTCACTACCAACAGGAGACGTGCATATTATCAGCCGGTTATGGTCGGATGATTTTTCACAGAGTTATGGCCCTTTGAAATTTTCTTAAACTGTACATATAGTGCAATTCTTGTCCAGGCTATTTCTCCCCAACTACTGACTGGAATTCAATGAAGCTTTATGGGAAGCTTAACTACCTTGAGGAGATGCACATGTTTTTGTGGGCTCTGGTTAGATGATTTATTTAGAGAGTTATGGCCCTTTGAAATTCTTAAGTTGCTAAACCATCCATCCTGTTATTTTGTCCAACGTTATGCCCCTCAAGACGTGTCCTTTTATTTGAATATATAGTGCAATATTGTGACAAAAAACCTTTGGGGAGCATCACCCGTCTCCGTTTCTTCTTTCCCAATTCTCAAAAAAAATCCCAATTTCCGACCGAAATGATGGAAGCCGAAAAATGTGCTTCCCGGTACGTGCTGTGTTTTAAACAACCTTGTGCCTGTTTAAGCGTGCCAATGGGAATACCCCGTAAGACCCCATCGTATCCAGTGTACAATAATGCAATTTTGGCGACCTTGACACTTCAGACAAAGGTGGCCGGTTGTGTTTATGCAATTCTTAAGACACATTTTGGTCATTTTCGGTCAGAAGTCGCTTTCAAATATTTAAGTGCTGGATAATTATGCCCCCCTTCGAGGAAGAGGGGGTATATTGCTTTGCACATGTCGGTCGGTCTGTCGTATGTCTGTCGGTCGGTCCATCCACCTGGTGGTTTCCGGATGATAACTCAAGAATGCTTGGGGCTAGGATCATGAAACTTCATAGGTACATTGATTATGCCTCGCAGATGACCCCTATTGATTTTAAGGTCACTAGGTCAAAGGTCAAGGTCACGGTGACCCGAAATAGTAAAATGGTTTCCGGATGATAACTCAAGAACGCTTAGGCCTAGGATCATGAAACTTGATAGGCAGATTGATCATGACTCGCAGATGACCCCTATTGATTTTCAGGTCAATCGGTCAAAGGTTAAGGTCACAGTGACCCAAAATAGTAAAATGGTTTCCGGATGATAACTCAAGAACGCTTATGCCTAGGATCATGAAACTTGATAGGTACATTGATCATGACTCTCAGATGACCCCTATTGATTTTCAGGTCACTAGGTCAAAGATCAAGGTCACAGTGACCCAAAATAGTAAAATGGTTTCCAGATAAAAACTCAAGAACGCTTATGCCTAGGATCATAAAACTTCGTAGGTAGATTGATAATAGCTGGCAGATGACCCCTATTGATTTTCAGGTCACTAGGTCAAAGGTCGAGGTCACAGTGACCCGAAATAGTAAAATGGTTTCCGGATGATTACTCAAGAACGCTTATGCCTAGGATCATGAAACTACATATGTACATTGATAATGACTCGCAGATGACCCCTATTGATTTTCAGGTCACTAGGTCAAAGGTCACGGTGACCCGAAATAGTAAAATGGTTTCTGGTTCATAACTCAAGAACGCTTATTCCTAGGATCATGAAACTTGATAGGTAGATTGATAATGACTCGCAGATGACGTCTATTGATTTTCAGGTCACTAGGTCAAAGGTCAAGGTCACAGTGACCCGAAATAGTAAAATGGTTTCTGGATGATAACTCAAGAACACTTATGGCTAGGATCATGAAACTTCTTAGGTACATTGATCATGACTGGCAAATGACCCCTATTGATTTTCAGGTCACTAGGTCAAATGTCAAGGTCACAGTGACAAAAAACATATTCACACAATGGCTGTCGCTACAACGGAGAGCCCATATGGGGGGCATGCATGCTTTACGCACAGCCCTTGTTAAGATTTATCAGGTAATGTACCTGGTATACAACAAGTGATAATCATGTGTAAGTGTATATTACTGTAAATTGGTTGAGATTCGATATCGATGGTCTGAGGTAGAGAAATGTGGACTGGTTTCACTTTCAATGTTACTGTGTTTCAAAAAATGGTTGCCTTCAGACATTTAGCAACTTTAATTAAGAATAATAATATGTTGAACGCAGGCAATGTTCTCCGTAAAAAACGGAGTAGCCAGCGATAGTAACAGAGTAGCCGGCGATAATGCACACGGCATGCCGTGTTCACAAGCCGCGAAGCGGCGAGCGGGGTCCGTTCAGGGGGGTATGGGGAAAAAATGAATTAATGGAGTGAAATGGTGATCTGGCGCATTTTAGGGTGTTTTTTTTTATGAAAGTAATAAAGCATTTGTCATAGAAAATGAAATATTTATTTGAAATCTCTACAATTAAAAAAATGCATTTTAATTGCAACTTTTTTTATTTCAACAATCTGAATCAGAGTTAAAGTCAGAGTCATGCGCTAGGTCAAGGGCTTGGTGTGCACGCTTATATTCAAATTCATAACTATTCTTTATACAATGGCGTGTACAATTATCCATTGCTAATACACAGTATTAATTTGAAAAAAAGCACGTTATATATCAAACGTGTCCGACACACGTATCTCATACAATCATCTTTATAAATATGACCGATTTTGTACTGGTATAAACAAAGCAACTCCAAGTAGCAGCAGTTAATAAATGCAGAAGAACATCTACAAAGTCTACCGATTACATGCAAGGTGCTGAGTTATAAATGATTTCTGCTGAGTTATACATGATTTCTCACATCAACTAATAAGTTTTGATCGTATATAATGGGTCTATTTATGGATTTTTCATTCTACCTTGAATTCGCCTACAAAAATCGGCGAGGGTTCTTTGACTTGTGTCTACTTGGCACTGTGTAAGTCTTTTTTAGGTGGAGGCATCGTGACGTCTGCTTCTAAACAACTATTTCAAACAAACGCTTTAAATACAGCCCATTAATTGGAAAATGACCGGTCGAAGGTTATATTAGCCAGCCGTAAACTTACCGTAGTTAGCTAAAAATACCTCTGTGTTCGTAAATCTCCGCCATTAACGAGCGTACAATAAAGCGGTGAAAAACTGTTACGTAAAGATACGACTTATCGATCGTTTATCCGTGCTTGTCTCTGCGCGAAAATAATGCGCATTAGAATATTAACTTCGAGCTAGTTTGTTTAAACACAAAAGTGAAAGTATGGCGTCAAAATTTGTATAAACACAGGCGTTTTTGTGGCGTTTCAAATGTATATTTTTGAGAAAAGTAGCCGGCGCCTAGATTGTTAGTAACCGGCGAAATCGCCGGCCGCCGGTGCTTCCGGAGAACACTGTAAATTTATTAAGAATAATAATATGTTGAACGCAGGTCCTTCGAATGTGAATATTCATAAAAACACTTAAATGACATATCAAGGTATGTATTTTATTTGAACTTCAAGCATAACATTAACAAAGTCTGTTTTTTTTATCATGCACATACTTACACTAGCAGTAGACAATGACTGTTGCATGGAAAAAACATTTTTATCCCAGCCGAAAAAAATTTCGGAGGGGATATAGTAATTGGTCCTGTCGTCTGTCCGTCTGTACGTCCAGATGAAACTCTGTCCGGAGCATAACTCAAAATTTATTCAATGGATTTACTTTAAACTTAGAATATAAACAGATGGCAACTAGGAAAAGTGCAGTGACTAAGAACCATAACTCTATCTACCTTAGTTTTTTAATTATCTCCCCTTTTATATAACTTTAAAGTAAATTTTTGTCCAGAGCATAACTCTAAATATACTAAAGGGATTTACTTGAAGCTTGAAATATAAACAGGTGGCAACTAGGAGAAGTGCAGTGACCAAAAACCACAACTCTATCTACCTACGTTTTTGAATTAACTCCCTTTTTATATAATTTTAAAGTAATTTTTTGTCCTTAGCATAACTCTAAATCTACTGAAGGGATTTACTTGAAACTTGAAATAAAAACATACGGCAACTAGGAGAAGTGCATTGACCAAGAACCATAACTCTATCTACCTTAGTTTTTGAATTATCTCCCCTTTTATATAATTTTAAAGTAAATTTTTGTCCGGAGCATAACTCTATATCTACTGAAGGGATTTACTTGAAACTTGAAACTTAAACAGATGACAAGTAGGAGAAGTGCAGTGACTAAGCACCATAACTCTATCTACCTTAGTGTTTGAATCATATCCCTTTATTTAATTTCAAAGTAATTTTTTGTCCGGAGCATAATAATGAAGTATCTCCCTTTATTTGTTTTTACAAATATTATTTTACTCTCTATAATAAATGTTGTCATACAAGCAAACACATTTCGGCGGGGATTTGGCACTACTGTGACAAGCTCTTGTAATACTTGTCTTAGCTATTTAGAGCAATACCTATGTATGAAAACATTAGATTTAATATGAAAAAATAAGAAAAATATTTCCCAAATAATGCTTTTGCCGATGAAATTTTTCCCAATTTGAAAGATTTCGCGACTCGAAAAATCCCAATTTTGCTAGGTACTTTTTTCCCCAAATAGACAGAAAGAGGCCTGTATTCTCATACTCATTTACTTCCTTATAATATACTTTGATATATGATAACAACATATTGAATTGAATTATGAAAAAAATTATTATATGAACATTCAATTTTTTGAAAAACTACAGTTGTTTTCTGTATCTAAAGCTGTTCTTGCAAAAAAAGTCATCCCGTATAACACCCTTAGATGCTGAGATGCTTATATAATTATCTCAAAGCTTCACTTCAAATTGTGAAAAAATGAACTTCCATTTTCTTTTGCTGATTGTGCTCATTATTTAATTACTGTCCTCAAATCATTTTTATCCAAAATAAACATTTGTTGCAATGGAGAGCAAATGTCTATTGTAAAAAGCATAAACACACACAAAAACTCCTTCTAACGCATATATTTATATATCAGCCATAACAACAAACCCTTTTTCTTCACAAAACAAAGATAACAACCCTTTCTTTACATGACTTCTACTCAGGTGAGCGACCCAGGGCCACCATGGCCCTCTTGTTTTGCATTGTTTTTTCAATAGGGTAACTGCAACATTTACATATCACGTAACAAATGTTGGTTATGTGTTTGTCTTCTAGGCTCGTGAAATCGGGAAAGCTGTGCGTCACTCTTCCGTAATGAAGGTAACAGACGTGGAGCTCCTAGACTACTTCACAACATTGTCCAACCTGCTGAATGATTCATGCTATCTAATTGGAGATAGCGATGCCCAAAAAGCTGTTAAGGAATTAGAAGAGGTACATGTAGAATGATAATGTTATGTTGTATTAATTTGCAAGTTTCCTTGCATAGTGTATAAGAAAACTAATAGAATACATAATGGTTTAGGAATTTATCAACATTTTACAACTCATATGAAACAGATTACAATAAAGCACCATCTCGTATTGTTCAGATTTGTGAGGCCCATCTCGCTCATGGGAAGCCTTTTTGTTTTCTTTTTTGTTTGTCATTCGTACAGGGTCTTTTGTTCATTTAAACTTTAAAGGCTAGTAGCCACATTCAGTAATCAATTTTGTGAAACTGTCAGAATAGTTAGGGCGGGTTTGAAAAGCGAGCTTGAGGGGGGGGGGGGGGCATAATCATTTACATATATTTTATATATGAACATCAAACTTGCTCACAATATGTTATTTATTTCCTTGATTTCTCGGCTTGAATCAATTGTGAGTTGAAAAAACAAGCATATGCTCCGGTTGATTAGCGGCTATTGGATTAGGGCATTAATAAAAAAAGCCTGTACTTCTTAAAGGTGTCTTATTATTAGACATAGGCCACAAAAAATTATTTTCAAATTCTGTAAACTGACATCTAAACATCTTTACGTATATTGAATGGTGCCTTTTTAGCTCACCTGATTTCTCAGGTGACCTTTTGTGGCCAATCTTTGTCCGTCGTATGTCTGTCCGTTCGTCCGACCGTAAAGATTTGCTTGTAAACACTCTAGAGGCCACATTTCTTGTCCCATCTTCATGAAACTAGGTCAGAAGCTTTGTCCCAATGAAATCTCGGCCAGGTTCGAAACTGGGTTGTGTCTGGTCAAAAAACTAGGTCACTAGGTCAAAAAAAGAAAAACCTTGTAAACACTATAGAAGTCACGTTTTATGCCCAATCTTCATCTTACTTTGTCAAAATGTTTGTCTTAATGATATCTTGGTTGAGTTTAAAAGTGGTTACAATCCGTTGAAAAACATGGCCGCCAGTGGGCGGGGCAGTTTTCCTTATTTAGCTATAGTGAAACCTTGTAAAAACTCTAGAATTCACAATTTTTTGCCCAATCATCATGAAAGTTGGTCCAAACATTGGTTCAATTGATGTCTCGGACGAGTTTGAAAACGGTCGAGATCGGTAAAAAAACATGGCCGCCAGTGGGCGGGGCATTTTTCTCTATATGTATATAGTGGCAGTTTTCCCTATTTGACTATAGAGAAACCTTGTAAACACTCTAGATGTCACAATTTTTGCCCAATCATCATGAAATTTGGTCAAAACATTGGTTTTATTGATATCTCGGACCAGTTTGAAAATGGTCGGGATCAGTGAAAAAACATGGCCCCCAGTGGGCGGGGCATTTTTCTTTATACATGTATGTATATAGTGAAAACGTGAACACAGTAGATGTCACATTTTTGGCCCAATTTTCATGAAATTTGCTCAGAACATTTGTTTCCTTGATACGAGAGTTGAGTTCAAAAATGGTTCTGGTCAGTTGAATAACATGGCTGCTGGGAGGGGGGCAGTTTTCTCATTATGCCGCCCCCCCCCCCCCTTTCGAAGAAGAGGGGGTATATTGTTTTGCTCATGTTGGTTCCTCCGTCCACCAGATGGTTTCCGGATGATAACTCAAGAGTGCTTATGCTTCATAGGTACATTGGTCATGACTCGCAGATGACCCCTATTGATTTTCAGGACACTAGGTCGAAGGTAAAGGTCACGATGACTCGAAATAGTAAAATGGTTTACGGATGATAACTCAAGAATGCTTATGCCAAGGATCATGAAACTTCATAGATACATTGATCATGACTCGCAGATGACCCCTAATGATTTTCAGGTCACTAGGCAAAGGTGAAGGTCACAGTGACCCAATGCAGTAAAATGGTTTCCGGATGATAACTCAAGAACGCTTATGCCTAGGATCATGAAACTTCATAGATACATTGATCCTGACTGGCAGATGACCCCTATAGATTTTCAGGTCACTAGGTCAAAGGTCAATGTCACGATGATCAGAAATAGTAAAATGGTTTTCAGATGATAACTGGAGAACGCTTATGCCTAGGATCATGAAACTTCATAGATACAGTACAGCCAAAGCGGCACAAACATAATCCGCGGCTACGCCACGGCCAGATTATTAGTCCGCGGCGGCCGAATCGTGTGTTCACGCGGCGTATCGCCGTGGCACTCGGCATCGATCCGCGCAACGACGCCGAGTCTGTATTAACCTCGCGTACTTTCGCGGAGTAAATCCGCCGCATACGTACGCGGCGGATCGAGTGAAAAGATATCCACCTACATGTACATACATGTATGTGTAGCATAGCATTAATTACGCGCAACTGTTTATGTTTCGTTCGATTATCATTTTTAAATTTGTAATCCGAAACACACTTCCGAATTTTAATGCTAACGCGTCCTTTGGCAAATTCTAGCGTCAAATAAACAGTGCTAAAATATCCTTTGTTTCATAAAAAGCGCGCGAAAATTATGCAGATATGTAGAACGTCGTTTGGAAAGTTTGGGTGTATTTTGTGTTGTATTTACATGAACATCACGTCAGGCGTAAATCGTGTGTTCAGTGGAGAAAAAAAACGCCCAGATTAGACGTTATTTCATCATCTCTATAAATAGTAACAAATGCCAAAATGTATTTGATACTTAAGGAAATATCGAGAATGTTTGTGTATCGTAAATATTTACCAGCATTTGCTTTAAAACTGGAATATACGGGATTATCGGGTAATTAGTAGCGATATTAACTGTATAATATGAACAAAATAAAATGTGTATATATACGCATATTCAAACAATAGTTATAATAAGCTGATAATTAACAAAACTACAAATACGTCGTCACCGTCTTGATTATTGATGTGGCTTCAAACTGCTATTTTTCTCAGCTAATATATAATAGCGGAATCAACATGCAATTAATTTATAATTCAACCATATGCTGGAGTCTTGACCACTTGTATGTGCGAAAACATAATTACGTGACCTTGTTTATGTGTGAAATACATACGCCACGGGCGGGAAACAAACTTAATAATTGGCCAGACACATTAACTACGCTTACATTTATATGCTAATACAATCCGCGCACAATAAATTTATTATGATTTTAATTATTATTATAATTGTTCTTTCATAATTTGTTAACTACATGTCACTAATAATTTTAAACAGATTTTTTTATTTCATGATGCGAATCGACTCGGCATCATGTTGCGGATCGCGGCATGCCTCGGCGGACAGATGCGAAGTTTCGCGGCGAAATGCTACTTGCCGCAGCATACTGACGCGGCTTCAACGACTGACGCGGCATCGACTCGTTTCGCCTTGCCGCCGCGGATCGCGAAATACGTTTGTTCCGCTTTGGCTGTACTGTACGTTGAACATGACTCGCAGATGACCCCTATTGATTTTTATGTCACTAGGTCAAAGGTCAAGGTCCGATGACCCAAAATAGTAAAATGGTTTCCGGATGATAACTCAAGAATGCTTAGGCCTAGGATCATAAAACTTCATAGGTACATTGATCATGACTGGCAAATGACCCCTATAGATTTTCAGGTCACTAGGTCAAAGGTCAATGTCACAGTGACCCGAAATAGTAAAATGGTTTCCAGATGATAACTCGAAAACACTTATGCCTAGGATCATGAAACTTCATAGGTACATTTATCATGACTCGCAGATGACCCCTATTGATTTTCAGGTCACTAGGTCAAAGGTCAAGGTCACGATGACCCAAAATAGTAAAATGGTTTCCAGATGATTACTCAAGAACGCTTATGCCTAGGATCATGAAACTTCATAGATACATTGATCTTGACTTGCAGATGACCCCTATTGATTTTCAGGTCACTAGGTCAAAGGTCAAGGTTACATTGACCCTAAGCAGTAAAATGGTTTCCGGATGATAACTCAAGAACGCTTATGCCTAGGATCATGAAACTTCATAGATACATTGAATTCGACTCGCAGATAACCACTATTGATTTTCAGGTCACTAGGTCAAGGGTCAAGGTCACGATGACCCAAAATAGTAAAAAGGTGTTCGGATGATTACTCATGAACGCTTAGGCCTAGGATCATGAAACTTCATAGGTATATTGATCATGACTCGCAAACCCTATTGATTTTCAGGTCACTAGATCATAGGTCAAGGTCACGGTGACCCGAAATAGTACTATGGGTTCCAGACAAAAACTCAAGAACGCTTATGCTTAGGATCCTGAAACTTCATAGGTACATTGATCATGACTCGAAGATGACCCCTATTGATTTTCAGGTCACTAGGTCAAAGGTCAAGGTAACGGTGACCTGAAATAGTAAAATGGTTTCCGGATGATAACTCAAGAACGCTTATGCCTAGGTTCAGGAAACTTCATAGGTATATTGATCATGACTCGCAGGTGACCCCTATTGGTTATCAGGTCATTGGTCAAAGGTCAAAGTCACAGTGCTAAAAAACGTATTCACACAATGGCTGTCAAGTTCACGGTGACTCTACTTAGAAAAATGGTTTCTGGATGATAACTCAAGAATGCTTACGCCTAACTAGGATCATGAAATTTCATAGGATCATTGATCATGACTCGCAGATGAAATAAAGATGAAACTTGACCAGGATATTTTTTCTGGACACTATTTAGGTCAGGTTTGACATTTGGTTAAGATTGAATGAACCGGCTCCTCTCAGGTGAGCGAACGAGGGCCATCTTGGCCCTCTTGTCTTAAAATGTGATGGATGTAATTTGAACACGTAGGGTAGAAGACTTTTGATATGTTTCAAAATAGCCAGTTTGAGGCATGTATGTTTCTTAAAGAAATCCAAAGTATTTCCCAGTGTCTGTTTTGCAAAGTGTTTCTCAATATTAAGTCTAGTAAAACATGCCTTAAATCGGATGGTAAATGGTTTGTACTAAATCATAACACCTTGCACAAACCAAATAACGTTTGACATGATGGCATTCTTGATGAAATGCATTTAAAGTCAAACAATTGCAGACATATTCGTGCGGTCTTAAAATTGCCTGATGTAAAAAAAGGGAATTCAGTGTTTCGCTTTAAATCTTCTTGGATTTGACGATGTAACGTCTTGTCTGATAAAACACCAGTGGCATACACAATTTATGCTGATTGTTAAATGCAAAAATGCATATGCTCCGGTCGCTATTGGATAAGGACTTTAATTGACAGGATGTCTAGGTCTTTAAGTTGTTAACACATTTAACTGAAGAAGACAATCAACATATTTTCAAAAATAACTGAGCAACAAAATCCCAACTTCATTTGCATCTTTAAGTACCTTCACATCGATTGATTAAACTTGGGCAGAGGATGTTTTTTTCTTCAAAATCGAATTAGTCCAAAAAGTAGGTCACCAGGTAAATCTTTTAAAAACGTTTGTTACCACTCTAGAGGCCAAAAATATGACTTACAAGAGATGTGTTTGTCAGTACCACAATGCCCCCAACTGCGCCGCTTTGAAGCCATATCTTTGACCTAGTGCTGCAGCAATACGCCCAAAACCGTATTGCAATATATTGTCAGTTCAAAAACCCGTATTGCAATATATCGCAATATATTGCTAACTTGTACCAAAATTATATCTTGCCAATTACCCGATAATCCCGTATATTCCAGTTTTAAACCAAATTCTGGTAAATATTTACTATAAATGTGCTCAAGAATAACAAGAAACACATACATTTACAAATTTTCTTAAGTATCAAATACATTTTGGCATTTGTTACTATTTAAAGATGTGATGAAATAACGTCCAACCAGGGGTATTTTTCCACTGAACATGCGTAATTCACCTGACGTGATTTTCCCGTTTTTATACAACACAAAAGACACCCATACTTTCCATGCGACGTTCTACATGTCTGTATAATTTTTGCACGCTTTTTATTGAGACAAAGGATAAAGCACTTTTTATTTGACGCTAGAATTTTTTATTGTCGCATTAGCATTAAAATTTGGAAGCGTATTTCCGAAATTCGGATTACATATTTAATAATGCTCAATTCAGAATCGAACGAAACTTTTACAGCTGTTCGCAATTAATTCAACGATAATCTGTTCAAAAGCAACGAACGAATGCTCCGATGTTACAACGCTACTCCGTATAATACACTTTCAGAATGCTATTTTAACGAAAAAATTTATTTACACTGCTTTGTTTTGTTTACCTTGTTATCATTATTTCGGATTGCTTTTCTGGACAAAATGTGAATGAATTTTGTAAAATTTTCGTACCGGTATGATGAAAATCGTATCGCAATACAATATGCGGATTGCGTATTGCGATATATACCGATATACCGGTATATTGTTGCAGCACTACTTTGACCTGACCTTGACCTTTCACCACTCAAAATGTGCAACTCCATGAGATACGCATGTATGCCAAATATCAAGTTGCTATCTTCAATATTGCAAAAGTTATGAGCAATGTTAGTTTTCGGACGGACAGACTGACTGAGGGACAGGCTGACTGACGAACAGACAGACGGACGGAATGACAGACAGTTCATGGACCATATGCCACCCAGACTGACTGACGGACAGGCTGACTGACGAACAGACAGACGGACAGAATGACAGACAGTTCATAGACTATATGCCACCCTCGGGAGCATAAAAAAGTTATGGTGAATGTTAAAGTTTTCAGACGGACAGACAGATGACATATACTTGACCTTTGACCTCGAAGGTTGACCTTGACCTTCACCTTTCAAAATGTGCAGATCCATGAGATACACATGCATGTCAAATATCAAGTTGCTCACTTCAATGTTAAAAAAGTTATGGTCAATGTTAAAGTTTTTGGACGGACCGACAGACACCATATATTTGACATTTGACCTTGAAGGATGACCTTGACCTTCACCTTTCACCACTCAAAATGTGCAGCTCCATGAGATGCACATGCATGCCATATATCAAGTTGTTATGTTCAATATTGAAAAGGTTATGGCCATTAAAGTTTTCGGACGGACGGACAGACTGACTGACTGACTGACGGACAGTTCAACTGCTATATGCCAACCTACTAGGGGCATAAAAATAGATGGATTTATGTAAAAAAAAAAATTAGACATTGTCTAGGCAGAGTTCAAATGTGGGTCAAGTACATGTACATCCACAAACTAGGCCTCCTGGTCAAATCTTACAGGAACCTTGTTACTGCTCTAGAGGCCATATTAATAACTAAATCTTAATGAAACTTGGCTATAACGTTTTTCTTCACAATATCTAGACGAATCAAAATCAGACTTAAATCATTATCATACGAAGGTTTACAAAACATAACATTTACATTGCATACTGATGGATATGAAATATAATATATATGAAATCAGTGTTTTTTTTATTAAAAATCGGGTCCGGTAATCGGCCCCATTCCCAATGGAAAAAAGTATGTATTTTTCCCAAAAGGGACTTAAACATTCCCAATGAAAGGTTTAAAAAAAATCTTTCTAGATCTCAATATTTTGTTTATCTCCCATCCACATAAGTTCAACCTTAGTAAATATATTAAATATCATTCTGAAAACACTTATATTCTAAATTTTAAAGTTTTTTTTAGCAAAACAACAACAACACTAGTTTTTTAATTGTAGTCAAAACGCCGCGTATTTTCCCAATCCAAAGGGACTCGGCCCCATTCCCAAAATGGTGAAAAAACGCTGTGAATTACCAAAGTACAAAAAGGACATTACTTATGTGATATTAAAGATAAAGTAACTACGTCACAATGTTAAGTTCTTTAATATTATTTGCAATGCCAGTGTTATTTCGGGTACAACTATGAAGTTATTTCGATTAATATTATAAATTGCAAAGTAAAATTTGTACCAACAATGCTCATTTGACCCTATCCCCCATAAGAAGCAAAGTGAAAATGGCTTGTAACCAGCATAAAACCAGAACAGCCTGCGAGTATCTCGCAGTCTGTTCAGGTGTTGTTCTGTTTGCTGCTCATCAGTATCTAAGAGTTGGAAATGAAGCCTTTTAAACTTGAATCTAGTAAGAAAGGTCTTTAATTAAATGTAACATTCTAAGGGACCATTAATGCGTCAAAATATGTATCTAAGTGGTAAAGAGTTAAAATCAACAAGAACCTTGTTATTCTTAGTTGTCTTGAGAATGAATATATATAGGCATTACAATTTTCTTTTACAGTTGAAAAAAGATACCTTACTATTGACTACAGCCGAGATGATTTGTTTACTGGAGGCTGTTGACGCAACTTTGAAGAAGCGCTTGAAAGATGTTGTCGACACATCACTGAATGAGCTCAGAGATAACACAGCATTGTGTATTGATGAAATTAAAGACTATATAGATACATGGAATCAGAGCACTGAAACTTCCTACAAAAAGTCCTGTGAAGGTATAACTAAATTTTAAGCATGCAATTATACAATTTCAAACAACTTTTTTAACATAAACATTTACTTTAAGAACCATTGTGCTTCCAATAAATGGAATGCCCTTGATCAATAATATATATAATATTCATATGCATATTGATGTTAAAAAAAAATAATCTGAGGTACAGTCGATACAAGTATACATATGGAATGGATACAAGTAAATAAACAACTTTGTAGTACACTAGTATGATTACAATGTCCATACATACCCTAAAACCAGCATATTAATCCAGCTTAGCTTCTTATGAGACAACTTACACAGTTATATGTCATTGTACGATGGAAATTACTTACGCATGACGCGCTTCAAAAATCATTATGTATACTTGGTAATAAGCTGCGATTTCGATAATTAGTATATTGCCACTAATTTCATTGGAAATTAAAGGGATCTTTTCACGCTTTGGTAAATTGACAAAATTGAAAAAAGTTGTTTCATATTCGTAAGTTTTCGTTTTAGTTATGATATTTGTGAGGAAACAGTAATACTGAACATTAACCATGCTCTAATATAGCCATTATATGCATCTTTTGACGATTTTAAAACCTAAAAATTATAAAGCGTTGCAACGCGAAACGATTGAATAATTTGGAGAGTTCTGTTTTTGTCGTTAAATTTTGTGAAACTACGAAGATTGCTTATATAATGTATAGAATACATCAAGAATGTGTACTCGGCGGAATAGCTCAGTAGGCTAAAGCGTTTTTACTTCAGGACTCTGGCAGGACTCCAGGGGTCACTGGTTCGAAACCTGCTCCGGGCAATGTTCTTTTCCTTTTTTTATTTTTTTTCTTGATTTTTTACTGGAGCTTTTACGATCCAATGTTTACATTTATCAATATAAAGCATTTAATGAATAAGTTAAAAAAAATGCCAAAATCTGTGAAAAGGCCCCTTTAAAATCACATACAAAAGTACTGTATTGTGTAGGTTATTGTCCCCTACCGGTTTAACCGGAGGGGACTTATGGTTTGCGCTGTGTGTGTCCCTCAGTGAGTGAGTCTGTCACACTTTTCTGGATCCTGTGAAAACTTAAAAAGTTCTTAATAGTTTTAGCTCACCTGAGCACGATGGGCTCATGGTGACATTTTGTGATCGCCTTTTGTCCGTTTTGTGTCGTGCGTCGTCCGTTGTGCGGCTTCAACATTTGCCTTGTTTACAATCTAGAGGCCACATTTATTGTCTAATCTTCATTAAATTTGGTCAGAAAATTGGTCTCAATGATATCTTGGATAAGTTCGAAAATGGTTACGTGTGCTTGAAAAACATGGCTGCCAAGAGGCGGGGCATTTTTCCTAAAATGGCAATATATGGCTATAGTAAAATCTTATTAACACTCTAGAGGCCACATGTATTGTCTGATCTTTATGAAACTTGGTCAGAAAATTTACTCTAATATTATCTTAGACGAGTTCAAAAATGGTTTCGGTTGGTTGAAAACATGTCCGCCAGGGGTGTGGGCATTTTTTCAAATATGGCAATAGTAAAACCTTGTTTACACTCTAGAGGCCGAATTTATTTTCCGATCTTCATGAAACTTGGTCAGAAGATTTGTCCCAATGATATCTTGGATGAGTTTGTAAATGGTTTCGGTTGCTTTAAAAACATGACCACCAGGGAGTGGGCATTTTTCCTTATATGGCCCAGTGTTTTTTATGGCAATTTCGGGGCCGATATTCTGCCCCATTCCCCTAAAAAAAAGTATATATTTTTCCCCATTTTGTAGAACAAATCCCCTCCAAAAGTAAAAAAAAAAAATATTTTTTTTTAAATAACTGTCTTGTGATAAATATACATAGCTCAACATTAATGGTTGTCCTATTGCCCCTAGCAAGTAAAAATAGGGTCTGGGCAAGTTATTTTATAATCTAGTTGTCCGCACGGAAAAGTGCAAAAAGAACAAAGAGCATTTAATTTAGACTTTAATTGCTGTAATCATTTTTTTTAATGTTCAAAAATAAAAAAGGTTTTGTGGTATATCATTTTGGTTTATTAAACAATATGATGTTTACAGTTGATGTTCATGTTTGGGTAAGTTGCTTAACGTTCAGTTCAAGTAGATTTTGGAAGTACTGGCCCTGTAGGGCAAGTTGGTTTTTCGGTTAATGTTGAGCCCCGATGCCCGTATTACGTATCAGTCAGCTCCTTCCATCCGACCTTTCATAGTGTTCAAAACTAACTAATCTGTGTAAGGAGTCCTTTGGACGTCTTACTTTTAAAATTAAGTCCGGAAAGATTTCAAGGAATCCAACAACAGTCTTGTTTGTTTTCGTTCAAATTTGGGTCTGTTAGTGGGAGTCCCACTGTGGGACCCATTCCCAATGGATTACAGTTTATATTTTTTCCAAATGGGAGTAAGAACCTTAACACACACAATTGAAGGTTTCAGAAAGATAAAAAAAAGTATAAAAATGTTATTTATTATGCCCTCCTTCAAAGAAGAGGGGTATATTGTTTTGCACATGTCAGTCGGTCGGTCCGTCCACGAAAAGGTTTCCGGATGATAACTCAAAATTGCTTAGGCCTAAGTTCATGAAACTTCATAGGTACTTTGATCATGACTGGCAGATGACCCTTATCGATTTTCAGGTCACTAGGTCAAAGGTCAAGGTCACAGTGACTTGAAACAGTAAAATGGTTTGTGGATGATAACTCAAAAACGCTTAGGCCTAGGATCATGAAACTTCATAGGTACATTGATCATGACTCGCAGATGACCCCTATAGATTGTTAGATCACTAAATCAAAGGTCAAGGGTTACAGTGACTCGAAACAGTAGAATTGTTTCCGGATGATAACTCGGCAATGCTTAGGCCTAGGATCATGAAACAACATAGGTACATTGATAATAACTTGCAGATGACCCCTTTTAATTTTCAGGTCACTAGGTCAAAGGTCAAGGTCACAGTGACCTGAAGCAGTAAAATGGTTTCTAACGTATTCAGACAATGGCTGCCACTACAACTGACAGTCTATTTGGGGGCATGCGTGTTTTACAAACAGCCCTTGTTTAAAAATTATATTGTATTATCAATTTTAAAGTACAATGTATATATCAAATTTATTTCATGAACAACTAACAAAGTGAATAACTATAATTAATATGATTTTGAATTATTATAAAGAGTTGTATTAAGTAGTTTTTCCCAAATCAGTTAATTTAACATGAATTGCATGTTTTTCCCCAAATGGCTAGGGAAAGGCCTGATGTATCTATATTGTGTCAATATTCGTTGATAAAAACATTCCAATTTGGTCCATTTTATTGCTAAAAAATGCTCAAATTTTCCATTTTATCGATTTAAAAAATCCCAATTAGACTCAAAAGGCTAGGAAAACTAAGACTGTGCATGAAGGCTGAACGGTCTGAAACTAATGTTGAAAATATCATTGATATATATTTAAGGAAAAGGATAAAGACATTCAGCTGTGAATATCACATTCATGCATACATGTGTATTCATTTAATAAATATCATTACATATAAAAGAGTAAATTTTTAATTTTCCCCTTTTCCTAAAAACGAAGCGTTTTTCCCCTTTGGACTGGCCCCGCCGACATTCCCCTGTAGGTGAAAAAAAACACTGTGGCTATATATGGCTATAGTAAAATCTTGTTAACACTCTAGATACCACATTTATTGTCCGATCTTCATAAAACTCGGTCAGAAGATTAATCCCCATAATATCTTGGAAGAGTAAAAACCGATGCCGGTTGGTTGAAAAACATGGCCGCCAGGGGGCGGGGCATTTTTCCTTATATGGCTATAGTAAAATCTTGGTAACACTTTAGAGGCCACATTTATTTTTCGATCTTCATGAAACTTGGTCAGAAGATTTGTCTCAATGATATCTTGGATGAGTTCGAAAATGGTTTCGGTTGCTTTAAAAACATGGTGACCAGGAGGCGGGACATATTTCCTTATATGGCTATATATGGCTTCAGTAAAACCTTGTTAATACTCTAGAGCCCCCATTTATTGTCTAATCTTAATGAAATTTGGTCAGAAGATTGGTCTCAATGATATCTTGGCTGAGTCTGAAAATGGTTACGTTTGCTTGAAAAAACATGGCTGCCAAGGGACATTGCATTTTTCCTAATATGGCTATATATGGCTATTGTAGCATCTTGTTAACACTCTTAGAGGCCACATTTATTGTCTGATTTTTATGAAACTTGGTCAAAAAATTAACTCCAATAATATCTTAGACAATTTCAAAAATGGTTTCGGTTGGTTGAAAACATGACCGCCAGCGGGCGGGGCATTTTTCCCAATATGGCAATAGTAAAACCTTGTTTAAAGTCTAGAGGCCAAATATGGCAATAGTAAAACCTTGTTTACACTCTTAGAGGCCAAATTTATTTTCCGATCTTCATGAAACTTGGTCAGAAGATGTGTCCCAATGATATCTTGAATGAGTTTGAAAATGGTTTCGGTTGCTTTAAAAAGATGGCTACCAGGGGGCGGGGCATTTTTCCTTATATGGCTATAGTAAAATCTTGTTAACACTCTAGATACCACATTTATAGTCCGATCTTCATGAAACTTGGTCAGAAGATTCATCCCCATAATATCTTGGAGGAGTAAAAAATGATGCCGGTTGGTTGAAAAACATGGCCGCCAGGGGGCGGGGCATTTTTCCTTATATGGCTATAGTAAAATCTTGGTAACACTTTAGAGGCCACATTTATTTTCCGATCTTCATGAAACTTGGTCAGAAGATTTGTCTCGATGATATCTTGGATGAGTTCGAAAATGGTTTCGGTTGCTTTAAAAACATGGTGACCAGGAGGCGGGACATATTTCCTAATATGGCTATATATGGCTTCAGTAAAACCTTGTTAACACTCTAGAGCCCCCATTTATTGTCCGATCTTCATAAAACTTGGTCAGAAGATTCATCCCAATAATATCTTGGAGGAGTAAAAAATGATGCCAGTTGGTTGAAAAACATGGCCGCCAGGGGGCGGGCATTTTTCCTTATATGGCTATAGTAAAATCTTGTTAACACTTTATATAGAGGCCACATTTATTTTCCGATCTTCATGAAACTTGGTCAGAAGATTTGTCCCATTGATATCTTGGATGAGTTTGAAAATGGTTTCGGTTGCTTTAAAAACATGGTGACCAGGAGGCAGGACATTTTTCCTTATATGGCTATATATGGCTTCAGTAAAACCTTGTTAACACTCTAGAGCCCACATTTATTGTCTAAATCTTCATGAAATTTGGTCAGAAGATTGGTCTCAATGATATCTTGGCTGAGTCTGAAAATGGTTACGTTTTCTTGAAAAAACATGGCTGCCAAGGGACATTGCATTTTTCCTAATATGGCTATATATGGCTATTGTAACATCTTGTTAACACTCTAGAGGCCTTATTTATTATCCGCTCTTCATAAAACTTGGTCAGAAGATTCATTCTTATACTGTCTTGGACGAGTTTAAAAATGATGCCGTTGGTTGAAAAACATGGCCGCCAGGGGGCGGGGCATTTTTCCTTATATGGCTATATTAAAACCTTGTTAACACTTTAGAGATCACATTTATTTTCTGATCTTCATGAAACTTGGTCAGAAGATGTGTCCCAATTAAATCTTGGATGAGTTTGAAAATGGTTTCGGTTGATTTAAAAACATGGCCGCCAAGGGGCGGGGCATTTTTCCTAATATGGCTATATATTGCTTTTATAAAACATTATTAACCCTTCCTGTGCTGAATTGTTTTATGAGGTTATATATCCCATTGCTGACTTGTTTAGGCCTGATTATGCTAAATTGACCTACTTCACTTGCATTACATGTTACATTGGTTTTAACTGTCCAATTAATACACAATTTTCCATGTGAACTGGTCACACATTTTGTTTGACGATAATCATACCGTATACACATTTGATTGATCGGTTGCCATGGTTACCATAGAAACAAAGATAAAAACCAGGTTTTTTGTGTTTAAATCATCTTTATAACACTTTAAATTGTCAGTTTCAATATTTTTTCTAACGGGAAATCTACATATACATCCACATATCATTTGTACTTTTGTTAAGTTCGGATATTGATAATACATATTAAAGAAATTTC
This sequence comes from Dreissena polymorpha, assembly GCF_020536995.1. Classification (NCBI taxonomy): domain Eukaryota; kingdom Metazoa; phylum Mollusca; class Bivalvia; order Myida; family Dreissenidae; genus Dreissena; species Dreissena polymorpha. The sequence continues at coordinate 1,228,290 of NC_068366.1, forward strand.
ATAATAAAGAAGACATAGTGAACAGATTCTACACCAAAAAAGGTCTGATTATGCTAAATGTACCTACTTCACTTGCATTACATGTAACATTGGTTTTAACTGTCCAATTAATACACAATTTGCCATGTGAACTGGTCACACATTTTGTTTGACGATAATCATACGGTATACACATTTGATTGATTTGTTGCCATGGTTACCATAGAAACAACGATAAAAACCAGGTTTTTTGTGTTTAAATCATCTTTTTAACACTTCATATGGTCAGTTTCAAACTGATTTCTTACAGGACATCTATATATACATCCACATAGCATTCGTAATTTTGTTAAATTCGGATATTGATAATACATATTAAAGGCATGTTATAATATAGGAGACATAGTGAACAGATTCTACACCAAAAAAAAGCCTGATAATGCTAAATTGACCTACTTTACTTGCATAACATGTTACATTGGTTTTAACTGTCCAATTAATACACAATTTGCCATGTTAACTGGTCACACATTTTGTTTGACAATAATCATACCGTATCCACATTTGATTGATCTGTTGCCATGGTTACCATAGAAACAACGATTAAAACAGGTTTTTTGTGTTTAAATCATCTGTTTAACACTTCATATGGTCAGTTTCAAACTGATTTCTAACAGGACATTTAAATATATATATCCACATAGCATTCATAATTTTGTGAAGTTCCGATATTGATAATACATATTAAAGACATGTCATAATATAGAAGACATAGTGAACAGATTCTACACCAAAAAAAGGCCTGATTATGCTAAATTGACCTACTTCACTTGCATTACATGTTACCTCGGTTTTAACTGTCCAATTAATACACACTTTGCCATGTTAACTGGTCACAAATTTTGTTTGACAATAATCATACCGTATACACATTTGATTGATCTGAAGCCATGGTTACCCCATGGTTACCACAGAAACAACGATAAAAAACAGGTTTTTTGTGTTTAAATCATCTTTATAACACTTCACATGGTCAGTTTCAATCTTTTTTCTAACAGGACATCTATACATACATCCACATGTCATTAGTACTTTTGTTAAGTTCGGATTTTGATAATACATATTAAAGAAATTTCATAATATACAGTACAGCCAAAGCGGCACAAACATAATCCGCGGCTACGCCACGGCCAGATTATTAGTCCGCGGCGGCCGAATCGTGTGTTCACGCGGCGTATCGCCGTGGCACTCGGCATCGATCCGCGCAACGACGCCGAGTCTGTATTAACCACGCGTACTTTCGCGGAGTAAATCCGCTGCATACGTACGCGGCGGATCAAGAAAAGATATCCACCTACATGTACATACCTGTATGTGTAGCGTAGAATTAATTACGCGCAACTGTTTATGATTCGTTCGATTATCATTATTAAATTTTTAATCCGAAACACACTTCCGAATTTTAATGCTAACGCGTCCTTTGGCAAATTCTAGCGTCAAATAAACAGTGCTAAAATATCCTTTGTTTCATAAAAAGCGCGCGAAAATTATGCAGACATGTAAAACGTCGTTTGGAAAGTTTGGGTGTATTTTGTGTTGTGTAAATACATGAACATCACGACAGGCGTAAATCGCGTGTTCAGTGGAGAAAAAAAACGCCCCGATTAGACGTTATTTCATCATCTCTATAAATAGTAACAAATGCCAAAATGTATTTGATACATAAGGAAATATTGAGAATGTTTGTGTATCGTAAATATTTACCAGCATTTGCTTTAAAACTGGAATATACGGGATTATCTGGTAATTAGTAGCGATATTAACTGTATAATACAGTACAGCCAAAGCGGAACAAACGTATTTCGCGATCCGCGGCGGCAAGGCGAAACGAGTCGATGCCGCGTCAGTCGTTGAAGCCGCGTCAGTATGCGGCGGCAACTCGCATTTCGCCGCGAAACTTCGCATCTGTCCGCCGTGAGGTGGTAGAGATGATCAAAACATAAATTATCGACACCATTTACACTGGTGATAAACGCGATGTTGTCTTTAAGCTTTTACATCAAATCCTTGAACGAGAGACTTGCCTCGTAATTATGGATGGGTTGAACGAGTGGGCTGATCCTTTTTATAAATATGTTTCGCCGTTAACTGATCCAAAAGAGCTTACGGAGAACATACTCATCAGTTTTTACTCTGCCAATCAAAAGTCACAGACTGAGTTCATGAAGTACGTAAATGAACGTCGAATGATGCAGCTTCTTATTTCACCATGGTGGCATACACTGTTAATAAGCTTGTGGATAAACAAAAGCGGGTTTAAAGGTTCCCTGTGTGAAATAAATTGTATTCTACTTGACCTACGTTTTAAACAAGGAAATGAAAAAGAAGGATATTTCAGGAAAGGTACTTCCTTTCCGTGCTTATCGAACACAAGCTTTATTGAACCACATTGTGAGATTTTGGACGCGCTTGCTTATGCTGCATTTTAGTTTACGTTTTCTTCAAATAAATCCTTAGTGTTTTCCAAACGGGACTTAATGGATTAAATGTCAAAAGAGCAACTGCAATTCTGCGTCGACGCTGGCCTGTTAACGGTAATGTTTCATTCAGAATTTCTGTTAAAAAGTCCACGAATGTCATTTTTACATGAGACGGTCCAGGAATTCTTAGCAGCATATCATATAGCTATTTCAAAGACAGATGTTATAAAAATCTACTGAGCGAAAATAAATATAATGTGTTAGAAATGAGCCAAGTAATAATATATTTGTGTGGGCTTGATAGTATGATAGCTAACGAACTTATAAACCGTCTAACTGACGTGACTTCTTTAATGACATGAACCTTGCACTAAGAAGATATATACGACATTTTAAAAGTGAGAAAATAGCAGCATTTCAAACAGATTATAAACCAATAGCAAACGTTGGAAAATTTTCATCTGATGAGAGGGACCACGATTTGCGTATGTTAGCTGTATCATTCTTATTCCAGCGCATGATGATTACTGGTTTCACTGAGGCTAAAGCCAGCGGTCAGAAGGATATTTGTTTGAAGTGTAGGGACTTTACATTCAATGCATATCTCAGCGAGTCTGAATCAAACTCATTACGTGAACTGTTAATGTTGAACACATCCAACGTCAGGACACTTTTTTAGAAAGAAAGTAATGTACTGCAAATAAGCGAAATGATGACCGTTCTTCAACAGTCAATGGATTGTCTTGAACGTGTAAAGGCCAGAGCGACTCCGGAAATACATAAAGCATTTTATAATTCAAAGCTGCAAGAGCTGCATTTTATCGGAAGAATCAACATATCATCAATATGTGATGTCCTTACATCCCAGTCTAAGTTAATGTATTTATACATAGAAGATTCAACTTGTTACGAAGAAATCCCTATCCCTGTCTCCTTAAGATATTTAGACTTGACGAAAATTACCTGTTCTATCGTGTTTCTTCAAAAGTTACTAGAACAATTATCTTTCTTAAAACACGATTTTGCTTTAGAAATGTGTGATGTAATTGTGACCGATTTCAAAAAACACATGTTTCAATCAGTAACATATTGACATGTCAAATATCAAGATGCAATTGATGCAGGGTAATAATGACCTATATAGTTTGCTGAGTTTAACACCTATCGTGACCATGCGCCTTTTGACGGCTGATGATGTAGCATTAGCATCAGATATTTTACCCAAATTCAGTACATTAAAAACGCTTGATTTACGGGAAATTCGTACGTATCGTTCTGCCATCCAGCTGCCTACATCGCTACACTGTATCAGTCTCGAGACAGGCGAATGCTCCCCTGATTGGCTATGCAGCTTGTTGATCAATCTTTCTGCATTAGGACATCCTGTAGAGTGTCAGCTGTGGGACTGTGTAGTACAACCACACGGAGAGGATTGCGTAGCTAGTTCAAATGAACATGAATCTCACATGCGATCTAAACTATTGGCATGTGACATGTCTAAAGTAAATATTCGTGTACAGAATGGCAGCAAGGAACTGTTTGAAATATTTCGTGACACAAGTATAGGGATCCTGGACCTGAGAACTGCTGATTGTGTTTCACAAACATCAGACATTGTTCCCTCTCTCCGTAAATTAGAAAAGCTTTACTTGCGGGGAACTTATAAGGGCCAGTTTGCCATCCAGCTGCCTGCATCGTTACAGTGTATCAGTCTCGAGAAAGGGGAATGCTCCTCTGAGTGGCTGTGCAGCTTGTTGATCAATCTTCCTGCATTAGATCATCATGTAAAGTGTGAGTTGTGGGACTTTGTAGTTCAATCACGTAAAGAAGATTTCGGCGCTGATTCAAATATACATTTATCGAACCTCCGATCTAAACTAGGGTCATGTGATATGTCTAATATTGAGATAGTAGTAGAATATGGGAGAAAGGAACTGTTTGAAATATTTCGTGACACAAGTATAGGTATCCTTGACCTGAGAACGGCTGATTGTGTTTCCCAAACAGCGTATATTCTACCAACGCTCAGTAAATTAGAAAAACTTTTTTTACAAGGGACGTTTATTGGTCTTTGTGCTCCCAAGCTGCCTGTATCGTTACACTGTATCAGTCTTGAGAGTGGCGAATGCTCCTCTGAGTGGCTGTGCAGCTTGTTGATCAATCTTTGTGCATTAGGTCATCATGTAGAGTGTGAGCTTTGGAGCTTTTAGTGCTATCACGTGGAGAAAATTGCGGCGCCGATTCAAATATACATGTATCTGACCTGCGATCTAAACTATTGGAATGTGATATGTCTAATATTCAGATATTAGTAGAATATGGGAGAAAGGAACTGTTTGAAATATTTCGTGACACACGTATAGGGATTCTAGACTTGAGAACGGCAGATTCTGTTTTACAGACATCAGATATTCTAAAAACACTCATTAAATTAAAAAAGCTTTGTTTACAAGGGACCTTTATGAGTCAATTTGATCTCCAGCTGCCTGCATCGTTACAGTGTATCCGTCTTGTGACAGGCGAATGTTCCTCTGAGTGGCTGTCCACCTTGTTAATCAATCTTTCTCATGTAAAGTGTGAACTCTGGAGCTTTGTAGTGCAATCAAATGGAGAAGACTGCGCAGCTGATTCAAAGATACACATATCTCACATGCGATCTAAACTATTGAAATGGGACATATCTAATATTGAGATATTAGTTCAAAATGGGAGCAAGGAACTGTTTGAAATATTTCGTGACACAAGTATAGGGATCATGAACCTGAGAACTGCTTATTGTGTTTCACTAACATCAGACATTCGGCCCACACTCATTAAATTACAAGTGCTTTATTTACGGGGGACCTTCATGGGTCGATGTGGTCTCCAGCTGCCAGCAACGTTACAATGTTTCAGTCTTGACAATGTGACAGGCGAATGTACCTCTGAGTGGCTGTGCAGCTTGTTAGTCAATCTTTGTGCATTAGACCATCCTGTAAAGGGCGAGCTCTGGTACTTTGTAGTTAAACCACGTGGAAAAGATTGCGGCGCCGATGCAAATATACATGAATCTCACTTGCGATCCAAACTATTGGAATGTGATATGTCTTATATTGAGATATTAGTAAACAATGGCAGCAAGGAACTGTTTGAAACATTTCGTGACACAAGTATAGGGATCCTGAACCTGATAACTGCTTATTGTGTTTCACTAACATCAGACATTCTGCCCACACTCATTAAATTACAAGTGCTTTATTTACGGGGGACCTTTATGGGTCGATGTGGTCTCCAGATACCGTCTACATTGAACTGTATCAGTCTTCAGACAGGCGAATGCTCCTCTGAGTGGCTGTGCAGCTTATTGATCAAGCTTTCTGCAATAGATCATCATGTTAAGTGTGAGCTCTGGAGCTTTGTAGTGCAATCAAATGGAGAAGATTGCGGCACTGATTCAAATATACATTTATCTCGCATGTGATCTAAACTATTGCAAGGTGACATGTCTAATATTGAGACATTAGTAAAAAATGGGAGAAAGGAACTATTTGAAATATTTCGTGGCACACGTATAGGTATGCTGGACTTGCGAACGGCTGATTCTGTTTCACAAACATCAGACATTCTAAAAACACTCATTAAATTAAAAAAACTTTATTTACGGGGGACTTTTATGGGTCGATGTCATCTCCAGCTGCCTGCGTCGTTACACTGTATTAGTCTGCAGAAAGGCGAATATTCCTCTGGGTGGCTGTGCAGTTTATTGATCAAGCTTTGTGCATAAGGTCACCATGTAGAGTGTGTGCTGTGTGACTTTGTAGTACAAGCACGTGAAGAAGATTGTGGCACTATTTCAAATATACATATATCTCACTTGCGATCTAAACTTTTTGGAATGTGACATGTCTAATATTGAGATATTAGTAACAAATGGCAGCAAGGAACTGTTAGAAATATTTCATAACACAAGTATAGGGATCCTGGACTTGAGAACAACTGATTGTGTTTCACAAATATTAGACATTATTTCCACACTCAGTAAATTAGAAAAGCTTTACTTACGGGGACCGTTATGGGTCGATGTGATCTTCAACTGCCTGCATCGTAACACCGGATCTGTCTTCCAACATTCAAATGCTCCTCTGAGTGGCTGTACAGCTTGTTGATCAATCTTTGTGCATTAGGTCATCCTGTAAAGTGTGAGATGTTGATCTTTGTAATTCAATCAGGTGAAGAAGATTGCTGTGACGATTCAAATATACATGTTTCTCACCTGAGAGCTAAACTATTTGATTGTGACATGTCTAACATTGAGATATAAGTAAAAAATGGCAGCAAGGAACTGTTTTAAATATTTTGTGGCACATGTATAGAGATCCTGAACATGAACGGCTGTTTTTGTTTCACTTACATCAGACATTTTGCCAAAACGCAGTAAATTAGAAAAGCTTGTATTATGGGGGACGTATACGGGTCGATGTGATCTCCAGCTGCCTGCATCGTTACACTGTATCAGTCTTGTGACAGGCGAATGCTCCTCTGAGTGGCTGTGCAGCTTGTTGATCAAGCTTTCTGCATTAGATCATCATGTAGAGTGTGAGCTGTCAAACTTTGTAGTGCAATCACGAGAAGAAGATTGCCGCGCAAATATATATATTCAAATATATATATTCAAATATATATGTAACTCGCCTGCGATCTAAACTATTGTCGTGTGACTTGTCTAATATAAAGATATTAGTAACAATGGCAGCACGGAATTATTTGAAATATTCCGTGACACAAGTATAGGGATCCTAGACTTGAGAACGTCTGATTCTGTTTCACTTACATCTTAAAATAGGCACTCATTAAATACGTTTTTTTTATCAGTTTTTTTTTTTTTTTACTTTTTCAGAAAAGGTTTCTTTAAGTAATAACATGTGTGTGTTTGCAAACAAAGCATAAATGAGATAGTTGTGCCATTTTTTAACGTTTCAAAGAAAAAGATAAACTTCGAAAAACATTTCTTCTTCAGTTCCTTGCATGGATCCGAACAGATCATAGCTAGACGATACTTGAAAAAAAAGTAATTAAAGTGTTTAAAACAGCATATACACCTACAGATTTAAACACGACACCGGTTTCCATCTGGCTTTAAATGGACACCTGACAAGTAATGCCATTCGAGCCCATCTGGATATAATGACACACCTGGCAAGTAATGTCATTCGGGCCGATCTGGCTATAATGTCACACCTGACAAGTAAAGTCATCCGGGTCCATCTGGATATAATGACACACTTGACGAGTAATGTCATTGGGGTCGATCTGGCTATAATAACACACCTGACAAGTAATGTCATTTAGGGCCCTTCTGACTATAATGTCACACCTGCAAAGTAATGTCACTGGTCCCATCTGGCTATAACGTCACACCTGACAAGTAATGCCATTTGGGCCCTTCTGGATATAATGGCACATCTGGCAAGTAATGTCATTCGGGCCCATCTGGATATAATGACACACTTGACAAGTAATTTCATTTTGGCCCATCTTGCTATAATGTCACACTTGACAAGTAATTCTGGTTAATTTGGCTATAATGGCACATTTGACAAGTAATGTCATTCAGGCTCATCTGGCTATAATAGCACTCTTGACAAGTAATGTCATTTGGGCCCATCTGGCTATCATGGCACACCTGGCAAGTAATGTCATTCGAGCCCATCTGGCTATAATGGCACACCTGACAAGTAATGTCATTTGGGGCCGTTCTGACGATAATGTCACACCTGACAAGTAATGTCATTCAGGCCAATCTGGATATGATGGCACACCTGACAAGAAATGTAATTCGGGCCAATCTGGCAATAATGTCACACCTGACAGGTAATGTCATTCGGTCCAATCTGGCTACATGTATAATGGCACACCTGACAAGTAATGTCGTTCGGGGCCCTTATAACTATAATGTCACACCTGACGATTAATGTCATTCGGGCTAATCTGGCTATAATGGCACACTTGATAAGTAATGTCATTTGGGCCCTCCTGGCTATAATGACACACCTGACAAGTAATGTCATTCGAGCCCATCTTGGCTATAATGTCACACCTGACAAGTAATGTCATTCGAGCCCATCTTGGCTAAAATGTCACACCTGACGATTAATGTCATTCGGGTCATTTCTGATCAGTTGTGCAATTATAGACAGCTGCTACACCAACGCCGTATATTAGCTAATGTATGATACTTGACAGTTGTAGTTTCGACCAAACTGTGTACTGCTGTAACATAAAAACATAACCATATTTTTTTATAACCAAGGCAATTATAAATCACTTAATTTTTTTTTTTAGTTTTTAAATGAAAAAGGTGTATTTATTCTAAATAAGATAATACATTTACGCATGCACTTTAGATTACGCATGTATTTTTTTGTATTATAATAGAAAATCTTGCTCAAACACTGTGTATTTCTCGCACGCGTGATTTAAACCCTATGCATCTAAACCTCGGGCCGTAGGTTATTCGACAACAACTCATGATAAACAAGTAACATTCTAACACTTTACTTAACTATTACAGTCCCCAAAACAAACTGTTCAAAGTGTAAAAAAAATTGCTTCAGTGATTAAATGATTATTTTATCAATGCATATGAAGGAACCAACAATACGAATGTTCATAATTTTAAGCTTTTTTGTTCTTTTTATGTATTGTGGTTAGTGGCATGATAGAAGCACAATACGTTTTAGTAGTGCTTACGTATTTCAGATTTATTCATTATGTGATGTGTGCAATGTTTATGCTTGAAATTAACCAGGTATGGGAAGATTCTACTTTCGTTTACATGTATATCGACGCGAAAAACGGATCATGCTTTTTGTATAACGGTTTCCAAACATTTGATTTCAATCGATCATTTCTATGCCCCCCTTCGAAGAAGAGGGGGTATATTGCTTTGCTCATGTCGGTCTGTCGGTCGGTCCGTCGACCAGGTGGTTGTCAGATGATAACTCAAGAACGCTTAGGCCTATGATCATGAAACTTCATAGGTACATTGATCATGACTTGCAGATGACCCCTATTGATTTTAAGGTCACTAGGTCAAAGGTCAAGGTCACGGTGACCCGAAATAGTAAAATGGTTTTTGGATGATAACTCAAGAATGCATACGCGGCCAACAGGGCGAACTCTGAACAATATAACTGAAGCAACTGGTCTGTAATCCTAAATCTATAATTATCAGTCCAATGAAACATCATCCTTTGAGTAAAATAAAGTGGATCAGTAAAATTATTATCAGAATATGAGATTTTTTGTATATTTTGTATATTTAATATTGTGTTAATGTTTAATTTTGTTGATTAATATAAATACAAGCAGGACAGGGGAGGTAATACACTATTACATCTTTCTTATTTTCAGGGGAAACAAATGCAATAAGTTTAAATTTCATGTTTAATGAATAGAGGATATTTATCCTGTCAGTGTGAGATCATTTGTTATTTTTTATGATTACATTTTATTATTACTTTGACAAAACAACACTTACCTGAATACCACAATGGATTGCAACCAAACAATACCCTACGCCCCTACCAGAATCCCTCCTTTCCCCCCCAACCTCACCCCCATTTTTTTAAAAACATCATCTAATAAATAACCACACCCCACATTATACCCCCTATCACCCCCACTCCCCCCTACCCATCCCCCTACCCCCCCACCCCCCTACCCCTGGCCCCCTTTTTTTTAACATCTAATAAATTAACAAACCCCACATTAAACCCCCCTCTCACTCCCCCCTACCCCCCCTACCCCCCACCCCCCCTTTTTTAAAACATCTAATAAATTACCAAACCCACATTATTACCCCCTCTCACCCCAACCCCCCCTACCCCCACCCCCCATACCCCCAATTTTTTTTACACATCTAATAAATTACCACACCCCACATTATACCCCTCTGACCCCCCACCCCCCCCAACCCCCCCCCAATTTTTTTTTTTTACATTATTACCCTCTCTCACCCCCACCCCCCCCTACCCCCACCCCCCATTTTTTTTATTTTAAACATCTAATAAATTACTACACCTCACATTAAACCCCCCTCTCACCCCCCACCCCCTTACCCCTCGCCACCCCACCCCCCATTTTTTTTTTTAAACATCTAATAAATTACCACACACCACATTTTACCCCCCCTCTCACTCCCCCCTAACCCCCCACCCACCCCCGCATTTTTTTTAAACGTCTAATAAATTACCACACCCCACATTATACCCCCTCTCTTCCCCCAACCCCCCTACCCCCCACCGCCCCCAAATTTTATTTTTATTTTTTTAAACATCTTATAAATTACCACATCCCACATTATACCCCCCCTCTCACCCCCACCCCCCTACCCCCACCCCCCAAATTATTATTTTTTAAACATCTAATAAATTACCACACCCCACATTATACCCCCTCTCACCTCCCCTACCCCCCCGGCCCCCCATTTTTTTAACATCTAATAAATTACCACACCCAACATTATACCCCCTCTCACTCCCCTCTACCCCCCTACCCCCCCTCCCCGGCCCCCCTCTCCCAAAAAAATTTTTTTTTTAAACATCTAATAAATTACCACACCCCACATTATACCCCCTCTCACTCCCCCCTTGATCATGACTTGCAGATGACCTCATTGACTTTCAGGTCACTAGGTCAAAGGTCAAGGTCACAGTGACTTGAAATAGTACAATGGTTTCCGGATGAAAACTTACATTAGGTCAAAGGTCAAGGTCACAGTGACAAAACACGTATTCACTCAATGGCTGCCACTACAACTGACAGCCCATATGGGGGGCATGCATGTTTTACAAACAGCCCTTGTTTCTTATGATATCCCACCCGAGTTTTAAAATGGTTATTGTTCGTAGAAAAAAACATGGCTGCCATGAGCGGGGCATTTTTCTTTACATGGCTATAGTAAAACCTTGTTTACAATATAGAAGTTACATTTTTAGTCCATTTTTAGCTCACTTGAGCAAAACGTGCTTATTATGTTGAGCTTTTGTGACGACCTTTTGTCCGTCGTACATTTGTCCGTCAAACTCACAATTTTTCTGGATGTGTAGGTTAACCAGTACCAGGTGCATTCACTTATGCCAGTAAATGACAACAGCTCTATTTAAATCTTAGGTGGGGCAAGGAGGGCCTTAGAAACAATTTTAGTTTACAATTTATTTTTTGAGGCAGGGAATTGAACCTGCAATATTTTTTAATTTATTGTCCATCTATCTATCAACTGAGCTAGCCTGTCTGACCATGTTGCACTTGTCACATGCCATTTTTGCAAACTTGACAACTCTTTAATGTAATAATTTTGCACCATTGTATGCTTTCAGATAAGTTACCAAAGGATGTTCAACAGTTGGATGAGAAAGCAACGACCCTCTTTTATAAAGCTCTTAAACATGGAAAAGAACAGGTCAATAATATTCGCCTGATGGTCGTAGGTATGTTTGGTGTGGGAAAAACGTCTTTGGTGAACAATTTGATTTGGGAATTTCGTAACAAAACACACACAAAACAACCTCTCAGCACAGAAGGTATCGATATACATAGGTGTAAGTTGATGACAGATGGTGATTGGTGCTTAGATACAGAATTAATACGGGTGAAGTTTGGAGATCGCATTGAAAAAGTCGTTTCTAAGAACACAGTCACAGCTACTGAGGATCATGAAACTTTTAAAGAAAGAATAGCCTTGCATAAAGGAGATGAAATTTTACAACATGGAATTAAGGTTGCCAAGAGGAAGCTTGAAACTACTTCGCTTGATGAATCAACAAATGAGATCACTACTTCGCTTGATGAATCAACAAATGAGATCACTGTGTCTGTATGGGATTTTGCAGGTCAGACTCTGTACTATTCAACACATCAGTTCTTTCTGAATGAGAGGTCTATATATGTAGTCGTGATGGACATGACAAGAAGTTTGAAAGATATTGTAAGTAAATCAGATGGAATTGGAATTTGGTGTGGTTTGGTGGATAGTTGTACCTATTTGGATATTTTTAAATTTTGGCTTAATGCAATTCACATGAATAGTGATTATCAATCTGGAGAAAGGACAATAAAGCCAAATGTTATTTTAGTTGGCACGCGGAAAGACAAAATGAAGGGGAGTGCTGAAGAAAAGGAGGAAAATATGAATTTGTATTTTGACAATGCTTTATGTAGCTTTGATAAACACTCACCAATCTTTAATCACATTTATAAGAACAGATTTCTTGTAAATAATTTGTGTCCAGAGGATTCTGCTTTTGCAGAGTTACGAAAAGAAATTATAAGTTTGGCTACAAAGCAAGATTACTGGGACGAAGAATATCCAGTTCGATGGATTCACATGGAACAAACATTGGACAAAATGAGAGATAAAAAGCGACAGATAGTAAAAATGAAGGATGTTGAAAAAGAAGATCTTGAAAACTTACACCCACTGGGTATAGAAGAGCTTACCTTGTTTCTTGAATTGCAGCACAAACAAGGCAATATCATTTTTTTCAACTCGGGCGCACTTAAAGATTTTGTTGTTCTTGCTCCTCAATGGATCATTGAAGCTTTCAAATGTTTCATACCGCATAATCAGAAAATAGAAGCCACTGTTTTGAAAGATTGGGAAGAATATAAACAATATGCTATTCTTAAACCAAATGTTCTGGACGAAGTTATGAAAAACAGTCCTCCCTACATACATGAATACCGGAGTGCTGTTATAAATTACATGGAATATCTAAATGTTATAGCCAAGCCTTTAACAAGTGAAGAGGGTATAACTGGAATCCCGTTAGATTTCCACATCGTTCCTTGTCTACTGAGTAGGGCACCACCGCCACTGCACATCTTTACCTCACCACCTGATAAACCCCAAACACCAGTTTTAGCTTTTGTGTTTTGCGGAAAGTTTTTGCCCCCCTCTTTTTTCCACAGGCTTGTTGCAGTGTGCATTCGTGCTTGGCCTATCTGCCAGGAACGTGGCCAATATTGTTTATTTAACGGCTTGGCTATATTTACTCTTAATGATACCTATACATTGAGAATATGGTATATGGATTACATTATTTATGCAAGGATAGTTTGTTGCTCAGAAAATGAGCAGTTAGACAATTTCATCTGGCTATTTCAAGAGGTTAGACGCAAACTTAAAAAAAGTTTGAAAGACTTTTTTTATCAATCATCTTCTGTATTTGAAGAGTGTATTCAGTGCCCAGACATGAAGGTGTCCTTGCACAATGAAGGGTTGTTCATAGTAAAAAAGTTCAAGTACACAAATGCTATAGCTTGTCGAGTATGTAATCCGCATGCTGTGACACGATCAAATGCTATGAAACATTGGTTCAAAGAGAAGTTAGATCGAATAGAAACAGATGATGATTAATATGGGAAAACACTAGTGATATAGGTCATTACAATCCTAAAAGGTAAGATTGCCCCTTCTTCTACAGACCAAAGCACAACCGGCACTAGAGGCTATTAAAAACTGTAAAACAATCTTGCCCAATAGTGACCAGACCTGTTGGGTGAAGGGCAATTTGAACAGATTGACAAGTATTTTGTTTCATGTGCTCATATTGCTTTAATGTTCAACTTGGGTGTTATGTTTACTCTAATGGTTACATGTTACCCTCCAGATTTGCTAATAATTTTGTATATTAGTGTAAATACATTATTTGTTATATTACAGTTATTGTGAATTTTTTTTTTTGCATTGAGTGAAAATGTATGCCATGCTTCTGAACACGGTTATATAAATATCAAGACAGATACAGAATATAGTATTCATTTATGTTCTTAAATCAAGAATGGTCATTAAAAATTTGTCTGTAACAAGTTTATTTGGAAAACCATGCTATAACATGTTACAATAGCAATTTTCCCCTTTGCTTTGGAAATATCTTTGAGGAAAGGTGATTTAAACTCCAAATAAATCCCTTTACAATGTATTGTTGTATATGTTTATTTGTTGTAAGTATTGAACACAAATTTTATCATTCTTTATTGAAATGTTTGTTTTTGAAATGAATTTATGTTGTTCACAAAATTATCCACACTTAAAGTGAAAACTAGATTCATAACATAAAGCGACTAAATATTGGTTAATTTTAGAAAGATAATTGAACAGAGACAATGGAGTAATTATGCAATACAGACAATTAGTGCCCATTGTAGTACTGAATAAAAAAAAGATGACATGTTATGTGTACAAAATGTTTTGACTGGGTTGATTTGTTATAATATTATTAATTTATTTGTTGTTTATAATTTAATAAATTTACCATGATGTTTCAACTTTTAAAGTTTGTCATTTAGTAATACTTTGTGTAAACTAATATAATTATAATTGTAGGTCACTAGAATTGATAATTATAATTATTGTTTAATATATTATATAATTTACTTATTTTTTATGCCCCCAAAGGAGGGCATATATTGTAATCGCACTGTCCGTCTGTCTTTCCGTCACACTTATGTTTAGGTTTTGAAAAATGCTCATAACTTCTATGTTGCTTCAGAGGTAACCTTCATATTTGGCATGCATGTGTATCTCATGGAGCTTCACATTTTGAGTGGTAAAAGGTCAAAGTCATCCTTCAAGTTCAAATGTCAAAACACAAAATCCAAGGATTGTAACAAGCTTTAAAGGGAGATAATTTCTATTTTATATCATTTGGCAGGTACAGATCATGTTCACAAGGGAAGTAATATTTTTTAAAGTGATATAGTCAAAAAGTATAAAAATCAGGGTGTTGGTTTTCCAGCATTATAGTATATAATTTTGATTCAAGTATTAATATTTATGCCCCCCTTAGAAGAAGTGGGGGTATATTGTTTTGCACATGTCTGTCGGTCGGTCCGTCCGTCGGTCCGTCCACCAGATGGTTTCCTGATAATAACTCAAGAACACTTAGACCTAGGATCATGAAACTTCATAGGTGCATTGATCATGACTGGCAGATGACCCCTATTGATTTTCAGGTCACTAGGTCAAAGGTCAAGGTTACAGTGACTCGAAATAGTAAAATGGTTTCAAGATGACAACTCAAGAATGCTTAGGACTAGGATCATGAAACTTCATAGGTACATTGATCATGACTGGCAGATGACCCTATTGATTTTCAGGTCACTAGGTCAAAGGTCAAGGTCACAGTGACTCGAAATAGTAAAATGGTTTCCGGATGATAAATCAAGAATGCTTATGCCTAGGATCATGAAACTTCATAGGTACATTGATCATGACTGGCAGATGACCCCTATTGATTTTCAGGTCACTAGGTCAAAGGTCAAGGTCACAGTGACTCGAAACAGTAAAATGGTTTCCGAATGATAACTCAAGAATGCTTACGCCTAGGATCATGAAACTTTATATAAACATTGATCATGACTGGCAGATGACCCCTATTGATTTTCAGGTCACTAGGTCAAAGGTCAAGGTCACAGTGACTAGAAATAGTAAAATGGTTTTGGATGATAACTCAAGAATGCCTATGCCTAGGATCATGAAACTTCATAGGTACATTGATCATGACTGGCAGATGACCCCTATTGATTTTCAGGTCACTAGGTCAAAGGTCAAGGTCACAGTGACTCGAAATAGTAAAATGGTTTCCGGATGATAACTCAAGAATGCTTACGCCTAGGATCATGAAACTTCATAGGTACATTGATCATGACTGGCAGATGACCCCTATTGATTTTCAGGTCACTAGGTCAAAGGTCAAGGTCACAGTGACTCGAAACAGTAAAATGGTTTCCTGATGATAACTCAAGAATAATTAGGCCTAGGATCATTAAACTTCATAGGTACATTGATCATGACTGGCACATGACCCCTAATGATTTTCAGGTCACTAGGTCAAAGGTCAAGGTCACAGTGACAAAAAACGTATTCACACAATGGCTGCCACTACAACTGACAGCCCATATGGGGGCATGCATGTTTTACAAACAGCCCTTGTTAAACTATACTTACATGTATAAGCTTTGGCTACTCAAAACGACATTTCTTTATTGCCTGAAATAATTATAGTTCGATTTGGTGAATTGTTCTGTTGTTAACATCTGACTGTTTAAGGCAAACGAACGTTTGTTTCAATAGTTGACAAGTTTAATCTTAAAATTCGGTATATGAATAAAACATAGTACGAAATATTTTCATTTTACTATTAAAAGCAGTAAGTAAAATGGTACAGTTGCAGTGAACTTAATGTATAGCATCAGTTTGTAATCAAGTCATGTATTCTATTATGAGATCGGTGATTGTTTTTCATATATGGCTTTTTAAGATTGTGTTTGATGTGTATTTTTATTAAGTATATGTGCATATTACATCGCCTTGTAAGTTCGATATGACGTTTAATGAGTTCGTCTATTAAGAGTCATTTTTGTTTACTCTTGTCAGCCGTGGCTTGAAATGCTTACATGCAATGTGTATGGCGTGAAAGGAAAAAAAGGTTAAGTATTGAGTTTTCTTTATGTTTGTGTACTTCATTGCATTACATAACTATGACATGTAATCTCCAAAAAATTAATAAAACATGCGTTAAAATGTAAAAATTGTGTTCACTATTATATGTTTTATTGCCTGTTTGAAAAATCATTTAACAGACTAGTGTATATTATACTTCATTGTGTACATGTATTTAACCAGGTTTTCCGAAGGAAAAAACTGGTTATTAGATTGGCGAATGCGGGCGGGCTGGCTGGCTGGCGGGCTGGCGGGCTGGCTGGCGGGCTGGCGGGCGGGCGGAACAAGCTTGTCCGGGCCATAACCTTGTCTTTCATTGTGAGATTTTAAAATCATTTGGCACATTTGTTAACCATCATTAGACGGTGTGTCGCGCGAAAAAATTACGTCAATATCTCCAAGGTCAAGGTCACACTTTGAGGTCAAAGGTAACAAATAGCCATAAATGAGCTTGTCTGGGCTATAACTATGTCATTCATTATGAGATTTTAAAATCATTTGGCACATTTGTTCACCATCATGGAACGGTGTGTCGCACAAAAGAATCACGTCAATATCTCCAATGTCAAGGTCGCCACTACTAAAAATAGATTTTTTTTTAAACAAACTTACAAAGGGGGTTAATTTTGTTTGTTCATTTCAAAAGTTCAGTTTGAGTTGTCTCCCTTTATCAGATTTTTTTTCACAATGAAAACCTGGTTTTGTGACAATTTTGTCCCTTGTTTGTTATTTATAATGAGATAAAAAAAAAGTCCACGTTTATCGAGGTACCTTTTTATGTTGAATTTAAAAATACAATGTTTGCGCTTATGTTGGTGTTGTATCATGAAACGTTTTTGAAGTAACATGTTTAAATTTTTAAAATTACTGAATATGCATTTATTCGTTCATAACATGTTGGCATATCCATGTGCAAGCACGCATGTATTGCATTATGTTCGAATTATTCTTCGGTAAATTGTTTTAAGCATAATGTTTATGATTGATATATTTACAAAAACAAGTGTAGAAATAATTTGGAGTTTTGCATGTAGGACTTATGTTACATTTACTATCCTTTATTGAAAGTGTCCAGCAATAACTGATGTACCAGAAATTGTATTGAATTACGAAAGAGGTAAAATATGTTTTCTTGAGAATGCATGTACATGTATATAACAAGTGTTGCTGTTTTATTGATGTTAATAACATATACCATTCGGAATGTCTCTTCGATTTGTATTGCACCGATGATGATATATTGTGTTAATGAGTTATGTCGATGAACATACTTCTGGAGATGAGCGTTTCTATAATGTAAAGAGTTGACGGTATGTTTCACTCATCTAAATGTAGAATATGTTTAATATATAATACACATGTAATTTGAATATACATTGTAATTGAAACACGAAAATGTGTAAATTCTCAAGAATGTGTCGAAAACATTGTTGTAAAAATTCCGAAATAATTGTGTCACTTGAAAATGGCGAATTAATGTATTGATTAGTTTGTGATAACCTCAGTGTTTTTGTTTTTAAAATGCTTTTATTATTGAATGCAAGTATGCAGCGTGAAAAGAATACACATCATAGTAAAAATGCGTGTAATATTGACGGACTTTTTTCTCATAAAATTCACAAATATCGTTCATTTCCATTTGGGTAGCCTAAAAAATGCCTTGCACCTGCATTTTAAAGTTATCATGTACGGGATGAATATTTCAATTCCGTGCATTTATACAACATCGCAGAAATCTTAGATGAAATGCCCACCTAATTTGTAATTTACTTGTACGTATTATATTTTCTGAAATTATATTACGGTGTATTTGTTCTTTACGTGGAATAAATATGTTTCATGTTTAAATGTTTTATTTAATTTTATTTAAGCTACAGTAGGTGACATTGACTGGTACAAACTTGCGAAGGACAGGAGAATTACCTATGAAACATTGTAGATATGGAACGTGCCATGTGAAAATGGGGTCTTATGCATGTGGTTAAGTGTCGTCCCAGATTAGCCTGTGCAGTCCGCTTAGGCTAATCAGGGACGACACCTAACGCACAAACTAGATTTTTACTAAAGAGAGACTTTTTCAAACGAAAAATACCATAAAAGTGGAAAGTGTCGTCCCTGCAGTCCGCACAGGCTAATCTGGACGACACTTTACGCACATGCTTTAAACACCCTTTTCACAGAGTAAGGCCTTATTATGTATCAGTACTAATAATTATTTTCGGCTTGTATTTTCGCCGTTTTAACGGTGGTTTTGTCATAACAACGCGTTCATTAAATGTCTCGTAAGTCATGGATAGACGTATGGTAGTTTCTTGTTGAGTCGTGGTTTCTTTTAAAGTCGTTGTTATAGACATCGCGTGCAATTACGTGATTACACGTTCCAAAATTATGCAGTTGTTAGAAAAATAGTTTTGACCAGGTCAACATCGTTTTTCTTATCAAAAATGCGACAAAACAGGTCAATATTGTATTCATCAGAGCTCTTATCAAATATTTCCTCTTTTATAAATTGTTCTTATAGTGTTTCTAAGTAACACAAATTCGTTTATTTACGATTATTTTCCATAATAGATCGTCTGTTGACATTTTTCCACAAGAAGTTACTCTTCTCTGCAATGTCGGTTTTAAGGCTGTTTATAAATATGCAAATCTTGAAATTGGAATAGCCAATCAGAATACACAGCTCAACAAGAAAACATTTTCAAGATGGCAGTTTGACACTATCAAGACAATCGATTATTTATTATTATTTCTTATGATTAACTTCTAGAAAAAAAGCAACAAATATAAAGAACAAAGGTTAATAATTATGGTTATAATGATTCATTGTCTTAAATTTATATAATATGTGTGATGTAACCTCTTTATGAAAATTACCCACGACTCAACCAGCATATAGCATATATGAACTCAGTTATTGACTGGTGATACGTGCACAACATATACATGCCATTTGCTAACAGCTTCCATACTACAACGAAACATAATGGACGAATGACATATAAATACATTCATGAACTACTTAAAGCCACACACCTTGAAATAAAAGTAAATTTTAGTATAAATAAGAAACATATTTTATCTATGCCAATTAAAATATATATTGTGGTTACAAGGTAGAAATCCGTTCTTTTTAGCGCTTTAAAACTTAAAAATAATCGCGTTTGTTGAGAGGGACGTATACTCTAGAAATCCTACGTTCGGTTTTAAAAGCGGTACCGTTTGAAAAATAATACATTACTTGCTAACTAGGCTATAAATTTAATTTAATCTATGCCAATTAGAATATATATGGTGGTTACAAGATAGAAATCCGTCTTTTTGCGCTTTAAAACTTAAAAATAATCGCGTTTGTCGAAATGGACGTATACGTATAGAAATCCTACTCTCGGTTTTAAAAGTAAAAAAAAAATTACTTGCTAAATAGGCTATAGATTTAATTTTATCTATGCCAATGAGAATATATCTGGTGGTTACAAGGCAGAAATCCTTCTTTTTTGAGCTTTAAAACTTACAAATAATCGCGTTTGTCGAAATGGACGTATACGTATAGAAATCCTTCTTTCGGTTTTAAATTTTAAAAAAATTACTTGCTAACTAGGCTATAGATTTAATGACGATTTTGCACACTTTCAAATTGCATCTATATGTATTGATTAACATGTATTTCATTTCAAGGTGTGTGGCTTTAAGTGGTCGTACCGGGATAAGTACTTGTAATACCAACTAATTTATATAATATCAACTGAGATAACCCGGCCAAACATACGAGTATAAAATTAAGCTATTTATTGTACCTTGTCACTGCATTAGGGATAGTGTGACTTGACCAAATCATCAATCAGAGCCACTAATCTCTATTATTCAATAAGTAACCCATGCACAACTATGTTCATTTTGTTCGCGGTTTGATGGGGGTTGACCAACATTTTAGAAACGTCTTCGATGCATATCAACAACGGTAGTACATCTGTTACTTTAAAACACATGTAATTGCATTTATATGGCTATTATTTAACATGTAAATATCTGTTTAGATAAAAAGTGCTTTAACTATCCATAGCAGTATTTAGGAACACAACTGCAAGCGGTTTCTAAAATAAAATCGCGATAGCTGTCTTCAAAGCCAAACCAATTCAAATGTCACATTTCAGAATTGGTATTATGTCAAGAAAATTGTATGTAATCAGAAAAAAATATACACGAATAACATTATTGTGAAAGTATTTTAACAAACAAAATTGGCGCCTTGTAAAGAGCAAAAACAATATAAAAATTAAGTTCAAAAGAGAGGGTCATCAAGCAACATCTCCGTTTAAACATTATTAACGATCAGCTTGTAGTTTCAGACGATAACATATAACAATGGCCAGTATACCACGTCCCTTTGTGGGCAACACACCAAGTCCGTTAGTGGCCGTGTTTTCAACAAATGTTTCTATTTTTAAATTGTTGTACAGTGTCACCCTAGAAATATTGCTATATTTTTTTATGGAGCAAGTGCTTTCGTAAATAATAGGACTTATCTCACCCTGATGCGCCCATGTGCTTAACAACCCTAGATTTTGCACAACACGGTGACCATGTCTTCACTTACTAATTCAAATGAGTTCATGGATGTTGGAAGAAACTTGGTCAAGCAACAATGAAGTGAATTGAACGACTAATAATGAATCGGAGCTAACAAGGTGTAACATAACGAGTTCAATGATGGGTAACATAAGAGGTCTACTGACGTGCAATGTTACTAGTCTAATACAGTGTAACAACAGGTTTATTGAATTTAAAAGTAAACGATCTATTGCTGTTTAATGAATTTGGTCTGATACTATAAAGACACCGGGTATTATACCGTGTGACTTACGGTTTAATACCGTCTTAAATATCGGGTTTATTGAGAAGCGAAAACGGTCTATTTACGTGTAATGCAACGGGTAACATAGCGGAAATTGTACAGTATTACCTATGGCGGCGTAAAACCAAGTAGCATAACGGGTTAAATGACGTGCAATATCAGTGTTTTTATGGCAATTTCGGGACCGATATTCGGACCCATTCCCCTCAAGAAAGAGAATATGTTTTTGCCCAGTTTTGTAGAAAAAAATCCCCTCAAAAAGATATGATTTTTTATTTTTTTTTAGAAAGAACTGTCAAATGGTAAATATATCTCAAATTTATTTTATGAACAACTAACAAATTATATAACTATAATTAATGTGATTTTGAATTATTATAAAGAGTTATACTAAATAAGTTTTTCTCAAATCAGTTGACTTTTCACATAAATTGCATTTTTTTCCCAAAATGGCCAGGAAAAGGCCTGATGTATCTATATTGTGTCAATATTTGTTGATAAAAACATTACCATTTGGTCCATTTTATTGATAATAAATGCTCAAATTTGCAATTTTATCGATTTATAAAATCCCAATTACACTCAAAATGGCTTGGAAAACTGAAACTGTGCATGAAGGCTGAACTGTCTGAAACTAATGTTGAAAAAATCATTGATATATATTTAAGAAATTAGGACAGAGACATTCAGCTGTGAACATTACATTCATACATACACTTGTATTCATATAATAAATATCATTACATATAAAATGGTGATTATTTTATTTTCCCCTTTTCCCCTTTTCCTAAAAAACTACGCGTTTTTCCCCTTTGGATGGGCCCCGCCACCATTTCCCTATAGGTGAAAAAACACTGAATATAATTGGTCTAATGATGTTAAGCATATTGGGTCTAGAACCGTGAATATTAAGGCGTATCATAACTTTTATCGTTACGGGTCTAACAGGTGTTATTTAGTTTAAACGTAACGCTTGAAAAGATGATTTAAGTGCCGTGTCTTTGGACGTGTAAAGAAATGGGTCTAATGCGGTGTACCATGTGTTAATAAAGGGCCTGGTATTGTGCTACGTAACGAGTCTGTACATAAAGTATGCATACATATATATTCAATTAAATTAATCAAACAGTGGTAGAGTTACATTGTATAATATATAGATGTTCGTATGTATTATTAATTTATCGCAGTTTTGAATCTTGAGAAAACAAAATGAAAGGCTAATATTTTCTTTTAAGAAAATATGGACATAAAACAACGCACATATTTATCAATTTATCTAAGCCTCACAAATGACCTACACACATGTAAAATACATTGTTATTTTGTGAAACGTGTAAGACACCTGCAACTTAAAGATATACTCCTCAGCAACATGTTTGATTCCACGTGCCCAAACAGTAGATACACTCTTCAGCACATCACGGACTCTAGATTACACGGATAAGAAACGGGACCGACCGTTACGCCAAATATCTTGTTGTGTCTAAGTCACGTGACCGTGTAATAACTATCGATCTTTTATCGAAGCGTCGAGGTTATACATTTGATGTACCCACTCACGTATTTTGTTAAATTATAGTTTCATTTCTAGGCCGATTTGACAAATTATATATCATTAGAAAGCTTACGTAACGTAGTTTTCAGATATATAAATATATATATTAAGTTTTTCTTCTGATATCGGCAGCCCGGCGAGTTATAACTTTAACTTTTAAAAATATCATACCGTTTTGGAGTTTTAGAATCTAGATTTACGGTTGACATGTTCGTACTTTATACCGATTTGTAGCGTTTATATTTGGAGTTCAGTTTTAAAAATAACATCTTGCTTAGGAGAATAGAATTTTGTATATGATAGAAAACAATGGTTTTAAAATGAAAGAAAGTAAGGAATGAAGGCGGAAGAAAGTAGCGCGCGGTCCTAACGAACCGAACTGATGCTAAGGTCTTGGCGATTATGCTTTTGTTTAGATACCAGCCATTGAATTTCCTTTGCCATGATTATTATATTTTTTATGGAATATTGTTCTAGAGACATATCAATAAAGCTAAGTATTAATGAAGCTCAATAAATTAACGATTTCAGCTCTTGATTATAACAGAGAAAGGGTTGTAATTTTATTATGAAACAGCGTATATAGCGGACCCTCTTGATATTTTTCGGCTTTGCATACTTCAAATATAATGGGTGTCAACACATTCATCGTTTGTTGTTTATTATCAAAAAGGTAATTATTTAAAATTATATGAAAGGTTATAAACCATAAATTATCAATTAATTAAAATTATTTAAAGATTCTTGAAAATCACGGTCAACTGTCTATGCATGTATATTGAAATATCTTTATAAGTTACCAGAGTTATAAATATATAGAATTCTAAATTATAACTCTGTATTATTTGTATTTTTCGGAAAGATTATTTAGCCTCGTTGTGGTCAAATGAGAATGCTGTTTTTAATCATGTTGTTCCGTACACTACCATACACTCTTTATAGGACTACGAAATGACGGAGTTTTTTACCGGTACCCGCTAAATGCGTTGAATGTTAAGTACTAGATTTTTTTAAATGTTTAAAATGTACATGTATAGGTATTAAGCACTTATAATTATTATGATTAAGCTGGCTGACATCTATACAGTATTTAGTTTATGGCAATCTGTATGGGCAGATGACTATAAATGTTTTCAATACGCTACATATCTTATAAACGCAAAATTGAGTATTTGGCGTTACATTACTCCAAGAAATGACCACTAATACCAGGAGAAGACATGGAGGTATCATAAAAAGTGTAAACTGACCAGACATTGCCACCTGTGGTTAGGGACCAATATACAAGTATAGGTCCCTGTTGTGGCGTATGACACCATAGTGTTATTTAGTATTGGTCGGCACAGTTGTATCTGATCATGACGAGATAATTGGTTTGTGCTGAACACAGGGGCAATAAAACCACAGATCTATCAATAAACAAGATTATTGAGATATCTTTTATTAAACACCGCGATAAAAATGCTAAAACCACGGACTCTAGATTACACGGATAAGAAACATGGCAACATTCTCAGAATCATCACTGCTATATGTGTAATCACCTAACAATTCGTCTAAAAATAATTTATATATTTGAGTTGAAGACGATGTACTGTTGTATAAGTCTGAATAAACTATCTGTCTGCCTGTCTAAATCTAAGCTAATTTAACACCCTTTCTGTGTTATAAACAAGAGCTGAAATCGTTAATTTATTAAGATTCATTTATAATAAGCTTTATTGATATGTTTCGTGAACAAAATACTACAATATATTCCATAAAAAATATAATAATATGGCAAAGGAAATTCAATGGCCGGTTTCTAAACAAAAGCATAATCGCCAAGACCGTAGCATCAGTTCAGTACGTTAGGAACGCGCGCTACTTTCTTCCGCCTTCGTTCCTTAATTACTTTCGTTTTTTAACATTTTTTTTCCCTATCGTATACAGAATTCTATTCTCCTATGCAAGATGTAATTTTTAAAACTGAACTCCAAATATAAACCCTACAAATTGGTATTAAGTACGAACATGTCAACCGTAAATCTAGATTCTAAAACTCCTAAACGGTATGATATTTGCAAAAGTTAAAGTTATAACTCGCCAGGCTGTCGAAATCAGAAGAAAAACTTAATATATATTTATATATCTATTTACTGCGTAACGTAAGCTTTCTAATGATATATAATTTGTAAAAATCGGCCAAGAAATGAAACTATAATTTAACAAAAGATGTGAGTGGGTACATCCAAATGTATAACCTCGGCGCTTCGCTGTACGCTAATTGTAAAAGATCGATAGCCACAACACGGTAAAACGCGCGGTGGTAAAACATAAAATGTGTGTTTCTTGTGTTTAACTCGCTATAAATCCATTAATAACAACGGGAATATACTAAAAGTTATCTTTTTTGAAAGAGGAATTAATAAGCAACAAGATAACGTATAAACCAATAAAATCGGATGAATAGTTATTGCATAAGATAGAATTTACTACAGTAAGGGTCAAATACTCGACTCATCTCCTATCAATATACACTCCGTGAGCACATTTATCAATTCCACGTGTCCAAACAATATATACATTCCTCAGCAAAATCATCAATTCCACGCGCACAAATTTCATCACATCACATTCACTAGCGAGAGGAACAAACGAGCAATTACATCGTCCGTGAAATGTTGCTTCCTGTAAAAAGTTCCCAACTGTGCAGTTCATCTCAACGAAGTAACGATAGTCGTTTTAACAGAGATCATCGCTCTAAGAACGACAACTCTGGATGTGTTTTAAACACTTGCTGCCGATGTTACTTCCCTTAAATGATGATGTATACATTTAACGAAACACAATATTACTGTCAACACATAGTTAACGTATTTATAAAAATTATATAATTAAACACTTTAGCATGTTCATAATAAATTAGTTATTATAGTTCAAGCACTACATTCAATATCATTTATAAGAATGAGCCATTTTAAATGACACGGTTGGTTTAATTTCGTTTACATCATCACATTTCGTGGCACTACTTTCGACGGGCATCGGAAGGCCTTCGGCAGAGTTCGTGCTCTCCTCGGGTGTTTTCGACATTTCGTGTTCGTGATCATGGTCATGGTGATGCTTGTGTTTATGATGAAAAGCTGCTTGCAAAGAAAAGCGTCTGTGTGTTTTTTCCGGCCTTCGCGACGCTTTGAGGTTACAATATACCAAAAGATTTCCTTATCAAATTCAATGTAAAACCAACAACTTCAACGAAAAATAAAGTCAAACTTTTGCGCGTAGACACCCTCATAACCATACCTTTTCTTAAAGAGCATTCCGAGCCGAATTGATTTAAACAATAAAAAAGGTCATGCAGTATGTAAGAAAGAACTCGACGCGAATCAACGGTCACTGTTTTAAGGCCATCTTTTTACCGGCTTAACTCCAGTTGATGATGGTTTCCCGCCATCTGTCAAAGTCTCATGTAGTCTCCAACCTAAAAGCAAAACACTGAATTTGTAGTATACAACAATGTTTTCTCTACCACATGCACACATAAATATCTACAAATAAAGTCATGGCAAGTGCCCATAGAGAGAATTGTGTCTTCAAATAAATGACGTTCCATTTTTTAGACGGTATAGCATTGAACACCACAAGTATTTAGTATACTGTAACCTTGAAATATGTGGATTATCTCGCCCCATATATTTTGCGTTTTGTAGACTTGTAACTGAGTATAAAGACGCTTCAATTCGACCTGGAATGCAATAATACATGTTGTCACAAACAATCGATTGTTTAAGTCGGCATTTATTCAATGTGTTTGTTACATTATTTAAACCAATGAAGTTTTAATAATATAAAGTAATCAACTATAAATTGTTAACTCTTAAATCATGGCGAAAATATGCTAAGTGATAAGCTAATAATTCGTACATATTGTTTCTATAAATAGTAACAAAATGACGTTGCCAGCGGGCCGTTATTCGTATCTGGTGTGCCAATATAAATTATCCACAACGTCCGAATTTCTGTCCGTTAAATTAACAGAATGTAGCTTAAACCGTTGTGTTTAGTCATACGTCTTGAAATTCTTATTCAGTTGAATGAAAATAACAGTACGGAAACCTGGTTCAGTCAATAGATTTAAGTGAAAGCACAATATATTGTGATATGTAATATAAACGATAACACAATGCAGAGCTTTGTCGGACGTCTATAATCGGACCTTGCCGCATAATGGCCCTCGGGCTGTTTTGTCGGCAGCGGGCCGATTATAGACGTCCGAACGTCTATAAATTGCCCTAGCCGCATAATGGCCCTCGGGCTGCAGCGGGCCGATTAAAGACGTCCGACTCAGCTCAGCCGTGTGTTATTGTCTTATAATGATTACCCTTATATCTTCCGGATCCATATCCGCTTAACTGACGTCACCAACGTCGACGTCGCCGTTAGACGAGGTCCCAACGTTTAATTTCATAGCTTCCGGTGCCATATTATCGGGGACGTCTGACGTTGAGTAAGTCTGTTTCGAATGTTTCTGTCGTCCAGAGGCCTATAAGCGTACCAAAGCTAAGAAGAAAAACAAACGAAAACAAACTCTGTCTCTCTCTCTGTTTTTTTTTAGGTATTTTTTTTTTTTTGGGGGGGGGGGGGGTTCAAACTATTTATTCACAAAAGTATAAACATATAACAACATATACAAATCAATTATCAAGTACAGTCATACACATTTACAGTTATCTAAACATTCATTCGAAATATGTGGATGTGTATATAATATTTCATCAATAATTTTTATAAAATATATATTGGTGATTCAAATTATACTTACATAAATTACATAGGATAATTTCTTTATTATAATATGATGACAATGGGATTTATGGTGCATACACAGTTATAAAGTCAAATGTTTAACAAACTTTGATAGTATACTGTGACATATATTTCTTTTCCTGTAATATTGCATCACAGTCAGAATATCTTTCATAAGCATATTTTTCATATCGATAAATTTTGATCTCCTCTTGCTGATAATGTAGCATTTATATATTGAGTAACAATCATAGCTTATTATGATATTAACATCATTGTATGTATTACTTTCTATTTTATAACCAACGATTATATTACAAAGGGAAATAAGAGAAGAACAAAATCCTATTTTCTGGAAAATTATTTGAACAATGGACCAGAATGGACGTACATAAGAACAGTCTAATAGTAAGTGTTTAATTGTTTCTAATTCCCCACAGTAAAGGCATAGGGGCGAATCTTTAATTTTCCAAGTAAACAGGTTTCATTAGTTGGAATAATTTTGTGGATTAGTTTATATCTAAGTTGTCTAACCTAAGTGTTGATAATAACATTATTGATAAAATCATATACCGATTTCCAGATAACTTATTCTTTAAAAACTCTAGTCCAGTGGTTATGTACGTATGGTTTATCGCATTTATTCGCAATTAACACTTGTTTTAGTATTTTATTATTTAATTTATAGATATTTATGTTTTTGTTAAATGTGCAATTTAAATCTGTTTTCACCGCGGAATTAAACGATTCAGTTGATTGCAATGTTACAGTCCAATCCTTCGGAATTGATGTTTTTAATATATTTAGCTCAGCAATCCAGTTAGATTTGTTTTCTAGTTTCGAAATGATGTGCGTTTCCTTAGCTAGGCCAGCGTTGGGAAGTAAATCGTTGATGAAAATTATATTAAAATTTATCCAGTTTTCGAAAATGAGGCATTTGCCATTATGTTTGATATAACGGTTTCCCCATATTACTTCAGTTCTTATATTAAAGTATGTAAGTGCTTTTATCGGTGAACTGGCATTGTTTATTTCAATGAAATTGTTTATAATTTCCTCATAAAAGGCTGGTATTTTCC
The DNA here is from genome assembly GCF_020536995.1 of Dreissena polymorpha. Lineage (NCBI taxonomy): Eukaryota > Metazoa > Mollusca > Bivalvia > Myida > Dreissenidae > Dreissena > Dreissena polymorpha. The sequence goes on from NC_068366.1 coordinate 1,257,511, forward strand.
ATTTTACTGTTGGTAGCGACTTAATTGAATCGATGTTCATTTTAAATATTAAAAACTTTTTGCCAAATTGGTTCAAGACAAAATTAGGAATAGCTTTCCAATTTGCATTATCATCGATACATAGCATTTTCACCCATTTTATTTTCAGTGTTTTTGCAAAAATGCATATGTCAGGCATTTCAATTCCTCCATCTTGCTTATTACCTATCAAAATAGATCTTTTAATTTTTTCGGTTTTGTTATTCCATAAAAACTTAAAACACATAGTGTTTAGGACATTAAGGGTATTCTTTGAAACACATGTTGACTGCAGAAGATATGCAAATTTTGGAAGTAATAATGCTTTGATTACTGTTACCCTTCCATAAAATGTCAGGTTTCGCTTAGTCCAGACATTTATTACTTTTTGACAAGATACGATTTTGTCATTCCAATTTAGCTTATTGCATTTAACAGCATTTGTACCAAAGTAGGTGCCTAGAGCTTTAACGATTTGACTAAATTTTATGTCCTGAATTACACATTCATTTTCCCTTTTTGACTTGCCAAGTAGTATTCCTTCAGTTTTTAGTTTATTTAATTTTAGTCCTGATATTAACCCAAATTCCTCGATTATATTAATTACAATTGGTATTTCTTCTGTGTTTTTCAAGAAAATTGTAGTATCATCTGCAAGTTGTGTGATTTTAATATTTTGAACATTTTGATTGCATTTTATCGTGATACCTTCATATTGATTACAGGAACGGAGTTTTGTTGCTAATATTTCTGCTATTAAAATAAGAAGAAGAGCTGAAAGAGGACAGCCTTGTCGTATTCCTCTATCTATTTTAAAGAAATGTGATTGCAAACCATAATTCGTTACAGACGAACAAATATCATTATATATTTTTTTTACCATCTTTATAAAGTTGCTCTTGAAACCGAATTTAGTTAAGACGTTAAACAACATGTTCCATTCTATTGTATCAAAGGCCTTCTTAAAATCAACGAATAAAAGGGCGCCATCTATGTTTAGCAGATCTGAATAGTCGATTATATCTTGTATTTGTCGAATATTGCAACCAATAAATCTGCCTTTAATAAATCCCTGCTGATCAAGGCTGATGATTTTTGGTAAAATAATTTGTAAACGCAGAGCTGAAACTCTTGTTATAATTTTGTAATCTGTGTTAAGAAGTATGGGTCTCCAATTTTCTAAATTCTCAGGATCACCTTTTTTAAAAAGCAGTGAAAAAATACATTGTTTTTGGGTATGAGACAATTCTCCCTTTTGAATGCATTCTGTAAAACAATTCAGCAATAATGGTGATAAAATATCCCAAAACTTTTGATAGAATTCCACTGTTAATCCGTCAAGGCCAGGACTTTTATTATGTTTCATTGACGATAAAGCATTCGACAGTTCTTGTAAAGATATATTCACTTCACATAAATTAGCATCTTTTTCTGTGACTGTTTTATCAAGATTAATCGCGTTCAAGTAAAACTCTAAATCGAAGTTTGTACATGCATTTGATTAATATAATGATTGATAGAAAATTGCTTCTTGATTTAAAATATCTTCGTTATTGCTATAGTGTTTACCATCAACATTAAGAGAAGATATAGTTTTTCTACTTTGTCTAGATTTTCCATGACTTAGGAAAAACTTGTGTTTTTCGCCCTCTTCCATAAATTTAAGTCTTGATCTCACAAAAGCCCCATTTGCTTTAAAGGTGTAAATTTCTTTAATATCATTTTCCAATTCGTTGACTCTTTTTTTATCATGTGCGGTATATGAATCTTTTGAAAGTAAATGATTTAACTCTGTTTCGAGTATATGTAAGGTATTTTTGCGTTCACGTGATTTTTTCTTTGAGAACTCTATTGACATTTGTTTAACTTCATATTTAAAAACTTCCCAAATAATTTGTTTACTATCTATATGTAACTGCATACATTGTTCGAGTATGGTCTTTACTTTAGTACAGTAATCAGGTTCACTTAAAATTGAATTATTTAATTTCCAAAAACCTTGGCTACGTTTAGACGGACTTTTAAGTTTGATGGATAGTGCCATATGATCAGTTGATTGAATAATTGCAGGTCTTATATCACATGAATGTACAAGAGGAATGCTATTTCTATCTAGAAGCCAGAAATCTACACGACTCTTATCAGTATGATTTTTTCTTCTCCATGTAAACTGGTTTTTCGTAGGATTGTAATGTCGCCAAATATCCGTAAGGTTATTTATTCGTTTAAGATTCGTTAGTTTACTATTTATTTTTACGTTAGTTTTTTAAGATGATATTCTATCACGTATTTCGTTTATTTCGTTAAAATCTCCACCAATTAAGATAATGCCTTGTGAATGTTCATTTAGTATTTTTGTTATTACTTCAAAAAATAAATTTCGTTGCTTTTTGTCATTTGGTGCATAAATATTAAGTAGTGATAAAGTGTTGTTTTGTGTTTCAATATTCATTAAAATATATCTTCCATTTTTGTCTATGAACGTATCAATCACTGTGTATTGAAGGGACTTTGTAATGATAATGGACACACCTTTGATGTTTTCATTGGTTTGTGACATTGTTATTGTAATCGTCTATTGTCATGCCCACTGACTGCGTGCACTTTGCCTCCAGCATCTGCACCTCTAGCTGTGCTTTGTGAGCATTACACTTCTCAATCTTGAGTTTCTCCTTCAATAAATTTAACTCTGTCACTTCTTTTTCAATGTATGTTTTTTCCCTTTCGATTTGTAAATTAATAAGTGCCCTTTCTTTTTTGAGAGCCAGGTGTTCTCTTTGGAGAGCTACTTGGTCTCTCATTGCTTGCACCCGTTCTTTCTGCCCCTGTGCTTCTTTTTTGTTTTTCAATACATCAATATCAGCCTTTGCTTTTTGTATTTCTAGAACAACTAGCCTTTTATAGTTTTCTTTCTCTTTTTTTTCGGCAGATAAGCGCCGCTGGAAGGGGAGGTTGACTCTGGCGAGTATTCACTGGCTGGCTGAAGGGTTTCATACGAGCCATCCCCTTGTGCAGACGTTGCTGATGCTTTCTTTTTTACTGTTGTAGTCCCTTGAGAAGCACAGCTAATCTTGATTGGCTTTGATGTGGACACAGGCTTTTGACATTCAGAGGCTCCTAGTTCTGCATAGAGGAATAAAATGATACAAACATCATAACAATGATATGTTTCCACAAATTAATTGCTGCAGTCTTGCAATATGTACAATAAAACATGTGTTATAAGGTCCATCTGTTATAGGGCCACCTATATCATAAAGACACTGTCATCAGACACACATTGTTCTTGTTATCATTGATTATTACCTTTGTTATGTGGCCACTTTAATCTGGTCCCCCCCCAGATGGCTGTATAACACACGTTTTCATAATTATTTTCCTATAGGGAGTGTTGAGGGGAGCGGAGTGAGATGGATAGTGAATGTGATACCTGTGCTAATGACATAGCTGCCGTATTAAAAAGTAGGGAAAAAATGATTATTTCAAATGCAGATTAAAGTGTAAGCATTACCACATTTTATCGTCCTTTGACAACTTAAAAATGTATTCAAAATAACTGTTTGTGTGCTTTTAGGTTTTTCTTTACACATATAACTATGGAAATAATCAAACAAATGACCTTTCCTCACCTGTTGATATTCTTGTGCTCTTCAGTGGACTGTCTGCTGTGTTCGTACAAGAACTGCGTGATGTGCAGATACTGCCTGTGCCTGGAATCAAATATGGAATAATGCAAATTGACATGTGTAAAACATTTGCACATACACACTGACAATCCATGCAAAAAATAAAAATATACTTGTAGTGTAATGTGATAAATTGAAGGGACTAGATCTATAATGTTTTTTTTTTAATAAATTGCAATCATTATGACAATTCTTTAAGTACCTATTCTTTTTAGAAAAAGATTCGTCGCTTTAGGAATAAACAAAAACTCTTTTCATAAAAGTATGGGTACCGAAACAATGCGTATTATTTGAACTAACATACCCATGTAGTAATATCATTGTCTTTTTTAGGTTATAATAACTTTTTTTCCGATACATACACAAATTTTAACAAAATCCACAACTGGTAGCAGAACATGATTTATTATTGGACAGAACTTCATCAGTACTAACATTACCATGAGGCTCATGTATGGGGCTCAGACATGAACAAAATGTACAATACATGATTAATTTTTATTCAAGTTACTCAATAAATAATGGAACATTATGGGCTTTTTATTCACTGTATGTACAGTCAATGTATTATTAGCTATGGTATCTTATGTTGGTAAGTTACTGTAAACAGTAATACATTGTTAAAGGACATGTATTTATTTGTGCGCACCCATATAACTCTGTCCGCTGTTGGCATTCAGAGAAGCTGCCTAAATCCATTATTTAATGCAAATAATACAACATTTCAAGAAAAATGATGTGCAAACCATACAAGACAACATTTGAAAGTACGACACAACTGTTTTCTTATAAAGTTCTCAAAAGAAAACCCAGCAGCGGACATAATACCCTGAATGCCCACATTTAATAACTGTACTTACCTCCACGACTAGCAGCGTAGACATCAACAGTCATACAGACGTCTGTCTTCTGCAGCTGTGCAGGCTGGCCATTCTCAGCAACGACTAACGAAATTTAACATTTAAAAAATATCTTTAAATTTGTATTTATTATTGCAATTCTTTCAGCATCAATGTAAATCAACATTAAGTTTTACACACTGAAGACATTTAATCCGAAAAGATATTTTAAATCAGAAAATAATGCAATACTTACCATCATGGAGAACTTGGCTTTGGTAAACATAATTAACTTGATTGTGATTCTCCTCATTTTTTGCCTCTTGCACTTTTCATTCAGGGTGTCAATGCAGTCCCCTAAAAATATCAAACTTATAACAAGAGGGCCTGAAAGGTCCAAAGTCGCTCACCTGAGATTACAAGATATTATTGGGACAAATCTCCTGACCAAGTTTCATAAAGATCGGAAAATAAATGTGGCGTCTAGAGTGTGAACAAGGCAAATGTTGACTTCGCACAACGCACGACGCACGACGGACAACGGACGACGGACAAAAGGCTATCACAAAAGCTCACCATGAGCACGTTGTGCTCAGGTGAGCTAAAAAACAAGGACGGTTTGTAAATCATGCATGGCCTCCATATGGGCTGTTAGTTGTAGGGGCAGCCATTGTGTGAATACGCTTTTTGTAAATGTGACCTTGGCCTTCGACCTAGTGACCTGAAAATGAATAGTGGTAATCTGCCAGTCATTATCAATGTACCTATGAAGTTTCAAGATCCTAGGCGTAAGCATTATTGAGTTATCCGGATTCCATTTAACTGTTGCGAGTCACTGTGACTGCGACCTACTGACCTGAAAATTAATAGGGGCCATTTGCAAGTCATTATCAATTGTCGTCCGACCTAGCTTCGCCTATGCGCTCTCGGATAAATAGACAACAAGTCGTAGATCTTTTGTCTGATAGATTTGAATAGGAATAAATCCCTGTAACAAATATGTAAATAATAATAATAATAATAATAATCATAATATATATATATATAATAATAATAAGAAGAAGAATAATTAGAATAATTACAATAATAATACACGAAATACAATCAATAGAAATGGCGGTATGATGAGCGCGACATTTCACAAATACTCAAATACCAAATAACAAATATCTAAAATATGATAAAAACGTTAAAGGGATCTTTTCACGCTTTGGTAAATTGACAAAATTGAAAAAAGTTGTTTCAGATTCGTAAGTTTTCGTTTTAGTTATGATATTTGTGAGGAAACAGTAATACTGAACATTAACCATGCTCTAATATAGCCATTATATGCATCTTTTAACGATTTTAAAACCTAAAAATTATAAAGCGTTGCAACGCGAAACGATTGAATAATTTGGAGAGTTCTGTTTTTGTCGTTAAATTTTGTGAAACTACGAAGATTGCTTATTTAAGGTATAAAATACGTCAAGAATGTGTACACGGCGGAATAGCTCAGTAGGCTAAAGCGTTTTTACTTCAGGACTCTGGCAGGACTCCAGGGGTCACTGGTTCGAAACCTGCTCCGGGCAATGTTCTTTTCCTTTTTTTATTTTTTTTCTTGATTTTTTACTGGAGCTTTTACGATCCAATGTTTTCATTTATCAATATAAAGCATTTAATGAATAAGTTAAAAAATGCCAAAATCTGTGAAAAGGCCCCTTTAAATCCAGATAACATAACAATGACATATGTAAAGTATTGCATTAACCTGTTGGTTATAAATTAAAGCCTACAAATATGGATTGTTTTCAATGTGCAATAAAATCGATCAGCCTTGTTCAATGCTGTGTGAGTTCTGCGGTGCTCGTGCAGACAAAGCGGGAAGATAGGTTACATTCAACTATGTTAGATTCAACTTAAAAAACACATATACCCTACACTAATTAACCTTAATTTCTTTTACCACTCCTGTACTATCTATTTAATACAATTATATTTACACCCTACGACACAATGTACCTATGAAGTTTCATCATACTATTCGTAAGCATTCTTGACTTATCATCCGGAAACCATTTTACTATTTCGAGTCACTAGGACATGGACCTTTGATCTAGTGACCTGAAAATCTATATGGGTCATCTGCCATTCATTATCTGTCTAACTATGAAGTTTTATGATCCTAGGCCTAAGAATTATTGAGTTATCATCCGGAAACCATCTGGTGGACAGACCAACCGACGGACGGACCGACCGACATGTGCAAAACTTCGTCTTTGAATGGGGGCATAAAAATCAATTGCTAAAATCAACTGCATTATGATTTTACGAATAACATATTTCGATAAACACTGATGATTCATATTGCTGTACATGTACAGGTACAAAATACAAGATTAAATGGTACACAGATAAACCTTTTTAGCACTGTACTGTGTACATGTTATGCAAATGTGTTTGATTATGTTATGTTAGAATGTATATTGTATGGTTGTCCATCAATGTTAACGTGGCTATGCACAAAGAGTGCTTGTGTGTAAGCAGACAGAGCAATGTGCATGTGTGTATATTAATGCAATTATGAATATTTGTGTGTGCGTGTGTATTTTTACTGAAAATAATGCCACTATAAAATGCTGGGCAGTTATTTAAATAAATTTGTTTTGCATATAATTGCACACAATCAATACAAAATTTCACAAATAAATATTGACATAATGAAATTATCTTTACAGTCCGATTTGCATAAAATAAATTTCCCCTTACCAATTGTTTCGTTTTTTCTCTTGGGCTCTTCGCTCCTAACGGATCATTACTCCCTGCTCTAACACCATCTGAAAAAATATTTGGCAAAAAGTGTCATGAAGAACATATACACACACATAATAAGAGACAATAACATGTATTGCCAGTTAGGTTTTATGATGGATCTTCTTTTTACTCAGACTGCAATCTGCTTCGAAATTCAATATGAAGAATCTGCAGATTTTCAAATAATTATATGCGTTTCACTTCAAATAGTTACCTACTTATAAAATGGCAAGCTATACATGGTTAATAAAATATGTGTCCATTTATTATTAGTACATAGTAAACAAGAAATATTTAAAGTTAATATGAAATGGTTACAAACTTGTTAATTACCTGCAACCCCATGTAGGAAGGGCGAATCTCTGCCAATGATGTGGTCCGACACAACATCATAATACCAAAGTTTTTTTCTTTTCGTTTCCGCCTCCAGTCTTTGGCACTTTAAAACTGTTGAGGTAGTCTCGTGCATTTTTCTTTAAGTCACGCGGCCCGTGTTTTCCCTCCAGCAGGTTCTTGTTCTCCACTACAAGCTCTAATAGTATATCAATCTCTTTTTTCTTTACCAAGAATGGCACTGACTGGACTCGTTGATGTCTTCTTCTTCCATTTTTCGAGTGAATTTTCACCGGCGGATGTTGATGGCGGAAGTGATAATTTTCTAAAAATAGCGACTACCACGACCGCAGTCGACTGACCACACAGTCATGCGACCACAGTCGCGGCAACTTTCTCCGTGAAAGCGACAATTTGTCAGTTGGCGGCCGACAACCGTCGGTCGACCGCACAGTCGCGCGACTACAGTCGTGTTTTGTAGTTTTTTATTAAACCGGACCCAGGTGTAGGCGGCGATCTTGTCGTAGCGTTCATTTGCCTGCCCTTATTTGGCGTCGAAGTAGCAGGCGCATGTATGCTTTCTGTAAAACGGATAATCGACTGCTGACTGCAACTGGTCGTGGATCTCGTGGCGCTAGCGGATCGACTTCGCAGAGTAGGTGCGTGTTTTATGATAGAGGTGTCCACGGGTTTCACGTTTTCACAGTCTGTGTTTGAATGTGTGGTGTTTGTATCACATAGGGTTTCTGTGTCGATATCGCAGTCAGATTGCTTATGTCCTTGCAATTTACACTTGAAGGCATTTTGAGCAGTTTGACGATTTAATCGACATTTCACTAGGTTGTCCATTATGCAGGACACGTCCGATAAACTGACCGAATTGCATTGTATTCGGCAGGGATTCCTTGAGGGACGATGTTTTGACTATGCAAATTCGATCACCTGTGCAACAGTCTCTCTCTCTCTCTCGTTCATGTGTATGACACAACTCCTCAGTTCCATGAAACTCCATTTCGAGTTCAATCCAATGGAACTCACTCTCGCCTTCAGTTCAATGGCACTAAATCTTGAGTTCAATTCAATGGCACTCACTCTCTCGTTCAGTTCAATGCCACTCGCTCTTCCGTTTGTTTTTATGACACAACCTTTTCAGATCAGTACAATGGAACTCACTCTTGAGTTCAGTTCAATGGCTATCACTCTCCCGTCCGGTCAAATGAAACACACCCTCCGTTTAGTTTAATTACACTCATCATCCCGTTTGGTTAAAATGTGCCCATTTCCCCGTTTAGTTCAATGGTTTAATCACTCTACAGTTCAGTTTTGTGAAACGCCCTCTTCCGTTTGGTTTTATGACATCCACTCTCACATTCGGATTTCTCGTTCCAATCGTCCGTTCGATTCTATGAAACCCAATCTCACTTTCAGTTTTTATGACACTGTCCTGTTCGGTTCCTTCACCCCATTTATCGGTTTGTTTTCTTACATCCAGGATTATCAGGCTTTCTACAATTTCATTTCCCGTTTGCTTACAACCTCTCTACCGTACGAGCTTATAAAATCCCCTCCAGTTTGGCAGTTGGGTTTTATTACAACCAAATCATGCTCTATTTTCTTTAATGACAACCACTTTCGTAATTGATTCTATGACACACCCTCGATTATTGCACATTAATCATCTCGACCAAGCTTACCTTTGGTCCGAACACAAGCTTACCTTTGGTCCGAACACCAGCACGAGTGTGGTATTGACAGTCACCTGGCACCGTAAAAAGTACATCATAAACAGGTAGTCCGGGTGTAACGTTAACCAGATATATGCCTGCAAAAATATAACATAAACAGTGTTGTATGAATGTTTGCATTTGTTACTTTTCAATTCTAACAATCGGAGGATTGACACAAAATGGCTTGCCTTGAAAAGGCAAATGACAAAAGATTTATTCTTTATACGACTTGCCAAAACTCATGTATTGAAAAATATATATATTACGATAGATACAAATTGTGCTTGTTGTCTAGACTATTAATCATACGTAAACACAATAGTTCAGTATGTCAATCACTGCTATAAAAATTCATTTCAATAAACAAGAAAACCATGTGCCCTTTAGCGCTCACCTGAGACCCAAAGGAACCAAACTATTCTGTTAAATGGCGAGCTGATTCGAGAAGACAGGACCAAAAAATTGACTTCTTAAGAATTAACTTTTTTGACCTAGTGACATAGTTGTTGAACTCACATGACCCAATTTCTATCTCATCCAACCAAGTTTCATGAAGATTGGCCAATAAATGTGGCTAATATTGCGTGAACATGTTTTAAATAAAGCCATATAGGCCTGCGGAAAAGTGCCCCCCCCCCCCCCCCAGCGGCCATGCTTTTCAACAAACCGGAAATCGAACTCGATCGAAAAGTCATAAGAACAAGTGTTCTAAGTAAGTTTCATTGAGATTGCACTAAAAATGTGACTTCTAGAGTGTTGCTAACAAGGTTTCACTATAGTCATATAAGGAACAGTTCCCCGCCCTCCAGGTGACCATGTTTTTTGACGAACAATAACCATTTTTTAACTTAGCCGAGGAAAATTATGACGAAAGTTTTATAAAAATCGGACCATACATGTGACTTCTAGAGTGTTAACAAGGTTTTATAACATGACCTACGCTCCAGTAGTGAAATAACGTAATGCTCAATTTTGTCTATTACACGGGTGGTATTTCACTAGTCATATAACTATGCAATTTAGCCGAATCACTTAAAAGATATTCATACGCGCTGTCAAAATAATTAAAACAAACATGGCGTCATTTGACATATCTGTCAGCGACAAGGTGCAGATTGATGGCCAAGGATATTGAATCGTAACAGAAATTGTTTTCCGCGGATTTGAAACACTCTACATGGTTAGAATTATTGACAGTGACTTTAAGGAAGAGCTAGAACGGGAACGATTGACCGTTTTGCCGAACGCAGAGACGAACGCTGACACGGATCGGATGCCGAGACAAGGGTCCAGCAAGTTTAATATTGTTTCTGACTTAGATGTTGAGAATTTTAATCATCAACAGACCAACAAAAAAACTTTATAGAAAACTGTTAATGACTTAAAGATATTGAAAGCCTTTTTGCGGAACCCGAAATAAATGAATTCCGTGAAATTCAAGAAATCCCCGAAGTAGAATTATCATCCTTCGTTTGCTGATTTTAAGTCAGTGTAAAGAAACAGAATGGCGACGATTATGAGCCGTCTGTAATAAGTGGAATGGTGTCCAGCTTTGATCGCCAGTTACGGAGAAATGGTAATGGTCAGACAGTATCGCAATATGCTTTTAAGAAGGTGATTGAAACTTTAGCAATGAAACAGTGTCAACTGAACAGGAGCGGTAAAGGCAATCTCCCTAATGACGACATAAATCAATTATGGACTTCGAAACAGCTCGGTGTATCTACCCCTGATACAGACCTCAGAATTTATGGTTGTATAACACCATACATTTTGGTTTGCGAAGCTGTCAAGAGCATCGTGATATGTGTTGGAGTGACATTTCCCTGTTCACTGACGAACATGGCCGTGAATATTTGCAGTTCACCGACAAACCAAGACGCGTTTTGGTGAGAACTCTAGGGATGTGAAACTTGTAAAGCCAAAAATGTGGGCTAATACACAAAACCCTGATCGATGCCCTAGTTCTGTTTAAAAGACTTATGCCGACAAAAGACCATACAGTTATTGTAATGCTGATCATCCTTTTTACATTGCAACAACAACTGTTCACCTACCTTCACTCAAGGAAATATGGTTCAAACGAAGTCCAGTCGGAGTAAACAAGCTTGACTCTATGTTGAAACGTATGGTGAAGCAGGCTGGCATGAATCCTGACAAACGACTGTCGAACCACAGTGCAAGGAAATACCTCGTCCATATATTAAATGACAATAACATTCCTCCAAACCAAAGCATGCAGATCTCTGGTCATAAAAACATTGTCTCCAGCAATCACTACAGTCACATAAATCCGATCCAGCATAGGAATATTTCACAGATCCTGCACTCGAATTCCAATGAAAACACCTCTATGAACTACCCATTAAATCCCACAACACAGCAGTCTACATCCCTCATGTCGAATGAATCTCGTTCGAATTTCCATGTAACAGGAGGAATTCAGAGTATCTTCAGTGGGCCAATTCACAGAGGAACATACAACGTGCATATTCATCAACACGCTAACGAAGCGGGACCATCCAGAAAACGCATTAGATGCATCGAAAGTAACACTGATAGTGAATGAGTTTGAATCCGTGTTCTGTGACCTCAATAAAATTACACGAAAAAGTCACGCGCGCAATACATAAAATACGTAGCTATGACGTCAGAATGTCAGATCATCTGATATTCTTTTTGTTTGATTTGTTTAAATTGTTTGATACGCTACACCCGATTAAATTCAATAAATATTGACAACTTGACACCGAGAAATTTTGAGCTTAATATTGTTATTGTTATAAAAAACAACAACATAAAACACGATTGTTCGCCCAGAACTACTTCTCAAGCTAAGGAACACACAATGACCGCATTGCTGCTTCGTTCTAGATATCGACCTTTCCTCTATATGGCACGGAGGGGAATACATGTGTGTTATAAAGCATTTTGTTGGGTATGTTATAAATAGAATATTGCATTCGTTGTCGTTTTGTATTGAATTTATTAAACTCGTCATCTAAATGAAGATAAAAACTTGGCAAGCCTCGTTTTTATCTTCATTTAGATGACTTGTTTAATAAATTCAATACAAAACGACCACGAATGCAAAGATTCTATATTTACTCTATAATAGTCATATAAGGAATGCACCCCCCCAGGCTACCATGTTTTTCAACGGAATAGAACCATTTTCGAACTCAGCCTAAATATCATAAGATATCATTTGAGCAAATGCTCTGACCAAATTTCATAAAGATTGTACTAAAAATGTGACTTCTACAGAGTTAACAAGGAAACATTAGCCATGTTTTTCAACAGACCTGAACCATTTTCGAAGTCATCCAATATAATTTAAATCATAAGAACAAATGTTCGGACTAAGTTTCATGAAGATTACACTAAAAATGTTACTATTAGATTATAAACGAGGTTTTACTACAGCAATATCAGAATAACTGCCCCTACCCCTAGCGGCTTTGTTTTTCAACCAACCGGAACCATTTTCGAACTCGTTCAAGATAGCATTGGGGCATATGTTCTGACCACGTTTCATTAAGATTGGACAATAAATGTGGCCTCTAGCGAACAAGGTAAAGGTTGACGACGGACGAAGGCGATCACCAAAAGCTCACCATTAGCCTGTTGGGATCAGGTAAACGTAACAATCATCTAAAGTATTGTAAGCCAACTGACAGTACAACATAAAACGCATTTTAAGCATTACTAGCAAAGCAATTGTCATACATCAAACGCATTTCAAGCGTGTCTAGCAAACACACAGTACAAAAAAAAAACATCATTGTAAGCGTTGCTTTGTAATTCTCGTTAAAGCATATAAGGCGTTTTAAGCATGCCTTAATGACTCTAAACGCCTTTTAAGTATACTTCAGTTACTTATCGTACAATAATCACGAACATCGACATATAAGGACAACGAGGGAATATCTAGCATGTGTTAAAGAATCTTGCATTGTCTTGTAATACATTGAATTCTCGCGATATCGCAGTTTAACATAAAGCGTGGCTCAGTAACTATCGTACAACATAATACGCATTTCAAGCGTGGCTAACTACCTACCGTAAAGCATAATACGCTTTTCAAGCGTGGCCCAATAACCTCTGTACAACATGATGCGCTTTTTAAGCGTGGCCCAGTAACCTCTGTACAACATAATACGCTTTTCAAGCGTGGCCCAGTATCATCTGTTCAATATAATATGCTTTTCAAGCGTGGTCCAGTAACCTCTGTACAACATAATACGATTTTTAAGCGTTTCTCAGTAACCTCTGCTAGACAGAATACGCATTTCAAGCGCGGCTAACTACCTACCGTACAACATAATACGCATTTCAAGCGTGGCCAAGTAACCTCTGTACAACATTTTACGCTTTTCAAGCGTGACCCAGTAACCTCTGTACAACATTATACGCTTTTCAAGCGTAGCCCAGTAACCTATGTACAACATAATACCCTTTTCAAGCGTGGCCCAGTTACCTCTGTAAAACATAATACGCATGTCAAGCGTGGCCCGGTAACCTCTGTACAACATAATACGATTTTCAAGCGTGGCCCAGTAACCTCTGTACAACATAAAACGCTTTTCAAGCGTGACCCAGTAACCTCGTTACATTATTATACGATTATTAAGCGTGGTTCAGCGACCTCTCCCCTACATAATACGCTTTTCAAGCGTGGCCCAGTAACCTCTGCACGACATAAGACACCCTTCAAGCGTGGCCCAGTTACCTCCGCACAACAATTGCAAAAACAATTGACGATTGGCAATCCACCGTACAACATAAAACGTCCATACAAGCGCTTCTTTGCTACTCAGCGCACAACATAAAACGCTCATACAAACGCTGTTTGACTACTCAACGCACAAGATAAAACGAAGCAACCTCCGTTCAAAAACAAGAGGTGCCTTCGAATCCACCGTGCAACATAAAATCCCAATCAAGAACTTCTTTGCTACTCATCGTACAACATAAAACGCCAAGGATGCTACAAACTCACCGTACAACATTAAACGCCAAGGATGCTGCAAACTCACCGTACAGTACAATATGCCAAGTATGCTACAAACTCACCGTACAACATTAAACGCAAAGGATGCTGCAAACTCATCGTACAACATAAAACGCCTAAGATGCAGCAAACTCGAGGAGGATGGTGAGCGAAATGTAGAAGCCCTCCCGAAACTCCGCTGGCGCCACCCTAACTGGGTAGCAAAGGTACAGGTCGAACAACAGGAACAGGATTTCAGCTGGAAATAAATGTATCCATAGCAATTTGTTTTGCAGCACTTCCGTTTAATTTTCTTGCATTATGAGTTTGTTCCCTGGCACATGCAAGTATTTTTCTTACACTAAGAGAGAGTTATTTGGCACTGAGAGCCAGTTGTTTCTGCCTTTCGAGTGAGTTATGCGCAAATTCTAAACCGGTGCAATCACTTGCAGTAAGTGTCACCGAGGAAAAATAATGCTACTCAGATTTGCGGTTGACATGTTCATCATAAATAAATCAACCATTATTATTCATGTTAACAGTTTTAGAGAGAAAGGATTCTATTAGAAATATTGCAATGAGTACAGGTCATTTACGTTATGAAATGTGAATAGAAAATTCACCATATAAAGAATTAAATCAAAAGGCATGACAACAATGAGAAAAACTTTGTATTTTTAACATTAATAAATACGTTTTATAACATAATATGAAAATAAAACATATAATATAATATAATCAGCAACGACAATTCACTGGAAATGACTTCTTTAATGGAAATGTTAACTTAAAATAGTTTAAAACAATAAATTAAAATTACAGGCACAACAGAAACATTTGAATATTTAATACGATTCGATTCAAAATAAATAGGTCAGATGCATACTTTTTCGTAAAGTATGAATACCGGTACATATCGAAATATAGCACATATCGTAGTTGTGTGTACATTTGATTTGAAGGAAACATGGTGGCGAAAATAGATTATGCGCGGACAAAAAAGCTATCAACACAAAGGGCATGTCTACATTTAAATCTGATACGTATAAGCCCGCCGTTTCGCGGCATGTTTAAGGCCGTCTGACAAAAATGACAATGAATGCAAGTTTACTCTATGAAAATATTTGGACTCGATTGGTTAAAAGTATCCGAGGTACGGAAAATATTCTTAAAAGTACACCTCAGTATGGCCGCATGCCTTAAAGCGTATTTTCCGTACACCAGGGGACCGTTTCTCAAAACTACCTACGTTCAAAAATCATGCGTAAGTGCAAAACGTTCAGTTAGTAGCGTTTCTATTAACTTCGTTAAGTTACGTTTACCGTATTTTTGCACGTAAAGTTACGTGTGCTCAAAGGCTCACGTAACTCAGTCATTTAGCGTAAATATGGCGGCGTATGCACCGATATTTCGGAGAACCGAACGTAGACTAAGAAATCTACGAGCGCAACATCATTTTAGTTAATTTAAATCTTTATCCACAGGCAGCAGTATCATAAATTCCCCCCCCCCACCTCGCCGGGACCCTCCCCCCCCCGAGCTTACCCCAGGGGTTCCAGATTGTTAAATGTTCATCTATTGTGTATGGTTTGACTTTTCAACAACGAATATTGACAAAAATTCATCGTTTGAAAAAATAACCCTCGTATAGGTATTATATATACACAAGGTATGAAACGCACTATATGCCTATTGCTGAAAGATTGTGGAACACTGGACGTGACCTTTTTCATCGAAAACACACATGTTCCCATGCAGTTGCCGACAAAATGCAACTGGATTCGTTAAAAGACAGTAAATGCAACGAGATTACACTACTAACCGATCTCCT
This sequence comes from Dreissena polymorpha, assembly GCF_020536995.1. Lineage (NCBI taxonomy): Eukaryota > Metazoa > Mollusca > Bivalvia > Myida > Dreissenidae > Dreissena > Dreissena polymorpha. The sequence goes on from NC_068366.1 coordinate 1,273,731, forward strand.
GCTCGGCTAATAACTTTAATATTCTGTGAAATGGCCTCCGCAATGATATTATCGAAACTCGTACTCAAAAAGCATATTGAGTTAGGTTTTGTTCAAAGACGATTTTGTTTCGTATTCGGAAGTGCGTTTGATGACATCAGATTTTAGGCAGGAATAAGACTCTGTACCCAGGGTACATTGAAGTGTACTTAAGAGTACCCCGGGTACTGTTAAGTAGTACGGGACCAACAATGACCAATCAAGCTTCAGTTGTTTAAGCGCTGCAATTATTAACTGGAAGTAAAGGTCAAGGCTCACACACTTGGCTAACTTTGCGCAATGGTTATTGTAACAACTTAAACTTAAGTTATCTGAATATTAATAATGGCTAATTTTAAAGTATGTTTGAAAAGTTTTCACTTTTGAAGTAAATTTACTGAAAACATGTATTGAAATGTACCAAATATGTCATTTTATACAAAAACTGTCGAAACACTATGACTTTTAAACAAATGAGATTTGTTTTTGGTAAGTTACAGTTGTAAGATGCGCAAAGTTGTATTTTTAGCGAGGCTGTTTTCGAAGAGAGAAAACCCGAGCTATTGTCATAGCCAGCTAGTTGTCCAACGTCCGCCCGTCCGCTGTAGGCAATGTGCTAAAACCCAAACATTTGGCTCTAAAATCAAAGTGCTTCCACCTTCAACTTTGAAACTTCATATGTAGATGCACTTTGCTGAGTTCTAAACGCCACACCCATTTTGGGTCACTAGGTTATAGGTCAATGTCACTGTGACCTCTACAAAAATATAAAATTCTGACAAGCTTTCACTGCCCAGCGTGGCAACAGATATGCGGTGCTCGTGTTTATTATCAGATTTCATCGGTAATCAATCATTTTAATATCATATTGATGGCAAAACGTTGTTGTTGTTGTATGCTTTACAATCATTTTTTCTGAATTTTTAGGTTTTTTACAAAGAAATTTTAGAACACAAACCACGGGGACAATACAAAATCATTTCATTTTGTTTTATATATGGTATCCTCAACATTCAAAATCTTTAATTTTATTATTATAAATGGAGTTGCCATGAAGAAGAAGTGTCAAATTTTAACTAAGGTCATTGTTAATCGTTACTGTCTGAAATATTTAATTACTAATTTTAAGATTATTTTTTAGTTTCCTATAAACCATATGGACACATTAAATGCAGTTTGATTGATATGTTCAAATAAAATTGTTATGTCATAAGAAGTTATTTAGAACCTTTTTTCTTTACAGGTGGTCACATAGATTGACAGAAAACTATCAACAATCAATTTTTTCCAATATCTTTGAACACATTTCTTTAAACTCTATACTGTGTTTTTGTACATACTGTCCATTTATACCATTTAAAGTTCTATAATAATGCTGTAAACATTGCAAAACCCACTTTATTTTATCTTATATTGTGAAAAGCAATGCTGCGAATTTTCTTTAAAAAAAATTACATTCAGTTATTTTATGCCATTTTTTGTTGGGAAATATTAGAATCAGGTATACTGCCTTTATTATTATTATAAGTAAATGATTTTTTTAATGTTTTAAATCCATTAACTTGTACAAATAAATAAGAAACATAAAATAGACAATATTTGTGTTGTGTAGAGAATTTACTACCATTGCAATCAAATAATTTAAATAATACCATTTTTGTTTCTTCACTTTTAACACCATAGTTATGCATAATATTCACATTAAGTTATTTGTCAAAAACATAACTGATAAGACAATATAAATTCAAAAGAAGTTGTTCGTTTTGCGCTAAATAAAGCTTTTTGGACATGTATGGTATCAGTGTATGTGTTCAAAAATCAATTGAAAAAAAACTATTAAAGATTTGAACTGAAAAAAACAACAGATTTAACATATTCTCATAACTATGTATCTTTCCCAAACACATGAAAAACATTTGAATAGCACAATTTTTACTGATTGTTTTTAAAAATGTAATAGAAATTTAATAGTATATATGTGAAGAAGCATACTTTTTGATAATTGCAAATGCCAATTGTCTCAAATTAATAGAAGCATTCATATGCAATGTTAATTTATCACAGAAAAAAGATTCTCATTTTAAATGAATTTATGATTAAAAAGCTGTTGTTGTTTTTTTTTTTATATTTTGCACACAAGTATAAATATAAACATGGTAAAAACATGATGTTGATTGTTATAAAATTATCTAGAAGTGCGACAAGTGAATACAAGCTACAGAGTTTGTTAATTCTTCTAAAACCATACTGTACTACTGTACATTATCATTGATCAGTAAATGAAATTTAAAAAATACTAGCTTCTTTACAGAGGCCATTGCTGATGTTCTTCTCATTATAGGACATTCCATTTGTAATTCAGTGACGCACTAAACTAAATGAAAGATACCCTTCCAGTAAATTGAATTCCTGTCAGGAAACTCCTTGATTATGTTTCTGTAAATTCAGATGTGTAAGCTACAATACACATGCCTGTCTTCTCAGTATTATCCATACATGTTTTTCCAGTTTGCTCCAGCAATTCCAGTTTGAAATATATCTGACTAACCTTCGTAAAAGATTTGCTTCAGTAAGAATCATCTCTTCTGTTTTAACAAAGAGCATATCCAGCACAACAAAGAATGGCCACACTTAATTTTAAAAGAATCAAGAGTTTGAACTTTTTTTACAGTTGGCCCTTTTTTCGTCGCAATTTCGCAAACAAGGGAAAGAACTTTGTTCTTTATAAGGTACTTCTTAAGGATAAATGTATAAATATTTAGTCTCCCGAAAGTTTGTTAGAGAAAGCAAATTAAATCTACTTTATGAATTTCTTCAAATGTTCTCTATAAGGTCCGCGCAATCACCAGACTTCTGTTAAGAGATTATTCAAACATAGCAACTAAGTTTTACGCTACGTTTGGTTTATAGAAACGCACTTACGCATTCAGAAAAGCGTACGTAACTTTATATGTACGTACATTTTCGTCCGTAAAGTTACGCATTGTACCAGAAACGGACCCCAGCTGTAGTAAACTTAAGAGTACCCTATGTACTTTTAAGTAATACATGAACCTACATCGACCAATCGAACAACCTCGATGTGTTATTGGTCATTGTCGGCTCAGGTACTACGTTAAAGTATACATGTACTACCATTTACCCGGGATAAGAAAAATATACTTAAAGTACACCGGAGTATGACCGGGCGTCTTTAAGCGTTATTTCCATACCTGGGTATATTGTAGTAAACTTCGGAATACTCGGGTATTTTTAAGTAGAACATGAAACGACAACGGCCGATTTAGAAAATTTGTGGCAGTTAAAAGCTAGATAATTTTGGGGTTATCGAGCACATCAGTACAAATCTTTCGTATACATGTAGTAAGACCAAAAGAAATGAAAAGAAAAGTTACACTAGCCTTGCCATAAATGATGGTAGATTGGTCTACTAAACGTACTTTAAAGTGTTTGTTTGTTTTTTCTAAAAAAAATCTTCAACGATTCCCCACCTTTATTAGAAATGTCATGACATGCAGAAATCTTCGCACTCTCTCTTAACATTATATTTATATGTTTTGGTCAATTTTAACTTATTTTAGTGAAATGGATCGAATGAATTAAACTTTATTGTTTATGTAATATCGATAGTTATTTAGTGAATATGATTGACAACTGATAGTGCAATACCGAAAATAAGGGTAAAGTTGGCACAATAATTCAATATCGGTAGTGCAGTCGCGTTGGGTGAAACAACTTTTTAACGCCTTTTTGTTAACTTGGCAGGTCCGAGGATTTGACTGTCTGCAATATGTGACATTCGACAATTCTTGGTGGTTTTAGGTAGTGAAATATGGGCTTGCGTTTTATTCACGGACATGCGAACATCGGCTTTAGCTATGTGTGGCAAAGAGCTACGCTGTTCGCTATAAAGTCACGCAAGGTTTCGTTAGCGTATAAGATAGCTTCTAACCAGACTGAGAAAATGCACAGGCAGGTCTGTACCTACGCTGTCCGCATATGGTATAAGACCAGTTTTCGCATGCCGCAGGTCAATTAAATTTATGTGATTCATTATTTAAGCTAAAACTTGAATGCTTTCAAGTAAATACTTTATAAATTGATAATACTGGTTACGTGAATGCATTTTTATTTTTAAAGGAATTTATGAATTAACAAATTAAGGACGTATATAAATGATTATAATGGTTAAATGCTATGACTATCATTTCGTTGTCAATCACGATGGGCGAAGTACGTTTTATTAAAACGTTGGTATACCAACTTCGAGTAGTTTGAAATGTGGGCAATTCAAGTGACATTAGACGCATCTAACAGTATATGCTATGTTTATAGGTTTCTATCGCAACCGTTGTTCATTTTTGGTGTTTTCACTTCATATACCTTAAACAATATCGCGGAAAGAGAAAAATAATGCATTTGAATATCAACAGTCGAATTCGCCAGCATGTATATCATGCATGTACGATGTGAATCTAAATTTAGTTGTACTTTTAGTGCAGATACGTTCATACGACAAAAAAACAACATTTTGATTTACTGATCATTTTAATTTCCTGCGACGATATCTATTCATACGACACACGAACACTAACTTCGATCTTAATAAAAGACAGTTCCGCTCGGCTTAGAGGACTGGGACAGTCATGATAAATATCGAATATAATATATATTTTTTATAAACAACTGGTAGCAAAATGAGTTGCAGATAATTGGTCAGTTACCACATTTTAACTAACTCTTTTGACCTGTTAATTCCTTTCAGCTCAATTCAACAGTGAAAAATGCCCATAATTTCACTTTCTAGTTGGTAGGCGAATCATGTTTTAAATAACGATATAAACACTCAACACCGTGTAGTTTTCTGTCTGCAATCTAATCCAAAACTAAAATACAAATAAGTGTTTCGTGGAAAGAACACTTAGTCAGTGTTCCCTGACTTGCGGAAAATAATATTGTTATTGTTTCGACAAGCGACGTTTTCCGTATCTTTAGTGCTCGCCGTACAAAACGGAAATGATAAATATGTAGCTATAAAACTGCTCCAGAGTCCAGGCAGATTTGTCTTTGTTTAACAAAAAAACTATTTATATATCTTTATTTAAAAATATTGTTGCTAAGGCCCTTCCATCGATAAAAAAGTATCCGAACTTATTTCTTTTGAGATATTTTAAGGCAATAATAGTCGCCTTTGGACAGTGCATTACGTATGTATTTCCCCAAATTCAAAACGTGCATATGCGTTAAGAGCGCTCAGTAAATATTGAATTGCGGGAGATTAATTGTGCAACGTTTCATTTTTTCGGGATGATTTGGGGATATGTGTTTTGGACCTGACGTGCAGTTTGGGAACATGCATGTTTTAAATTGCTTTCATTTTAACGAAGTAAACGTTTCTTAAATTGATAATCGTTTGCTTGCTTCAATTTATATATGTATGCGCGTTTGTTATAGTGAAAGAATACAAATGTGTACTCTACTTTTAAAAAAATCAGCTAATTAGAATGATCCTTACAAAGTTTTTAAAATGTCGTTATAATATATATATATATATATATATATATATATATATATATATATATATATATATATATATATATATATACCAATACATAGTGCCAGTTACGCGGTCTCTGTAGTTTTCAGACTGTACTTACGAGGTCAATATAAAAAACGGGGTCTATATACAACCCCGCAATCTAGGCTCCTTTAATTACTATGAGGGGGGTGTAGGGGAGGTAATGCAATCAAATCTCACAATAAGGTCTTAAATCGAAAACCACAATCAGGTCTGAAATTGAAATTGTATATACCTCGCAAATAAGTTCGCTATATATTTCCTTGTATAAGACGTTAAATAAATGACGTATTTATATACAATAATAATAGTAGGTACCCCTATATACCTTAATTCGTGTTTATATCGGATAAAAAAGGGTATGGAGATACATGTATTTAAAGTGGGAACCCCATAACCTATTTCTAAATCAGAGACCCCGTAACTGGCCATATGTGTGAATATATATATATATATATATATATATATATATATATATGTATATTCGTTCGTTTTTTTTATATTTGACATACCAGATATAACAATTGACAACTGAGCGCATCATTTAATATCGTAGCATAAGTACTATGCAAACATGTTATACTGTTTAACAATTGCTATTTATGTGGGCCTCGTTCTAGGGAAACCAGAGGATGTGCATGTGCGTTAAGTTTCGTACCAGATAAACCCGTGAAGTCCGCTTTGGCTGGATTTTCGTTTAGAAAAGACATCCTTTTAAACGAAAAATTATGAACAACCGAAAGTGTCGTTCTTTATTAACCTTTGCGGTCTGCACAGGCTTATCTGGTAATATATTTAAACACGAGAATTAAGCCTAGTTTTCTCAGAGCGCGGCTTACTGTATATATGTACGGACCGCTTTATAGCAGTCGCTATTTTCAAGCATCACTTGACATTTAAAGGGGCCTTTTCACAGACTTAGGCATGCATTGAAGTTTGTCATTAACTGCTTTATATTGATAAATGTAAACTTTGTATCTAAAAAGCTCCAGAAAAATCAAAAATAATATTAAAGAAACAAAAAAAAGAACCCTCAACTGGGCTCGAACCACTGATCCCTGGAGCCCTGGAATAAAAGTACTTCGCTTAGCCCACTTGGCCATCCGTGCTCATACCATTAGAGAAGTATTTTATACTGCATATAAGCAATCCTCGTAGTATCACAATCGTATAACAACAACAGAACTCTCCAAATTATTCAATCGTTTCGCATTGCTACGCTTTATAATTTTCAGGTTTTTAAATCGTTAAAAGATGCATAATATATATATTATATATAGAGCATGGTAAATGTTTGAAGTATTACTGTTTCCTCACAAATATCATAACTACACCGAAAAGTTGCGAATCTGAAACATTTTTTTAAATTTGTCAATAAACCAACACTTGATGAAATGCCCCTTTAAGCTAAGGATGTAGGCTGAAATGGTACAACGTCCGGGACGCAAAGAGTTGTGTTTTCTGAAATGCGCTGACAACCCACTTTCGACTGCGATTTTCGATCGACAAATCTACCAATCTTAAACGTGTAAAGTGGTGTAATGGCAAGTCTACCAATCATAACCGTGCAAAGTGGTGTACGTGCAAAGCGAACGTTCGACAAGTTTAGCAACCTTGCAGTAGGTTAAGGTCAGAGGAGCGAAATTGGTTGGAGTATGGAGACAGATTTCTATATTCGACGAGAAAAAGTATGTTCTTATAAGATATTTTGCTTAATTATGACGATTTTGTTATTGGTTGAATATGTATGTAATGTACTTAATGATGTATTACACGCATTTGCGTTTGAAATGACTGTTTTGACGTGAATATCCGACATCGCGAAGTTATCATCTTTTTAAAATAAAATAAGTGTCTGCATAATACTTATTCAAAAGAGTTCTCTATGTTGATTGCGCGTTTGGTATTGCGAGATATGTTCTTAAATCAAATGCATATGGGAGGTGTTGGGAATCATTATCAACAGCTGTGAATGACATAAACTGAAGTAAATATCTCTAGCGAATAGGACATCTCAACATGCCATTTTCCACTGTCTGAGCCGAATGCATTGGCATAATTTTATTTTCGTTGCCGTTATCATGACCATCTTATAATTAGTCACGGTCGTTATAATGAGACGTTGTTCAAAACCCACTCGAATTTCATCGCTCATAAAAATGTTGTTTGTTTATGAGGGATGCTGTAATTTGGAAAAACCGACGAAAAATTACTAAAGATTTCAATAAAATGTTTTTCATAATTATCTTTAGTCTAAATCCTGTGTAATTAAACTTTTACCGAGAGAGCGGTGAATTTTGTTTGATTTTTGACCACGTTGTAACGGATTTCTTGAAAAGTAAGCAGCTGGGAAGGTTAGGATTACGTTCACAAAGTCCTTCTTACTTAGGCTCTCAACGAACCGCTCAAATCTACTCAATCCAATACTTAAAATATAAAGAATAGGGAAATACTAAAACTCCGCTTTCGACCGACATGTATACAGTAGCTCATTCGTTGCATGGTCCACAGTCGTCGCTGGAGGCGATTGAACGATGTGATAATCTTTGTATAGTTATGTGTATCCTAAATGCGCAGCTAGTAAACTTGCATATTAATGAGATCAGGAAAGTGAGAGCAGACGATGTTTTAATAAGTTGAGAATAAGCTTAAATAGTGAAAAGTTAAATGAGAATTACGTAAAATTGTGGCGAACCAAAAACTTGTTTTTGATGGGTTGCAACCACAACGTACCAGAATATTGCTCAGGATAACAGGTTAAACTTTTTTCTGAGAGCGAATGGCAATCGGATCACGAATACTTACATGTAGACTGCACCTAGGGCGCACTTAAAATACCGCGGTGTTGATTTATGAGGTTAATTCAAACTAAGATATCGAAATGATTGAAATAAATAAATTAGAAACAAATCGGGATTTAGGAAAAAAATATAGACGGGTTATGTAAACTGAAATTGTGTTTGGAAAACGTTATCGCGAGTTCTAGGGAATGGGTCTATGCCGTTTTTGTAGAGGAGAAAAACAAAACATATAATGCAAGAATAAATAGAACGATTCTCAACATAATAAAGACTCTCTTTCAATTTGTTGCTTGCGGTATGCCACGGCGGATATGAAACGGGACAATATCGGCAATTAGCTTGTCCGCGCGCTACTTTCGTACAAATTCATTTCTTATTACTTTCATTTTTAAACCCTTTTTTTCTATCGTATACAGAATTCTATTTTCCTAAGCAAGATGTAGTTTTAAAAACTGAGCTCCAAATATAAACGCTACAAATCTGTATAAAGTACGACCATGTTTAACGTAAATATAGATTCTAAAACGGTATGATATTTGCAAAAGTTAAAGTTATAACTCGTCGGGCTGCCCAAACTAGAAGACTTCATATATATTTATATATCTGAAAACTACGAAACGTAAGCTTTCAAATGATATATAATTTGTCAAAATCGGCCGAGAAATAAAAGTCAAATTAGAAAAAAACGTTGTGGGTAAATCAAAATGTATACCCTCGGCGCTTCGATGTACGCTAATCGATAGCTACGGGTCACGTGACAAAGTATCGACAATGTTAAACGCGCAGGGGTAAAACAAAAAATTTATTTCTCGCGTTTAACTCGCTATAAATCCATTAATAACAACGGAAATATACTTAAAGTTATATGTGTTGAAAGAGTAATTAATGAGAAACAAGATAACGAATAAACCAATAAAATCGGATGATTAGTTTTTGCATAAAATTGAATTTACTACAGTAAGGGTCAAATACTCGATTCAACTCTTGTCAATATACGCTCCGTGGGTATGCATATAATGGATGGGATATAGTATGTATTTGCTTAAAAGTAAATAGCATCGCGAACATAGATGACGTGGGCAGAACAGTTTCGAGTTGTATAGGTATTTAAAAAAAACTGATATATAAATACTTTTGCCCTTTCTAGTACTTTATTTGGTAGCATACTTCTGCATAGGGCAAGCATCATTTTCTAGTTCATTCGCACACTTTTTCAGAAAACTAAAGAAACTCGAGGTCAATATAGAAACTAGGCTTTTTTAATGAAATTATATTGTAATAACAATCAAAAGTAACGGGGGATAACTTCATGAGGTCTTACTGTTTTTTTCAAAATATACGGATGTCAAAAACAATTAAAAAACTTATAAAAAAATATTTGCAAAATTTGTGGATTTGTATGAGTTTAAACTTTTTAAAATATATTTTTTTATTATTATGTTCTATTTCTTTATCGTATACAGGATGAGTTCATAACCCAAAATTTTCAACTTAATAATAAGACGTTCATGAATTTAAAAAAAAAAATTGTTTCACCTTATATTGTGTGTACACTAAAACAAAATGAAAATTTGAATGAACTTGTTTTAATTGTTAATGAAAAATATCGGGTTCTCTACAGCAGGAGTTTGCATGCAAAACTTGGTATTAAAGGATCGGTTCATGGCATGTGTTCTTTAATTAATTTTTTTGTTTCGCGTAAAAATGTAACATTTTAATAATTTCATAGTATTTTAATCGCTGCACGTAAAATAATTATCCTTATTTTTTCCTCAAAGTAAGGCCAGATTTAGCCAGACCTGTGAATCGTAAGTTTTAGCCAATCTCTAGATCTAAGTCGTTTACTGTTCGTAAAATGTATCATCACGTTTCGATGTGTCGCTGTTAGATTTTACACCGATAGCGGTTTATTATGTGTTTCTAGTTATACATGCTTCAATTTTGAAAAATGTTACAATGGTATTGCTCTTGATGGGTTCTTATTATAAAATGGTTAAACAGTAACCAAATAGCTCTTTTATTGCCAATAAATTTGAATTAAGATTCTGTGAGCTTATTAATGAATGTTGTTCAAGTGTGAGATTTTTGAGCTTCTTAAAGGGGCCTTATCACGTTTTGATAATTTAACAAAAATAAACAATATTGTTTCAGATTCGCAAATTTTCGTTGAAGTAAAGATATTTGTGTGAAGATTATTACATAAAATAAATTATTATAATTTTATAGTTTATTCGTTAACTTATGCGGTTTCTCTAGAAATATAGTCCTTTGCAATAGCAAATCATGTTAACTTTTCCTGCAGGTTAAAGGTTTCTGACAGGTATCTTTTTCTTTGAAGAAAAAATTCATAACTCAAACCATGTCAATAATTTTGCGTATTCAATTTGCAGAAAATACAAACAACCATGCGAGAAGTGCATAAGTAATCGTATCTTCAAGTCAGCCCAATCTTTGAAATGTGTACGTACACTAGCATAATTATGAATATCAGTACTACACAATTTAATATTGTGTAAATATTGGATGTCAAATATATTGTTCATGTTCAAGTTCTCGTCAATGTAACTCTGGCGTATAAAATAATATTGAAAATGGAAAAAAGGTTTGAGACGAAAGAGGCCTAAAACTGGCTTAAATGTATAAGTGCAACATGTACGACCAGGGACGTAATTGCACAATTAGCCGAACTCGGATTTAAAGCATTTTACACGGATATACGACAGGATATGCTTGCAAAACACGGTATACTTGAAACAAAGAAGTGTAGATGTTGTAGTGATTTCTCAAAACAGTGCCGCCTGTGTTCAGAAATAGGTAATTGCATTTGGTACTACCATCGTTTTAAACAGACACATTTAAAAGGCCCATCATGGAGAAATACGGACATGCCTCCCACGGGTTACAAGAATAAACCAAGTGCTGACAAAACAGATTTCAGCGGGATAATAAGTGCTTTAATCAACTGTACCTGGATGCAGAATTACTTTACAGATGATCTTAGCCTGAATACTAATATCTGCATGGAGGTATGAAGTAATTTACTCAGCCTTTATACATCAGTAATTAACGTATGAAATGAGTTTCGTATGCCATGTTACACGTGCATATCTTTGTGAAATTATTTCCTTACCTCTTAATTTAACAGGCGCGAGAAGAAGTAAACGCACTACGGCACATACATGGCACAAACATAGATGAAGGTGAAATGATCAGCCTCTTCAATTCTCTTTTAACTCTTCTTAATGATCCTGCATACCTGAACAGCTTTAAACCAGCAGATGAAGCAAGAACATACCTTACTCAGGTTATGTCCGTTATTCCTCAAATAACATTGAAGAACCAAGAACTTATCAATTACATGGTTTTTTAGTCATTATGTAAATAACTAACAAAATACGAACCATTTAGGGAGTTGCATGCTAGTTGACTAGTATTATTATGCCCCTCTTTGAAGAAGAGGGGATATATTGTTTTGCACATGTCGGTCAGTCCGTCCGTCAGTCCGTCCACCGAATGGTTTCCGGATGATAACTCAAGAACGCTTACGCCTAGGATCATGAAACTTCATAGGTACATTGATCATGACTCGCAGATGACACCTATTGATTTTCAGGTCACTAGGTAAAGGTCAAGGTTACGGTGACTAGAACCAGTGAAATGGTTTCCGGATGATAACTCAAGAACTTTTATGCCTAATATCATGAAACTTCATAGGTACATTGATCATGACTTGCAGATGACCCCTATTGATTTTCAGGTCACTTGGTCAAAGGTCACGGTGACTCGAGCCAGTAAAATGGTTTCCAGATGATAACTCAAGAACGCTTACTCCTAGGATCATGAAACTTCATAGATACATTGATTATGACTCGCAGATGACCCCTATTGATTTTCAGGTCACTAGGTCAAAGGTAAAGGTCACGGTGACTCGAACCAGTAATATGGTTTACGGATAATAACTCAAGAACGCTTACACCTAGGATCATGAAAGTTCATATGAACATTGATCATGATTCGCAGATGACCCCTATTGATTTTCAGGTCACTAGGTCAAAGGTCAAGGTCACAGTGACTAGAAATAGTAAAATGGTTTCTGGATGATGACTCAAGATGCTTAGGCCTAGGATCATGAAACTTCATAGGTACATTTATAATGACTCGCAGATGACCCCTATTGATTTTCAGGTCACTAACTCAAAGGTCAAGGTCACAGTGACTCGAAATAGTAAAATGATTCCCGGATGATAACTCAAGAATGCTTATGCCTAGGATCATGAAACTTCATAGGTATATTGATCATGACTGACAGATGACCCCTATTAATTTTCAGGTCACTAGGTCAAAGATCAAGGTCACAGTGACTCGAAACAGTAAAATGGTTTACGGATGATAACTCAAGAATATTTAGGCCTAGGATCATGAAACTTCATAGGTAAATTGATCATGACTGGCAGATGACCTCTATTGATTTTCAGGTCGCTAGGTCAAATGTCAAGGTCACAAAGACAAAAAACGTATTCACACAATGGCTGCCACTACAACTGACAGCCCATATGGGGGGCATGCATATTTTACAAACAGCTCTTGCTGATTTAGTCTTCAATTCTATAAATAACAAATAATTCTAAAAGGTTTGATCTTCCTTATGTGGTTAGAGATGTGATAAAATTACATACAACCTAACTTTTTTAAATAAGTTTGCCCGGCTTTATCTAATTTAAAGAAAAATTTTCTTTGTATTACAGCCAATAAAAAGAAGAGAACACATAGCTTATTAAGATTTATAAACTTGTCAAAGAGGTGTCAACTCCCATTTCCTTTTTGCATTCACATTTGGTTTATAAATAATTTGAAATTCGAGGAGTGTTTGTATGCTATGAGTCAATATCCGAGAAAATGTTGTTAATTGTTTTGATTTCATTTTAAAAAGTATGCTATTGGCTTTTTTGAAAATACATTAAAAGGAATTCGTGCAAATATTCTTGGCGTATGCTTTGCAATACAGTAATATTTGTTAACTTAATTTTTTATTACAAAATAGCACTAATGAAAAAGTGTAAAGTTATTCATTAAATAAGGTTTGGCTCAACTATTCAATAATATTCATAACATGAAAAAGCCTTTAAGCTGAGTTATGTCCCCTTTTCCTAATGTACTTTGAGAAATCATGTTAAGGTTTGCCTTCAAGTTGATCAAGTTGATATTCGTTGGACGAGTGCCTCTCTCAGTGATATGTGAAAGAGAAACTCGAACTCATTCAGTGTATCGATATCACTAAATGTAGCCTTGTGTGTAGAATTGTGTTCAGAAACTGCATCACACCATTCAAGAGCAAGTTTAGTAAGGAATGTAGTTTTCCCCATACCGGGCTCTCCTTGAATAAACACACGACTACACAGCTTTTCATCTTTAAAAAATATGTTTCTGTATTGTTGTATTCCGTTTTCCGTTTTTTTTCGAGAACCATCTTTTTTTATGTGGCTTAATTTCGGTGACACAAAGATATCCCAGATGGGTTTGTCATGACCCTCCCGTAATGATGAAACAGACACAGTATTTTTCGTCGTTGTATAGAGTCTTTTTAAATCTCTGCGAAACTCTGAAAAAAAATGTAGCTTTAAAAAAAACTTATTAAACAGTACAACAAGTATGTTACAATTCTCATTTATCATGCATAACTTTTGTTCAATACATGATTAATTTATGTTGTGTGTTTGTTTATATGTGGGGACGGTATTAGAGAGAATGTTACAAAGATAAGGGTCTATAGGTTAAAAATGTGCCTGCTTCAACCGGATAAACCTTTAAGAAAAAAAATAATATTTTAACTAATGTCCAATCCAAACAACAATACATGGTTTTAAGCTTTGTATTTACTCCCAGTTGTGATTTCGTGTTTGTAGGTAATTTATTAACTGAACTTTTTGAACATACTGGAAGTCCTGTAATATAGGAAATGATATCAGACCTCAAGCTCTTTTATCAAATGAGGCACCGTACGTTGTCTTTGGCGTGTATAACTTATACTTCATTGATGCGGCAAGAGATTCTACATATTATGCAACGCAGTGTAAGATCTCAAGAGCTAAGTTGTTCAAATTCAATTGTGTTCAAATATGGTTAGTAGGAACTTTACGAAAACATTTAAGATTATGAAGAAACATACCAAAAAATAAATAAACACTTTATTAAAAATACTTATATACTTATGACGAAACTTAAACTAATGACGACTTGCATGATCCTAAACATCATAAGTGAACACCTATGTAAAGAGTTATTTATATATATATGTAGTAGAGTCAGGGACGAAAAGTTTAACCCCAATTTATACTTACAAAGAGGATAGTAATATGCTGAATAACAGATCTGAGTCATGGACCTTGGTCAGTAACCATGTGTCAAAAAGAAACATGTAAAGGTTCAATCGAAAATCTGTAGAAGACAGAGTGAACAGATTCTACACCAAAAATGTACAAAGAACAATATACAAACAGTAACTTTATAACTTAACTTTCTTTTCTGAAATAAACCCTGGTCTGTACTTCAAATGCAGTTTTAAAGTCTTTATTCAAATTTGAGCATATCAATAATGTTATGAAAACACACAATAAGTTATTCCCATATCAAACGGATCATGTTCTATTTTTACATATACATTAAATTAAAATGTGGATTTTATAATACATTTTAGTAGACACTTAAGTTTTTTTTACAACAATATAAACTTACATTTCATAAAACACTGTTAAATTTAACAATATTAGAAATAATCTTGCAAAATTAAATAATATCACAAAACTGTGATAGTGTAATAGCACATTGTTATTACTAGTTCAATTTAATTCCCCTTATCAAATCATAATAAGTGGGTGTTTCTTATATATATATATATATATATATATATATATATATATATATATATATATATATATATATATATATATATATATATATAAATATTATATATATGTTATATAAATAAATACATATAAATATATATATAAGTTGCGTTCTGAGAAAACTGGGCTTAATGCATGTGCTTAAAGTGTCATCCCTGATCAGCGTGTCCACTCCGCACAGGATAATCAGGCATGACACTTTCCGCCTAGAACTGATTTTCGGTAAGCAGGGACTTCCTTGAAACTAAAAATATCATAAAAAGGGAAAGTGTCGTCCCTGATTAGCCTGTGCACAGGCTAATCTGGGATGACACTTTACACACATGCATTAAGCCCAGTTTTCTCAGAACACCATCATGTATATTATAAATATATATATATTTATATGCATATATTTATATAAAATCTAATTTCAAGCAACAAGGCTGAATACATTATAAAATGAAGTCTGAAGGGGCAGCCTGGTTATACTTACCTGCTATTATATCAGCATAATTTCATTTGCTTTTGCATTATGAAAGGACACCAAATAATTAATCATGAAAAATAAAACATACAATTGTAATGGCAACATTTTACTTCCAACACACACTTTGGGAGCTTTGTAATAATCTATAATATTACTAACATTTGGCTTTTTTAAAGTTAAATAGCACTTGTTTGTGCAGTAAAAATGTATCCATGTTTCAAATCAACACATCTACTAAAAACTACAATTTAAAAGTATGACTATCATAGTACTACTTCAATGATATAATTTGCATGAGACTCATCTATAGTTAATAGCATTATTTGCAATACAAATACATATCATGGCAAGTCAATACATTAACTTTTGGTACATTTATTTATAAAATATACTTGTCAAGGTTTATTCACAGACAGGGAGATGCTTTGATGCATCAGTGAGCTACTCTTCAGCTTGTAACCTTTTATAGGCCAGTATGTAATCATGCATGGTGTGGTAAAGCTCAAAACAAGGGACTATACACTGTGACACATCACACTGTCTACATTTAAATGAAGTTTCGTGACCTGATCTTCGTTTTTTGGGAAGGCCCTGACTGGCAAGCATTTGTGCAACTGCAGGATTGCACACAACACATTGCAGAGACTTTGACTTTCTGTCATTGGGGATCTTGGAAGGGAAATGTCTGGCTGTTAGTCTTTCCAGAAACTGTGTCTTAGGACGTCCTGATACAGGGGTGACCAAAGCTTCAAGGGGATGAGACTCAATAAGTTGTGATACAAGTTTTTTACGGAAAGACGAATGTGACATTGGGTGGATAGAGTTATGCTTGTATGCTATGTAAGAATTAAGAAGTGTGAGACTCAAAACATGAAAGAAAACCTTTTTCCACCATTTCATTGTTCTAATGTTCGACCTGGAATTTGAAACCATCTGATCAGCTCTGTCAACACAACCCATAAATTTGTCATAAGCTATGACCATCTTGGGCTTGCTAATCAATTCTTGTGTAACTGGATTTTTCTTTCCTGTATACATTTTTTCTGACGTCAATGTGGTGGAAAGCAAAAAGACTGGTTTTGAATCAAGGTATTTTGTAATTGACAGTTGACCAGTGTGTTGTGAAAACGTGTCACCTCTGTTAGGCAAGTGTTTTTCTCTAATAGAGGTTGGTATTCCTTTTCGGTTTGATCTTACAGTACCCAATGCACCAACTCGAAGCTCCCATAGGTCAACAAATAGACGTGGCGATGAATAATAATTATCACAATACATAATATGACCTTTTCCAAAATAACCTTTTAAGAGGTGCATGCATAAGTCATAAGTACGGCCGTGACCTGTCTCAAGAATGTTTTGGCGAAATGTTTTACCTGTATACAGATGAAACTTCAGACAATAACCAGTTGATGCATCACAAAGCATATAAGCCTGCAGACCATATTTGACGGGTTTGTTTTTGTGGTAAACCTTGAAATGCAAGTTGCCTCGCCAAGGTATCTTTCCTTCATCAATAGACAATTCTTGGTTTGGACCAAATAGCAAAGGATACCTGGCAAGGACAGTTGAATACACAGTACCCAATTTAAACAATGGATTATATCCAGGCTGCCCCCGAGACACATACAATTCATTATTGGCCAAATGTAAGCAGCTGATTAAATTTAAAAATCTGTCCCTATTCATGACGGATGGGAAGAATGGGGTTTCGCATACTGGATCCCTTGACCAGTAATCGGTGATGTTGGACTGGTTGACGATTCCCATGGCCATTATTATGGCTATGAACCTCATGATCTCGGGACCTGTGGTAGGTTTCCATTTTTTAAACCTAAATAAATATTTCAATTTTTATTTATAACATAATTCAACACCTGCATTATTTATTGTACTATTTGACGCCTTTTCTCTCGAATAGTATGAAATACATATCTCGTGTAACTTAACTTCATTTAAACTCTGGATTTTAATTACGAAAAGTTGCATGTGTTATTTTACTGTTAAATAAAATAACGCATTTGACTTGTCATCATTTTTTAAAGCATCAAATGAATCCAAAAGTATTTCCGATTGTGTGTTTGTCATGCATAATTTTATCTTCCATAGGAATAAAATAACTCGCTGCGACAGGATTACGCTAAATCGTAAATCGTGTGTTGGTTCAGATTGGTTAGCATTCAATACAAATATTATTAAAAAATAGTTTGTTTTTAAAAAATTTTGAGAAAGGGATGTTTATCAAATATTTCAAATAGTCCTTTTTGATTAAAATCATATTTTCAATTCACACTCTTAATAATGTCATCAGACTTCAACATTTGGTTAGCTTACCTTGAATAAGTTGGCAATGGCTGTTTCGCAGCGATTAGCTGATGCGTAGCGGTTCGTCTCAACAGCAATCTCGTTGCATTCAACATCACCAATCAACTTGCTGCAAAAGTACAAAAATATGCTCAATTTTTTTAACGTTGTTTGATGGGAATTGCTGCGAATTCATTTTTTGTATTGTAAGGCACTTTTATCAGTTTTGTGACATATTGACATTCTAATAATTATATCCAAACAAATGCTTTAAAAGCGACCCGAGATGTTCGATCCCCACTGAGGAAGTGTTCTTTAGATCTCCAACAAAGACATCAAGTTTCATGAAAAAGTATGAAAAACTTTTTAAGTTATCACAGGATCCAGATAAGTGTGACAGACAGACTCACAGAAGACACACAGAGTGCAACACATAAGTCACCTCGGGTTTCGCCGGTAAATAGGATCAAACTAAAAAATAAACAAAATATATAAATATGGCGCGATGCATTTTAAATTCAGTCAATATATACTTAAAATAATCCATGGGCGTTGATTCGACGTCCATTTCCACCAACAAGCCTTTTCGTCCTAAAATGTTAAGAATTTCCTTTTGGCCGTCGCCATCTATCTAGTTCTCAAACGGATCTTCTTCCTCCTGCTCTTCCTAAATATGCATAAAAAACATACCTAAATATGCATAGAAAACATACCTAAATATGCATAAAAAAACCTAAATATGCATAAAAAACATAACTGCATATGCATAAAAAACATACCATAAATAACATTTTGTTTTTCCACAGATTTAAGACACACATGCTTAAAGTTGTAATGTGAAATAAGAAAAAAAAACTAGCATGCATTTAATATTTTCATGTTTACAATGTTATACATGATACAAACAACAAGAGCTGTCATCATAGGATGACTTATGCCCCATATAAACGCTTGATAGAAGTTATGAGCTTTTTTCGAAGCCTAACAAAGTTTTCGAAACCTAAACACGGACACTATGGTCAAGGTCAAGGTCACAGGGGTCAAAATTTGTGTGCGTATGGAAAGGCCTTGTCTATATACACATGCATACCAATATGAACGTTATATCTCAAGGGACATAGAAGTTATGAGCATTTTTCAAAACCTAAACGCAAAGTGTGATGGAAAGACGGACAGGCAGACGGACGGACAGTCCGATCACTATATGCCCTCTTTTCTTCGAAAGGGGGCATAAAAATATATAGATAACTCAAATAAAAAATAAAGTCAATATGTACAAATCATTGTTTTTGACTCATATGAGTACTGTTTAACACATTACAACTCACCCTTTCCACAATGTCCTCTTAAAAATCGGAATCGGAAAACTCAGAGTCTTGGTCTGCAAAATGCTCTTGAAAAAAGTCTAAATAATCTGCCATTGTTAAAAATTTTACGTTCAAAAATGTCTTGGGTTTATAGAAAATCTATGTCTACATTTTATTATGATATTTTAATACCTACTATTAGCAAATTTCAATGAATATGACAGTATACGGTTTGGACTGACAACAACAACGATGTCAACAGACGACAAATATTTTCACTTAGATCACTTCCGGATTTATCAACTGAGCAACAATTCTATTCATTAAAATTTAAGTATAATAAACTTCTCATATAAAATTAACGTTTCTACAATCATTAATATTTTAAAATAACATTAAAACAAATTTTCAAAGTTCAATTCAAAACGAAAGTAGAATGCACAAATTTACATAATGACCTACTTTTTCACCTTCCTTTTGCAGATGAAGATTTCGTCAAAATCCATCTGATTACGTAGTAAAGAAAATAAATCCATTAAAAGCACAAGAAATAGTATGCTTTCACCTCGTTAATTTTAGATGTCATTGCTACAAAAGTATTTTCCAAGCACAAATGTGCTGACAATTGTAACTCCATCTATTGCGGCCGCCATTTTGACAGGAAGTAATCTCGTTTTATTTTAACAAAAGCTATTTATTTTCAAGAACAAGGTGATCAACTATCACCAAAATTAAATAGAAAAACTATTTATATTTTAAATTATATAATACATATAGCATGACATTCTTATTTATTAATTAATTTAAAGATTAAGCAATCCACTTCCAGTTGTTGTTTTTGTTCGAAATGGCGGAAAATTGTTACATGTAAACCACAACAAACGATTTATTTTGTTGCAAGATATATACAAATAACAATTACAAGGATATTAAAAGATATTGGAGAAAAGACTAAGGAAATGGATTATGTTTAAGAAAGTTGATGACAACATTGGATTATCTAGGAGGAGGATTATTAAATGGAGTATGTGAAATTGTATGATTTGACGGATTTATCCGGTTGCCGCATGAGCCGGGTTAAGAATTGCCTGACCGGATAAATCCGGTCGCCGCACAGGAAGGGTTAACACTCTAAAGGCCACATTTACTTCCGGTCATCATGAAACTTGGTCACAATATTTTTACCAATGATATCTTGGATGAGTTCGAAAATGGTTACGGTTGCTTGAAAAGCATGGCCACCAGGGGGCGGGCATTTTTTCCTTATATGGCTTCATGAATCTTCATGAAACTCTGTCAGAATATTTGTTTAAATGATATCTTTGATGTGTATAAAAATGGTTCTGGTCTGTCGAAAAACGTGGCTGCCATGGTGTTCACTGGTCAAGAAAGTTGGAACGAACATTTTTTTCAAATGAAATCTTGGCCTTTACAGAACAGGTCAGTTCCTTTCCTCTCAGGTGTGCGACTTTGGGCCTTTTAGGCCCTCTTGTTTCATGAAACTTGAAACATGGATAGATGGCAATATGGACATTATGCACGTCATTTAATTTTGTTCCTACGTCAAAAATTCTGGATGCTATGACAACAAATAAAATATATATATATATATTTCTGACAATGGTGGAGCCAGTAGGGGACATATATTGCTTAGCAATAGTCTTGTTAGTACATGCTGCAAGCAATTGTGGGATTCTTAATGTTGATTTATTCATAACACATGTATTATGTAAATATGGTATTCTTTATGTTGTTTTATTCATAACACATGTATTATGTAAATAATTACAAGCATCATTGACAATGGGCTCTAAAAATTGCTTTAAGTCTGGCAAAACAAAATTCTGTGTTTTGGGCAACGGTCTGAAAACATTAGGTAGGTTAGGCTCTGCGTTTGTTATTTTTCTCCTCTGCTATTAGTGAAACCAATCTGGAATGTTTATTCTGGTGTGATTTCAGGATTACCATTAATTATGGCAGTCTATTACCCAAAAGTTAAATAAGTTTTATTATGCCCCTGGTAGGGTGGCATATTGCAGTTGAACTGTCCGTCAGTCCATTTGTGCGTTCATCTGAAAACTTAAACGTTGGCCATAACTTTTGCAATATTGAAGATACATGTAGCAACTTGCTATTTGGCATGCATGTGTAACACTGTATCTAATGGAGCTGCACATTTTGAGTGGTGAAAGGTCAAGGTCATCCTTCAAGGTCAAAGGTAAAAAGAAAATCAAAGCGGCACAGTAGGGGCATTCTGTTTCTGACAAACACATCTCTTGTTTTCTATGCTGTAAAGAACTTCAAGGGATTTTGAGAGTATTGTCAAAATAGTAGCAAATATCATTACTTTACCAGGTGACATAGATTTGAACACACATGACCTAGTTGTTTCATGTATGCCTCCTTTTTGTGTTTTTTGTAAATTTGGTAAATAAACTTCTCCATATCTGCCCTTCGTGGGGTTGCATTTGGGACCAGTTTGGTTAAGGTCACAAGTATTGCTAATAATATGTAATAACCGTTTGCTGCATAACTTCATTTGGTTTGAGATGTGTGTTGAAATCGGTCGTGTAGGTAGATTACAGGATTGTCTAGCAAGAGATTGCATTTGTGGTCACTGAAGGCAAGGTCATTGCAACCAAATAGAAAAACAATCGGTCGTGTTAAAAAATGGTTGAGATCCGTTAAACCACCCCTCCCCCCCAATTTTTTATTTTTTTTAACAACTAATAAATTACCCAACCCCACATTATTACCACCTCTCACCCCCACCCCCACCCCCTACCCCCCCACCCCAGCGCCCCAATTTTTTTTTTAAACATCTTATAAATTACCACATTCCACATTATATCCCCCTCTCACCCCCCTACCCCCCACCTTCCTACCTCCCCACCCCCCCCCCCAAAAAAAAAAAATATTTTTTTTAAAACATCTAATAAATTACCACACACCACATTTTACCCCCCCCCCCTACCCCCCACCCCCCCAATTTTTTTTTAACATCTAATAAATTACCACACCCCACATTATAACCCCCCTCTCACTCCCCACCCCCCCCACCCCCCCCCAAAAAAAAACAAACAAAAAACACTTTTTCTTTTAAACATCTTATAAATTACCACACCCCACATTATACCACCCTCTCACTCCCCCCTTGATCATGACTGGCATATGACCCCTATTGATTTTCAAGTCACTAGGTCAAAGGTCAAGGTCACAGTGACTCGAAATAGTACAATGGTTGCCGGATGATAACTTACATTAGGTTAAAGGTCAAGGTCACAGTGACAAAAACGTATTCACATAATGGCTGCCACTACAACTGACAGCCCATATGGGGGCATGCATGTTTTACAAACAGCCCTTGTTAGCTCTATTTTTTGAAAAAAAATTATGAGCTATTGTCATCACCTTGGCGTCGGCGTCGGTGTCCGGTTAAATTTGCGTTTAGGTCCACTTTTCTCAGAAAGTATCAATGCTATTGCATTCATACTTGGTACACTTACTAACTATCATGAGGGGACTGGGAAGGCAAAGTTAGATAACTCTGGCGTGCATTTTGACAGAATTATGTGCCCTTTTTATACTTAGAAAATTGAAAATTTGGGTTAAGTTTTGTGTTTTGGTCCATTTTATTCCTTAAGTATCAAAGCTATTGCTTTCATACTTGCAACACTTACTAACTATCATAAGGGGACTGTGCAGGAAAAGTAATGTAACTCTGACTGGCACTTGGACGGAATAATGGGCCCTTTATAATTAGAAAATTGAAAATTTTGTTTAGTTTGGTGTTTTGGTCCACTTTACCCCTAAACTATCATAGATATTGCTTTCATACTTGGAACACTCGCAAACTATCATAAGGGTACAGTAAAAGGACTAGTTGCATAACTCTGGTTGTCTTTTTTACGGAATTATGGCCCTTTTTTTACTTAGTAACTTTGAATATATGGTTAAATTTTGTGTTTCGATCCACTTTACTTCTAAAGTATCAAGGCTATTGCTTTCAAACTTCAAATACTTTCATGCTATCATGAGGTTACAGTACCTGGCAAGTTGAATTTTACCTTGACCTTTGAATGACCTTGACTCACAAGGTCAAATTATTAAATTTTGCTAAAAATGCCATAACTTGTTTATTTATGATTAGATTTGATTAATACTTTGACAAAACTACTCTTACCTGACATACCACAATAGACTCCACCCAAACCATCCCCAGTGCCCTCCCCCCTCCCCCCCCCCGAATCACCCCCCCCCGAATCCCTCCCCTAATTTTTTTTTAAGATCATCTCACAAATGACCACCACACCCTCACACTATACTATACCCCCCACCCAACCCCCACCCCCCCCAAATTGTTTTTTTTAAACGGTTAAAAAACACAAATATTTATTTTGATTATTTTATGTTTGAAATACCGTCCAACCATCGCACCCAAGAATACCCCCCACGCCCCCCTCCCCTTCCCCCGAATTACCCCCACTTTTTTTTTTTAAAGATCATCTCACAAATGACCACCACACCCTCACACTTTACTATACCCCCCCCCCGAATCCCCCCCCATTTTTTTTTTTAAGATTGTCTCACAAATGACCACCACACCCTCACACTATACTATTCCCCCCCCCCAACCCCCCCCTAAATTTTTTTTTTTTTTTTTTTTTTTTTTTTTGATCATCTCACAAATGACCACCACATCCTCACACTATACTATACCCCCCCCCACCCCCCCACCCCCTCCATTTTTTTTTGAAACAGTTAAAAAACACAAATATTTATTTTTATTATTTTATGTTTGAAATACCGTCCAACCATTGCACCCAAGAATACCCCCACCCCCCCTCCCCTCCCCCGGTGTTGGGACAGTGGTCTAGTGGTAAGATGCTGGGCTAGGGATCGAAAGGTCCCTGGTTCGAATCCCGCCCAGGCACTGGATTTTTCTGAGCAAAAAATTAATCCCACGGTTGCTCCTCTCCACCTAGGTGTATAAATGGGTACCTGTGAGGGAAATAAGTCAATGTGCCGTGGCTGCCTGGTGCGCCATATGTTAACGGACGATTTAAATCCCAGTGATCGGGGGGTTGATTGTGAAGTCGGCTGAAGATGTATATTGAAGCAGACTATAAACCGCACCTTTTACATTTTAACCCCCCGAATTGCCCCCCCGCCTTTTTTTTTCTTTTTTTTTAAGATCATCTCACAAATGACCACCACACCTTAACACTATACTATACCCCTCCCCCACCCCACCCCACCCACAATTTTTTTTTGAAACGGTTAAAAAACAAATATTTATTTTTATTATTTTATGTTTGAAATACCGTCCAACCATCGCACATAAGAATACCTCCCCTCCCCCCCCGAATTCTCCCCCCTCCCCCTAAATTTTTATTTTTTATTTTAATTTTATTTTTTTTAAATCATCTCACAAATGACCACCACACCCTCACACTATAACCCAACACCCCCAATTTTTTTTTTAAACGGTTAAAAAACACAAATATTTATTTTTATTATTTTATGTTTGAAATACCGTCCAACCATCGCACTCAAGAATCCCCCCCCCACCGACCCCCTCCCACCTCCCCCCCCCCTCACCTCCCCCCCCACCTCCCCCCCTCCTATTTTTTTTTCGCATTTTTGTTTTCGAAGATAATGTAATAAATGTCCACGCCCCCACACTATACACCCCTCTTCACTCCAGCCCTCCCTCCTTTGTGATTGAAAATGAGAGTCCCTTCACCTTTAAAAAGAAAATAGATGAGCAGTCTGCACATTGTTTCTGAGGTCAACATGACAAAGGTCAAGTTCACTGGGGCTTATGACACAAAATAAGTTTTCACAAGTTATTAAGAGAACCGGTGACATACAATCATGAAAATATAGATGCGGGTTACTAATGGAGAAAGGTCATACATATTTTAAAAATATATCTAAATTTATTTCAAAATGCTTCTTGCAAATAAACCATGTATATGCGTTAATTTACCTGATTCGAGTCAAAAAGAATAATTTCTATAAAAAAAGGTTTTTGTGTTTGGGCGTAAAGTGATGTTTTGTTGTTGTAATGTTTGAATGCATTCTTAGGAATTTACTTGTATGTTTCATTAGACATATTAGCGTGTTTGTTTATTTGATTCCATTTCTTGCAGAAATTCAGGCGTGGTTAATTGAACAGTACCGGGCAATGTGTGTTGTGCCGGTGTCCATGCTGGATCCTGACATAGATGTACCTTTGGAACGGATCTACGTTCCCCCGTCCATCAAGGCACTTAAGAGAGGCCAGGGCGACATACATGGCGGGAGTGAGATGGACAAGTCTTTAACGATGGAATCAAAAGTGAATTGCTACAAAGAGTTGCTGCATCGTGACGGGAATCCTGTTAATACAATTTATATCCAAGGTGATCCAGGTTGTGGTAAAACTACGTTTTCCACAAAACTGGTTCTTGATTGGTGTAATGCCCATTCGGAAAATTGTACCAATACTGAGAAAGAAATCGCGATAAAGGCCAGTACCAGTGAGGAGACTTCACAACTAGTCCCATTCAGTGATCTGGGCACTTTGCGAGATTATGCATTACTGTTTTTTGTGTCTTTACGTGATTACAGCGGATCCATGTGTAACGTCAGTCAGATGATCGAAGATGCCATAAAAAGCAACAAACTAGCTTGGGATGACAGTGTCTGGGAACATAAATGCATCGTTCTTACAGACGCCGCAGACGAATGGTACCACCCCGATTTATCCTTTCCTCCGCCACAGGACTGTGCTTGCAGGTGCGGTAAAGACCGGAGTATGCCGCTGTACCTACAGCGAAAAAACATTACCAACATTATAACCGCACGACCATGGAAATTTGCCAATCGCAGAATGAGCGATAGCTTAACACGTATGTTCCAAATTTCCGGCGTTGCGAAGTACCAAACCTTGGCGAGAAATGTCATTAATGTTTTAGCTGAGAAAGATGGTATTTCGCAAAAGGCTCAACAAAGCAAATGTAATGATGTCTTGGAGAAACTGAAGAACAAAAACGTGATAAATCTTATGACAATACCAGCTATTTGTGTGCAACTCGTTCATCAGTTTTACGTTGGACGTTTAATGGAAGATTCACTATGTGCTATATACATGAATATGCTTGATATGCAAATAGCCAAAGGATTGCAAAAACTGCAAATTAAAGATTTTGACACTGAAGAAATTTGCGTTAAAGAAATAGAACACATATTTGGAAATGGAAAAAACAAGTATATGTCGGCTAATGGGTTGCTGGTTCGCTCTGCAAGTGCGCTTGCGTTTCAAACACTAACAGACTCTAGTAAAGAATCGTCGCTAGTCTTTGTGGAAAACACAATCACAAACCACATGACGAAAACACAACTTAAATACTTACTTCAGACAGGGATTATCACAAAGAAAAAATCGTTGACGCTTAGCCCGCAAAAGAATATACCATACATGTTCGTACACAAAACTAATCAGGAGTTTTTAGCATCGATGCATATTGCAATTAATCAGATGGACATTGAAGACATCATGAGCGCCATACAGTCGGCGTATTGTGATTGTAAGTCTATTCTGGACATCGGTCAGTTATTTATCTTCACGTGTGGAATGTGTGGTCCAGTGGCTGAAAGGATGTCAAAGCACATGATGGATGTCATAACAAGCGACATGGAAAGCAAGCTGCTTTCTATTTCAGACCAGGAGATAAATCTATTGTCCACGCCTTATTATTCCACGCCTTATTCCGCACAAAGAATTTTATTGGGTGGCTTTATTGAAAGGTTGGCGAATAAACAGCCGTGCTTACAACTGACACTCACTCATATAGTACTTGATGCTTTTACAATTCCTACCATCAAGGAAATCGATGCTTTAAATACGTTAATAGATATGAACATCTCAAACATCACAAGCATGGATGCATTTTTCTTTTACAATTATCAACAGGAATTAAATCGTGTACAGGAAATTATTTCGCAATCGAGAGAATCATTGTCGTATCTGCAGCTTAGAGACCTGGGTCAACCAGACCTACCATTAGACCTACAGGGTCTTAAGCTCAAGAGCTTATCATGTGGAGGAGCCGTTTTAAGTAATTTAGACTGCACCTATATGCGTTCGTGTATATATTATCTAACACCATTATCAGAGAGGCGCATCTTACAATCGATGTCCTTCACTGGTAAAAACATTACACATCTACAGCTGATGGCTGTTCAATCAATTGACCTTCTCTGTGCAGATCTTAAAAACCTTACTAGTCTACACACGCTTAAATTATGGTTTACAAATCATGCGGTTAAACTGCTGTACTCTCTTCCTGAATCGATCAGAAAGGTTGTTTATATACGCAGCGATGTTTCCGCTCAAGATGTAAAGTCAATGGTGGAATGGTCAAAATCACGGGACGCGTGTGTGCGTTGTGTATTGTTGAACTGTGGTATAGCTGCCAATGAGACGGATACTTGTAACTGGATGAAACAGCAGGACGGCATTGATATTACACAGTGTGAATTCAAAGAATATTCCCGAAGCATATTTCAAATTTCTATTTCCTGGAGCACCATTTTATCAAAGTGACAATTATCAAACAAGTTGTCACAGATTCAAGACGAAAGGAGAGTGACATAAAACTAAGCACGTTGACAACAATTAAAAATTTGCATTTGCTTCATAATTCGAAATTAATAAAACTATACAGAATTACAAACGCGAAAAGTGAATAATCTAGATGTGCTAGTTTCTTTTTTTGTGTTCTTTAAATTTGGTGGCGACGCTCAATTCACTAATATAAATCTTTAAATGATTTTGACTCAAGCTTGGACAAAATGCAAAAACCGTAAACAACACCCTTTTATGTTAAATAATTAGCTTTCGCTTGACTGTGTAATTATTATCAATTATTTATGCAACTTCGTGATGTAGCCATACATTCCATTTGAAAAACGAGTGAAGAGTTTATTGTTTACGAGTTTGTGTTTTGTCTCTGGTGCTTTGCATCTCACGGAACACTGATGTATTCTATTTCACTCGTCCTTCGAGAGTTTTATACGCCATTGAATTATGTTAAAATAAGTATTTTTAATATAATATGTTTCCCAATTATTAAGTAACCTATTCCATGAGACAATATATTGTGCTGTTTTGTACAGAATATGCAATATATATATATATATATATATATATATATATATATATATATATATATATATATATATATGCATTATAAACCTCCCTTTATATGTTAACGACTCGTATAATTTATGTTATGTGTAATCACGTGTTATTTATGAATGAAAAGAACGCACTATACCTTCGAAGGAACTTCTAACTATACAGTGCTGAAATACATTTGTATCATAAACGGCAGATTATATCACAGTAAATGTGAGGTAAAGTCTTGTAATATTCCAGAAATTGTATTTGAACGTGCTCACTCTTTTCGATTATCAATAAATCGCTGCACTTGTAAGGTCTGACTATTTTTATTTAATTGTACAGATGGTTTAATTTAAGATGATATTTTCCAAATAAACCTTTTTTATACTTCTCTTCACGGTTTCCGTTAAATCTGTTTCCAAATAAATATCATGTCTGAGGTTGTTTATGCACATGATTTGTGTAATGATTAATTGTGACGTATATAATACACTTGCGTTTCGTCTTAGTCTACGCTGCTTTCCTAGCGCGTCCTTGATCCGACGATTTTATAGTATGTTGCGTTAAACGGACGATATAGAATGTACGAACATGAATTAAGTGCCGTTTTCGCAGAGCGCGGCTCATTAAAAAAAACGGTAGTTGGCATGCAAGCATCTAACCGCTTTTACATTCCCCTGTACATAAGCACAGTCATGGGAGTAAAGATCTTTAACTGTGAAACCGACCACCCACCAGTCGTCATGATGAAGTGCCTTGCCTCTTGACCAGGGCGTGCGTTCGAGCTACAGGCAACACGTATGTTCTTCTAGCAGTCGACGCAGCGCTGGGTGACATCCTTCTTTACTTAGCTCCTGGGGGAGGGAAACACGGGGGCATGGGAAACACGGGCGTATGAGAAACACTTGTGTTACACTATCGTATGGGTGATATGGGAAATACGGGTATATGGGAAATGTGGTGAGGGAAACACGTGCGAATGGGTAATAGGGGTTAAAGAAACAAGGGCGTATGGGAAACACTGGCGTATTGGAAACACGGGTGTATGGGAAACATTGGCGTATGGTAAACACGGGTGTATGTGAAACACTGGGCTATGGGAAACACTGGCGTCTGGGAAACACGGGCGCATGCGAAATCACGACGTATGGGTTCTGTAGAAAATCGCTAATATAATGTGCTTGTTATGGTACGGTATGGAAAATATTTAGGTGTAAAGTTTGCCCCGTGACCGAGGATAATTTAAAAAAAACATCCATATTGTATGATAATTAGAAACAACTTTAATAAGATTCTATTCACAAGTAGTAACAGAAATGTTAATCTCGAGTATGATATTAATAATATATGATATTAATGATAAATATTGAACTGGGCAATACATGGACCGCGTTTATGAAAACTGGACTTAACGCATGTGCGTGAAGTGTCTTGTACGATTAGCCTGTGCATTCAACACAGGCTAATCAGTGACGACACTTTCCGCCTAAACTTGATTTTCGTTTAGAAGAGACTTCCTTTAAATGAAAGATTCCATAAAAGCGGACAGTGTCGTACCTGATGAGCCTGTATGGAGTGCCCTTGAATTAAGTTAAGTTTCCCCATACTCAACCATTATTGTCTAACGAATCACACACTGTGGTTGAACTGTGCGTTGGCATGAATTCTGTATGCTTGTGTATTGCTTTATTCAACCACACGAATTTTGAAATCGCAAAATCTATCAGAGATAGAACTTCAAAAATCTTAAAGCTGGTTAAATTTCTACACATCTGAATCGTTGTTTTGTTTGGACTATCAATAGAAAAACCAAACATATCAAATGTTTTTTTTAAATAAAACACTTAGCGGCCTTGAGTTCAATCTCATCTCGTTCGGCACGTGATCATCTGTGGCCGCCAGGGCGCGCTCGAGCGTCTGTTCCACCTTGATGCGCTGGTTGTCGGCTAATTTGGACACGCCCCCTTCCGGTACCATTTGTTCCAAGTCACACATCGGGTATGGGAGGTCCTTGATGCGCGCGCATGCCTTTAGAACGTACACATCGAGGCACGTGAAAAACATGGTGTCCAGGCATAAAAGAAGCTTCGACTTCTGGAAGGTTCCGAAACATAGTGGACACCGGTCCATGGTCGCGACGGAAGTAAAAAAGTTTTAGCCTGTGACATCTCTATGGACGGTGTAAACAGAGTTGAATATATAAAACGAACTATATTTGGCGCATGTTCTTAATAAGTGTACATACTTGAACACACACGACATAACCATGTATTCCATCGTCTATTTTATGGTTACTGTGTGAGAAATACTTGTGACACCACATGCATACTTATGTCCATCAATAGCTTAGTAATATCGGAAATGATTGTTTTAATCAATAATACTTTTTTAGAACTACGTACTTCTATCAACTGACCTTACTTGGTAATTGTACTTACTAAAGAAAGCGGTTTACTTGTAGCATTTTGTCATTTGCAGTTAAATACCAAATTTACTTACAGCATGTATTAAATTACTCGAAATGCATTTAACGTTCGCTTTATTTTAAATCGAGTGTACTTGCAAAGATAAATCAGTACCATAAGTCTACTGTTTATTAGATTCGATCACTGAATACCGTTTTCAACTTTAAATAATGCCAGATGCCATTACGTCGTAAGATACGAGATATTTAAGATGATATTAGCCTCGTTCTGAGAAAACTGGGCTTAATTCAAACGCGGGAAGAGTCATCCCGTTATAGCCTGTGCAGGCCGCAGAGGGCTTTTCGTTTGTATGGACTGTTTCGTTGACATGAGGTCTCTTTAAAACGACAATCCAGTTAAGGCGGAAAGAGTCGCCCCTGATTAGCCTAAAGCTAATCATGGATAACGATTGACGCACATGCATTAAGCCCCGTTTTCCCAGAGCGCTGCTCCACACATGTTCGATTGTTATTCAGCTTTAAGTAGAACTGTAACTTCTGTTTTAAATGAAGGCATACGTTTACCATAAATAATACAATCAACATGAGTACTACATTTGATTATGTTACCTCTAATATGGGAACAACTATACGTGTTTGTTATGTGGGGGTTTAACATCGACACGTGTAGTCCTTTATTATTTATATTATACAAATGTGTGTCTTTCGAAGTTTATGAGGGCTTCCGCGCCTAAGACTGAATTAAGTGGATTCCTGCTCAGACACAGTTAATACTAACGTAACCGACTGCAACATAAATAAAAAATAAAAGTTTATGATTTGAGTCGCGTTCATGGACAATTGGGCTTAATATATGCGCATAAAGTGTCATTCCAGATAAGCCTGTGCATTCCGCTTTTATGGAAGTTTTCGTTCAAAGGAGACCTCTAGACGGAAAGTATTGTCCATAGTTATCCTGTGCGGTCTAGACAGGCTAATCTGGGACGACACTTTACTCACATGCAGACTGGACAGGCTAATCTGGGACGACACTTTACTCACATGCGGTCTGGACAGGCTAATCTGGGACGACACTTAACTCACATGCGGACTGGACAGGCTAATCTGGGACGACACTTTACTCACATGCGGACTGGACAGGCTAATCTGGGACGACACTTCACTCACATGCGGTCTGTACAGGCTAATCTGGGACGACACTTTACTCACATGCGGACTGGACAGGCTAATCTGGGACGACACTTTACACACATGCGGTCTGGACAGGCTAATCTGGGACGACACTTTACTCACATGCGGACTGGACAGGCTAATCTGGGACGACACTTCACTCACATGCGGTCTGTACAGGCTAATCTGGGACGACACTTTACTCACATGCGGTCTGGACAGGCTAATCTGGGACGACACTTTACACACATGCGGTCTGGACAGGCTAATCTGGGACGACACTTCACTCACATGCATTAAGCCCAAGTTTCTTAAGACGAGGCTCGTTTAATGGGTTTGCTTCAAATTTTCTGCGCTATAAAACAGGAACCATGATGACTCTTAGAGTCAGCTGTCGCTCGGGCCGGAAATAGAGGGGGTCTCGCTCAAGTTTGGGGTCTTCATCACCGCGTACTTGCTGTTGCTATACAATGTCGGCTCCCTCGCTACCGATAAACAGACGAGCAACACGCATGCGTATAGCAGACAAATGGAGACTATGGAGAGAGCGATGATGATGTTTTCAGCCGAGACTAAGTTTACTTTAATCATGTGACCGATTTCCTCAGGGCACACAAGCGGAGATGTCGCGTTCTGCGAGGTCGCAGTGAGCAGTTCCGGTACCACGCTCGTCCAGAAGGTCCTGAATGGCTCCCGGAAGTGGTGTTTGAGGGTCACGTGCGCTGCGGAGATGTCTAGGTACGTCATACTCGTGGCGTCATATTCAGGCCACTGAGGGTCGCCAGCGGCGTTGAGCGTTTGGGATTTCTGAAAAGACAACTTTTACCTAAGGTCGCATTCATCATGGTTTCCAATAACCAATTCTTATACATACAAAAAAAATGTAATACTGTAAACTATTATTATTAGTGGCACATCAAATTTCGTTGATGACCGATCCACGCTCTTGGAAAAAAGCAGGGCTTATGCGCGTAGTGTTGTACCAAGTTAGCCTGTTCAGTCCGCACAGGCTAATCAGGGACGACACTTTCCGCCTTACATGGATTTTCGCTAAAAAGTAGACTTCCTTTAAACGAAAAGTACCATACAAGCGGAAAGTTGCGTCCCTGGTTAGCCTGTGCGAAGTGTACATGCTAGTCTGGGACGACACTTTACGCAGATGCAGTGAGCCCCGTTTTCCAAGATCGCCGTCCTTCTGAGACACGCTTAATTATGAATTTCAAAACAATTCAAATACTTACTTAATTATTTTATTCAAGTTATGGCTTGAAACGTGTTTCATTAGATTATATTTACCTAAAGTTTAATCCATTCGTAAATACTATCTCCACGTGTCTTAAAGATACAATTGAACAGTTCGTTCAACCAAATATAGAAACTGATATAAATATTGACGTGAATTGTATCACAGCGTTTATTTATACGCATGTTAGTCAGAAATTTCCATACCGACAGTCTCTTTAATGCATGTCATTTAAAACCTATGTTGAACATTTGTTTCGAGTCGACTTAATATCTCGAGTATATCTGCTTCAAAAATACCGTCGATAACTCGTGAATCCGTCCTAATGTGTGAACTGTCATTGGATGCACAAATAATACCAGATTAGGACCAAATAGCTTGCCTTATACACTAGACAAATTGAATTAGTGGGACTGAATTCCACCGTCAAGGAAACACACTTAAAAATACATTAATAGAAACCAATACATAAAATATTTCACTTTAAAATAGCTATACATGTAAATTGGCGCCACCTCCTAGTCTGGGCGCCACCTCATTGGCATTGGCTCCATATATTTTTGAAAAAAAGGAAGTTTATCTATTAGATCGGCTAGAAGCCGTTGTTTTTGTGAACGCATTCACTCGTACAGGTTCAAATTTTTTTTTTATATAATGAGCGATTTAATTGGCTGCGTTTACAGATGGGTTGTGATTGAATGTTTCTGTACATCTTTGGATGAATTTATAATCGCTGAATCGCACAACATTGGAAGATTTTTTAAAAACAATGCAAAATATGTTGAAAAAAAAAACACATATAAAATCTAATCACCATGTAAAATAATCAGTTAAATTTCAAAACATCCGGGCCTTAGCGCCACCTCGGAAGTAGCATTGGCTCATTTATAAACGCATCTCAAAAAAAGATGTGGCGCGCGTGATTAACGGCCGTGCATAAGCCCTATTTAAGAATACATGGCTTTAGTCACTTACAAAATGAAATGCGTGAACTGTATATGACGATAAGGAGAATGGATTATTCTGTTAAAACTTATTTTTTCTCAAGAAATCGTGGCCTTTATTAAAAATTCCAATCTTAAACGATTATTTAACGATTCAAGCGCATCCTATTATTCGGTATATACAGAAACTCAATACTCGTGGAAATAAATGATTGAAGGTTGAAAACCCGGTTAAAACTGAATCTAATATCAGAATTATGCATACTGTGTCTGTAATCATCGTCATGCAAGAACGGGACTTGAAGCAATACATGTAATGTTTGAACATGTCAAACCGGTTTACATGTACACATGATTACTATATTACCTTATTTATTACCATAAATTCGGTTTATTGTATTACGATACAATCTGCCATCCGGTAATTGTGCTTCGCTCTAGGAAAACGGGGTTAAATCCCTGTGCGTAACGTCTCGTCCCAGATTAACCTGTGCAATCCGTATAGGCTAATCAGGGACGGCACTTTCGCCTCAACTCGATGTTCGCGAAGAAGAGACTTCCTTTAAAAGCCTGTGCGGGCTGCACAGGCTAATCTGGGACAACACTTTATGCGCTAAGTCCGGTTTTCTCAGAGCGCGACTCAAATTGTTAGTCATGCTTTACTACTATATCGACATATTAGCCTCAATGAATGGCCCAAATAGCATGGGGCGAACGTATTTTGAGTACTTATTCTCATATATCCAAAGCAATTGGTTGTAAAGATAAACAGATATGTTCATGCATTGGCATATCATGATTTTTCAAAAATAAATTAATATTGAGATTCCTTTACCTATTTGTAAATACATGTATACGAATTCGTCTTTGTTTTGTCAGTAAATCAGAGTTTGATAATGACTTTATTTTTTATCTTTTTTTGTTTTCGGTAATTGAACTATGTATATTTTATTGTATTTTACAAATTAATAAATAAACCTCACTTTTGATTTCAACCCCCTCAGTTTTCCGAGCTAGCGGGTGTAAATGTGTGCAAGTAAATGAACCTTATTCTTCATAAAAGCTATTTGTAATTACCAAAAACCATGATTTTACATCTTAGAGAACGTCCCCGCCCCCTTAAAAAATTACACAATTACCTGTCATTCATGGGCGGAGGGGGGGGGGGCATGCGTATACAGGAGCTTACCGCGTTTAAGTGAGGTTAGTAGGAACTTACTTCCAAGATGGCGTCACTTTGGTGTTTTTCGTGAGAGAGTTGCGGATAATTTTAACCGGTTAGCCAATATATTTATATTGTTTTTAAATGAATACACCCTTTCTGCTAGACAGCGCTTCCCTAACGGAGGATGAAGACATTAATCTTGATAACATATATTAAGAAGTATATTTATAAAGATATTCGCCGTATATCCTGACGTTAGAAGAATAAAGTAAGAAACATACGTTTTTATTTGAAACTGTAGTAGAAACAATGATGAACCATTCTTTTTAAAGTAAAAAAGTTTATACAGCTGTAATTACATTTGTATAATAACTTGCCAGGACAAAATTATGGGCTTTGGTTGTTTACATCTGATAAAGTGTGAAGCTAATGATGGTGCCCTAATACTTCCGATACATGACATGAAGTAAAACTAAACAAAATTACTGCGTATGCGAGTGTGATAAGAGAAAATTATCAAAAAATAATATATATTTTAATGTGCATATTAAATACCACACACTATGAAAACACATAATATTTCTTGTATAATGTACATTACGTAAGTTGCTGCTCATATGGGATCCCCACCAGGATTTGAACCTGGACCATATGGAAAGGTGTGTTTGCTTACACTATAAGGATGTTCCCATAAATAGCAATAATATTGGTTACAATTATTTCTGTCACCTATATGAACTTTTACAATAAGTTTTGACGCAAACATATCTAAATACATGTTTTGAAGCTTTTTAAACACAATTAATCCTCCATCTGCTTTTTAAGGCAGATGTCACTTTACTTATGACATGTACCATAAGGGCTTGCCTTTGAAGCTGCTCTGGATCAGGATCTGGTGTAGATCTGATAATCCCATCTCCAGGCCTTCTGTCCTTTTTGTGGGTGATGGCAGTGACTATGGCTCTAATTATCGAGTCAACTGAAGGGTCAACTGAAGGATCAGTCTCAGTTCAAGCAAGAACCACTCCATCTTCTTTCCACCAGCACTGACCCTGAAATCAGACAAAGATACTTTAAACCACATTTTTGTAATAGAAGCAATTTCCGTTAAATGCCTTTATGTTTGTTTATTAACACGTGTTAGTTCATGTGTTGGAACATTAACATTAAATAAGATGTACACAGAATATGTTGTTGGAAAGTTCTGGAATTATTTCACCAAAATTTCTTCAAGAAAGTTTAATGTACAGAAAAGTTTAGCTAATTAAAAAAACTAAACAATAATGTTACATATATGCACACTTACTTTAGTCTTTTCCAAGGTTCCATGATAACCATGAATACAACAAATTGCCTGTTGCATAAACATTGTTACTGATGACACAACATACAACAATTAAAAAGTTTCAATGACTTAACACAACGCTGTTGAAAACTAGGAGCGCTTGTCATATTGGTAACAACACATTATAATCATAAAAGAAGTTGCTTTCCTCAATTAATGTTAATATAATTCTTTCAAAACAATGATAATATTTACATTTGCATATACTCGCCAATAAATACCTCAAATGAAGTAAAGGTGTGCTGATTTATACGCGCCAGCTGAAAACATGTGTCTTGCATCACACGATGACCCTTGACTATCATCTCTTGTATATAGTTATACTTTGCCAGTACTGTTCGCCACCGTGCCTTGGGAACAAAACTAATCCAGCAGGGCCTCCAGATACCTGTTAAGTTCAAACCAAGTCCTTGACCATGGTTCATTGATATTGCACATTTGTAATTGTTTAAGATGATGGTTTATATAATATGAGTGTTAACGCCATAATAACAACTGAATACATGTATTAACGCCACAATATTAACGGAAATCAAAAACAGTTGGAATTGGTTTTAAGTATATATGGTCGCTTATTAGCTATACAATCCTGATAAAGTTGTTGAACCAAACCTTTTAAAATGGAAAATGAAGTTGAACTAATGTCATGTGATGTTGTTTAGTTGTAGCGTAATTACACATTGTTCATGGAAAACACACAGTAACAACCAAAGTTCATTTCTGTTTTCTTCGAGATTTATTTCTGTTAAATAATTTCTAACACAACGCTTCTAATGATCGTGAAGTACAATTTTACAGCGCGGCGGCCGACATGGCCGCCTCGTCAAGAAAACGTGACAACTCTCACCGCAGACTTTCAAATCTAACCTCAGAATCATTCTTACAACAACCTCACAGCATTTTATTCTGAGGAAAAGTAAACATAACGTTTAGATATGTCTTATCCCATTCTTGATTGGTTTACTGATACTCTTCCCCCGATTTACTAAACCCAACCTTTCGAATAACCCTTGTTGATTGGATGGATCGCTCATGTATCTACCACATGTCGAAGCAGAAGAGAGCAATACACAATTATCACTTTGGGAACAGGAGACCTCATTTCATTAGCATACTTGATCATACAAACAGATGTTTTCTATGGACAACCCACATTGGTAATATGAAACCTTACACTTCTATAATCGATTATGCAAACCCCGATACACTTTCGATACACATTCAATCCGAACTTGCATCGTTATGTATCTTGGGAAATTGGAATTACCCTTATATAATTATCATATCTGAATTATGTATTGGTTTGAAGTAATGTTGACCAACGAGCCAAATTGTTAATCAAGAACTAATACCATGTCAACAGATGTTCCCGATAATTGTGCTACATTAGAGAAATGAAACCATACTTCCATAATCAATTTTTCAAACTTCATTACATACCCCATCCGAAGACATCTGTTATGTTAATTCTTAATACCCGCAACATACAGCTACTTTACAAGATGAACTCTCAAATAGTTTGACCACTTTAAACTTTTAACTTCTGTTTACGTATAAGATAGAAATATTGATGTAAATAACCTTTCAATATTTTCTTACATATTAGTAATTATAACAGTTACTAATTAATTACTCAAACATATTATTAAATATTTCCCTATTATTAAATCTATCTGTACTTAAATTTCTATCATAAGAATAAACAATAAACAATAACACCGTTATGTCACACAACCCTCCCTCTTATTTTGATTTGTTTTTGTATTTTATCTTTGAAATTTAATTATCGAATTACGAAGAACTTGAAAACATAATTCATATAAACACATCTATGATGGGAACTATGCGGATAACAATAATATTTTTTCTTTACAAGCGTCTCGGCTGAAATAGATATATTAGTTATTGTTATACAATGTCAATGTCAATCGGGATGTATTGGAGCACATAATCTGTGGATCGTTGGTCTTCAGTACATCTGTTGTCGTCCATGTAGTATTGAAGTTGCGGCTCATGGCGAATGAAGTCGCTTGAAGTCGGACCGGTTACTGCCGTCGCGGAGAATAAGATCGATCCGTCTTCAAGTCGTGTAGGCGAATCGGGTCTATCCCTGTTGCTGTGATGATTAATATAAGCCGATCGTCAGGTCGTCCTTGGCGAAACGCGTGCGTTTGGGGTTCCTAATCTTATTTCTGCTGTTCATATTGCGTCATCTATTTTTGATTCCGTTGTTGTTGTATTTTCGTTGTTGGTTCCATCGTCTTCTTCTTTTCTCTCGGCACATTAAGATCTTCTATTGGCCATAATGCTCACAAGGTATTAACTATAGCAGTGTTCCCTTTGATGTCTTAAGCCTCGGAAGTACCATTCCGAATACGTTATCTACGCATGTCAAACCGTTGAACGGCTGCATCTAACTCTATAGTGTTTAACGTTACAAGTGTTTTGTCCAGTGTTGCGTCACTTTTTGTCCTTCGAAATCTTCTGGCGTTGGGTCTTCTTTTAGCGATAGAACCATGTGTTCACTTTGAGCAATTAAAATAAATAAATTAAAACACATGGTGTACTAGAGTTCAGCACTGAACCCCTTTCCGCTCAAAATCACAGTGAAAATGTCTACATGCAACCAGCATAAAACCAAAACAGCATATGAGAAACTCACAGTCTGTTCAGGTTTTACTCTGTTTGCTGCTCATCAGTACCTAACAGTTGGAAATGAAGCCTCTCAATATTGAATCTAGAAAGAAAAGTCTGAAATATAGTTTGATTTTCTAAAGCACTACAAATGCGTCAAAAAGCGTATTTGATTGAATGGTAAACTGTAGATGGGTCATCTTTCCCTTGGCGACTATGCAGTAGGCCTGTTTTCCTTTGCGGAAGTCGTGGGCGCTGTCCATAAGATACTGTAAGGACTGAATCAGCTCTCGGTCATACAGACCCAACGTGGGCCACACCGCCCGCATAATACTGTCAGTCTGCAAAATGTACGAGCCTCACTTCATGAAAAACCATGCTTAATGAATGTGCTTAAAGTGTCATCCCAAATTGATATGTGCAGTATGTGCATCAGGAATGATAATTTCCGCTTTTATAGATTTATTACTTTAAAGGAAGTATTTTTAAAACAAAAATTTAGTCTAGACAAAAAAGAGGCACAGGCTAATCTGGGAGGAAACTTTATGAATTAAGTCCTGTTTCCCAGAATAAGGCTCATGTACTATTAGTGTTTTGGTAACATCTAATCTGTGAGGAAACTTTATGAATTAAGTCCTGTTTTCCCAGTATAAGGCTCATGTACTATTAGTGTTTTGGTACCATCTAATCTGGGAGGAAACTTCATGAACTAAGTCCTGTTTTCCCAGTATAAGGCACATGTACTAGTGTTTTGGTGCCATCTAATCTGGGGGGAAACATTATGAACTAAGTCCTGTTTTCCCAGTATAAGGCACATGTACTAGTGTTTTGGTACCATCTAATCTGGGAGGAAACTTTATGAACTAAGTCCTGTTTTCCCAGTATAAGGCTAATGTACTATTAGTGTTTTGGTAACATCTAATCTGGGAGGAAACTTTATGTATTAATTCCTGTTTTCCCAGTATAAGGCTCATGTACTATTAATGTTTTGGTACCATCTAATCTGGGTGGAAACTTTATGAATTAAGTCATGTTTTCCCAGTATAATGCACATGTACTATTAGTGTTTTGGTACCATCTAATCTGGGAGGAAACTTTATGAATACAGTCCTGTTTTCCCAGTATAAGGCTCATGTACTAGTGTTTTGGTAACATCTAATCTGGGAGGAAACTTTATGTATTAAGTCCTGTTTTTCAAGTATAAGGCTCATGTACTATTAGTGTTTTGGTACCATCTAATCTGGGAGGAAACTTTATGAATTAAGTCCTTTTTTCCCAGTATAAGGCACATGTACTATTAGTGTTTTGGTACCATCTAATCTGGGTGGAAACTTTATGAATTAAGTCCTGTTTTCCCAGTATAAGGTTCATGTACTAGTGTTTTGGTACCATCTAATCTGGGTGGAAACTTTATGTATTAAGTCCTGTTTTCCCAGTATAAGGCTCATGTACTATTAGTGTTTTGGTAACATCTAATCTGGATGGAAACTTAATGTATTAAGTCCTGTTCTCCCAGTATAAGGCTCATGTACTATTAGTGTTTTGGTACCATCTAATCTGGGAGGAAACTTTATGAATTAAGTCCTGTTTTCCCAGTATAAGGCTCATGTACTATTAGTGTTTTGGTAACATCTAATCTGGGTGGAAACTTTATGAATTAAGTCCTGTTTTCCCAGTATAATGCTCATGTACTAGTGTTTTGGTACCATCTAATCTGGGTGGAAACTTTATGAATTAAGTCCTGTTTTCCCAGTATAAGGCTCATGTACTATTAGTGTTTTGGTACCATCTAATCTGGGAGGAAACTTTATGAACTAAGTCCTGTTTTCCCAGTAGAAGGCTAATGTACTATTAGTGTTTTGGTAACATCTAATCTGGGTGGAAACTTTATGAATTAAGTCCTGTTTTCCCAGTATAAGGCTCATGTACTATTAGTGTTTTGGCACCATCTAATCTGGGTGGAAACTTTATGAATTAAGTCCTGTTTTCCCAGTATAAGGCTCATGTACTAGTGTTTTGGTACCATCTAATCTGGGAGGAAACTTTATGAATTAAGTCCTGTTTTCCCAGTATAAGGCTCATGTACTATTAGTGTTTTGGTACCATCTAATCTGGGAGGAAACTTTATGAATTAAGTCCTGTTTTCCCAGTATAATGCACATGTACTATTAGTGTTTTGGTACCATCTAATCTGGGTGGAAACTTTATGAATTAAGTCCTGTTTTCCCAGTATAAGGTTCATGTACTATTAGTGTTTTGGTACCATCTAATCTGGGAGGAAAATTTATGAATTAAGTCCTGTTTTCACAGTATAAGGCACATGTACTATTAGTGTTTTAGTACCATCTAATCTGGGTGGAAACTTTATGTATTAAGTCCTGTTTTCCCAGTATAAGGCTCATGTACTATTACTGTTTTGGTACCATCTAATCTGGGAGGAAACTTTATGAATTAAGTCCTGTTTTCCCAGTATAAGGCTCATGTACTATTAGTGTTTTGGTACCATCTAATCTGGGTGGAAACTTTATGAATTAAGTCCTGTTTTCTCAGTATAAGGCTCATGTACTAGTGTTTTGGTACCATCTAATCTGGGGGGAAACATTATGAATTAAGTCCTGTTTTCACAGTATAAGGCACATGTACTATTAGTGTTTTAGTACCATCTAATCTGGGTGGAAACTTTATGAATTAAGTCCTGTTTCCCAGTATAAGGTTCATGTACTATTAGTGTTTTGGTACCATCTAATCTTGGAGGAAACTTTATGAATTAAGTCCTGTTTTCCCAGTATAATGCACATGTACTATTAGTGTTTTGGTACCATCTAATCTGGGTGGAAACTTTATGAATAAAGTCCTGTTTTCCCAGTATAAGGTTCATGTACTAGTGTTTTGGTACCATCTAATCTTGGAGGAAACTTTATGAATTAAGTCCTGTTTTCCCAGTATAATGCTCATGTACTAGTGTTTTGGTACCATCTAATCTGGGTGGAAACTTTATGAATT
This sequence comes from Dreissena polymorpha, assembly GCF_020536995.1. Taxonomy (NCBI): domain Eukaryota; kingdom Metazoa; phylum Mollusca; class Bivalvia; order Myida; family Dreissenidae; genus Dreissena; species Dreissena polymorpha. Next base: position 1,316,208 of record NC_068366.1, read on the forward strand.
AAGTCCTGTTTTCCCAGTATAAGGCTCATGTACTATTAGTGTTTTGGTACCATCTAATCTGGGAGGAAACTTTATGAACTAAGTCCTGTTTTCCCAGTAGAAGGCTAATGTACTATTAGTGTTTTGGTAACATCTAATCTGGGTGGAATCTTTATGAATTAAGTCCTGTTTTTCCAGTATAAGGTTCATGTACTAGTGTTTTGGTACCATCTAATCTTGGAGGAAACTTTATGAACTAAGTCCTGTTTTCCCAGTATAAGGCTCATGTACTAGTGTTTTGGTACCATCTAATCTTGGAGGAAACTTTATGAATTAAGTCCTGTTTTCCCAGTATAAGGTTCATGTACTAGTGTTTTGGTACCATCTAATCTGGGTGGAAACTTTATGAATTAAGTCCTGTTTTCCCAGTATAAGGCACATGTACTATTAGTGCTTTGGTAACATCTAATCTGTGAGGAAACTTTATGTATTAAGTCCTGTTTTCCCAGTAAAAGGCTCATGTACTATTAGTGTTTTAATACCATCTAATCTGGGAGGAAACTTTATGTATTAAGTCCTGTTTTCCCAGTATAAGGCTCATGTACTAGTGTTTTGGTACCATCTAATCTTGGAGGAAACTTTATGAATTAAGTCCTGTTTTCCCAGTATTAGGCTCATGTACTAGTGTTTTGGTGCCATCTAATCTTGGAGGAAACTTTATGAATTAAGTCCTGTTTTCCCAGTATAAGGCAAATGTACTATTAGTGTTTTGGTACCATCTAATCTGGGAGGAAACTTTATGAATTAAGTCCTGTTTTCCCAGTATAATGCACATGTACTATTAGTGTTTTGGTACCATCTAATCTGGGAGGAAACTTTATGAATTAAGTCCTGTTTTCCCAGTATAAGGTTCATGTACTAGTGTTTTGGTACCATCTAATCTGGGAGGAAAATTTATGAATTAAGTCCTGTTTTCCCAGTATAAGGCACATGTACTAGTGTTTTGGTACCATCTAATCTGGGAGGAAACTTTATGAATTAAGTCCTGTTTTCCCAGTATAATGCACATGTACTATTAGTGTTTTGGTACCATCTAATCTGGGTGGAAAATTTATGAATTAAGTCCTGTTTTCCCAGTATAAGATTCATGTACTATTAGTGTTTTGGTAACGTATTCTGGAATATAAGTTAGTATATACTAAACATTTGCTCTTTATAATACATTTTTCATTTCTTTTTTAATATAGCATTATAAAGGCTCGCGATTTAAAAATAATATAACTAAACCTTGTCTTAATTTTAATATCTGAACTCTAAATTAAAATTAAATCCCCACTGAAGTTGATGAGTACTGCGCTAAAATACTTGGGCTGATAATCTACAGTAGCGTACCTTGCCAATGAGAGCCCAGATATGCTCACACAGGTGTGGACAGATGGGTGACAGCAGGAGGGTCTGTATCTTGATGTAGCCAAACACGAGGTCACAGTGCATGCCTTCAATCTCCACCTCACGATACTTGTAACTCATGGCCTGTAAAAACACCTACTTGATCAGTCTGGCAGCCCGGTTTACAGGGTGGTTATTATTCAGTGATTTAATTTAACTTAGATAAGGATAATATTGATTGCTTCCTGTAAAGGACAACCTTGAGATTGCACCATTGTGTATTATATAATATAATTCCAGTTGAAAGCTGTTTTTTCCACATTTATTCTTGTAATAGTATTTTAAAGAACTATATATTACGACCAACAATAACAGTGAAATAATGTATATAATTGAGAATGCCTTTACAAGATTAAAGAAAACTTTGGAATGATGCGGATTGCTCAACCTTATCAACTGCTTTGTACTTGGATTGCACAATCTTATCAACTACATTACAAACAAGAGACCCATGAGGGCCTGAATCGCTATACTGGCTGGAATCAATAGGGCTCAAGCCCTTGATAGTATGAACAATCTGAGTAAGTTTAAAATAAACAGACCCAAAATGGGACATTCATCGCATAAACAAGAAAAAACGCAAAATTAAAACTTCAAATGGCTCCTTTTCAACAATAAGTTGGACAAATTTTCTTCACTCTCAATGGGGTTCTGGCCCTTGATGATACAAAACATATATTGAAGTTTGAAAAGGATCGAACTTTATATGTAAACAAACAAGAAATGTGTTTGTCGGAAACACTATGTCCCCTTCTGCACCGCTTGGAATTTGTTTTGTTTACCTTTGACCTTGAAGGATGACCTTGACCTTTCACCACTCAAAATGTGCAGCTCCATGAGATACACATGCATGCTAAATATCAAGTTGCTATTTTCAATATTGCAAGTTATCGCAAAATGTTTAAGATTTTCATTTTTGTCTCAAATTCAAGGGGAGATAATCCTGGACTTATAACTCCGATATTGCTCATTTTCAATAGGGGTTGACTAATCATTCAGATAAAGACATTGTGCAAGTTGGGAAATGATTGTATAAAAACTGTGGACTTTATTGCTCAAACAAGCCTTATTTTACAATATTCTCAAATTCAAGGGGATATAATTCTGGACTTTTTACTCTGATGTAACCCATTTTCAATAGGATTTGAGTCCTCATTAATATAAAGACACTGAACAATATAAAGAAGTGAAACTCCAGCTGCTGGACCAGTATCGAATTTTCATTATACACAATAAGTCGGTCCATTATTTGCAAGGCAAGTGACCAATTGCCAAAACAGAACAAAACAGCACAAAACAGCACAATACAAAACAACATACAAAACACATAAATGAATAAAGCTGGGGTCACCGCCTTGGAACGGTCAATGCAAAGCATTGGGGGTTTAAAACCGGTTTTAGAGCGCTCAACCTCACACTTGGCCCATCAATATTCAAAAGTTTGAAAAGAATCGGATGAAAACTGTGGACTTTATCGCGTAAACAAGAAAAAGTCTAACACAAAATAAATTTGTTTGACCTTTGACCTTGAAGGATGACCTTGACCTTTCACCACTCAAAATGTGCAGCTCAATGAGAATGAGAAACACATGCATGCCAAATATGAAGTTGCTATGTTCAATATTGCAAAAGTTTTGGCAAAATGTTAAAGATTTTCATTTTTTTCCTCAAATTCAAGGGAATACAATTCTTTACCTAAAACTCCGATTTTGCTCATTTTCAATAGGGTTTGACTCATCATTCAGAAAAAGACACTGTGCAATTTGGGAAATGATTGGATGAAAACTGTGGACTGTATTGCGTAAACAAGCCTTATTTCACAATTTTCTCAAATTCAAGGGGAGATAATTCTGGACTTTTTACTCTGATGTAACCCATTTTCGATAGGGTTTGAGTCTTCATTAATATAAAGACACTCACCAAGTTTGAAAAGAATCGGATGAAAACTGTGGACTTTATCGCGTAAACAAGAAAAAGTCTAACGCACGCACAGACGGACGGACGACGGAAACCACGCCATGACATAAGCTCTTCAGGCCTTCTGCCAGTAGAGCTAAAAACTTATGTAGAAATTCAGATCATTCAACAATATTTCTTGGAAAACCAATAACGTGGTAGCGACAAACAATTAACGTGAAACTCAAAAAACCCTGTCCTTATGACCTCCTTATACTTCATCTCATCAAAGTTCCTCTGTGTCACTTCTATAGTCAAGTTGATCTCGCTCGAACACCCTGTCGTTGAATGTGTAGGCTCTGGGAACACTGGGCTTTATGCATGTGTAAAGTGTGTCCAAGATTAGCCTGTGCAGTCCACACAGGTTAATGATCTTCGAAGTTTGACAAAGACCTCTGAGGTAAAGACAAAGCCTGTACAGGTGACACACTTTTCATACCCTGATGCAAACACACAAGAGCTGTCAAAACCCAGAGCATTGTACCATTCATCCGCTTTGGTAGTATAATGTTTGTTTTCTGTCATCAACCCAATAAAAATGACCACAAAGACATATCTTAAGTTAAATATCTGTTGTAGTTACATAGCATATGTAAACTAAGATAAACATGATAACAATAAAACAAGATATGTGACTATACCTAATAAAGATACACTTACAATAAAATCGCAATACCTCTTTGAAGACTTAAATTATTAAACATAAACCCTTTTTAGCTTGACTATTAACCAAATAGTCCAAGCTATACTACTGATATAAATGTCAGCACAATTCTCTGGTTAAGGTAAACGTGAAATGTCTACATATCAATCTTTATCCTACAGGTTTGCGACTGGAACTTAACACATGTGTTTGGGAGCATTGTTTGTGTTCAGTGACCATGTTCCCACTTAGGACCTGCAATTTTGAAGCATTATACCCCTTTTTTACTAATTTGGTTCAAATGAATATGCATCATCTCCATACAACCGTTTCTTCTACAGAAATTCAAATGAAACTTTTCACATGTGTTTGGGGTCATAGGGTGAGGTCACTGACCAAGTTCCATAACTCTGACCTGCAATTTAGCATAATTATTCCACTTTTGGGCTTAACATTTGCATGCAACTTGCGCAACGTTAAAACATACCACCAGCTGAAAACTTATTGATGGCATCTGAAAGTGTCAGGAACTTGCCAGTTGACTTGGACATCTGTAAGTAAAAATATATGGAATAACAAATCTAAGACATAAACAATGTTTTCACCAGTAATGATTAAGTTCCAACTTCAAATCTGAGGCATAACTATGACATGAGGTTACACTTAAAAGTAATATCTGTATAAATTATGAAAATTGTAAAACAATTAAATTTCATGGGACACTAATTTTGTGGATTTTGTAGTTTGAAATGATCCATCTATTTAAAAGTCTAAAAAATTCAAGTTTGGTTAGCTCCTTTAATGTACCCATTCTGGCATTATCAGATGCAGTTTTCTAGGATGTTTACTGACACGAACACACTTTAATTTGTGCATGATAAAACCATTAGATAAAATGGATGTGCATTTTGTAAGTGCAGTAATATAAAGTATCAAAGTTATAAGGCTTATTCTTAATTTCTCCCAGGTTAAACACTCAATTGGCTCCTGACATATACAATTTAGCAGCCTAAATAATAATACTGTATACGAGCTTCCCTTGTTCTGAGAAAAGGGGGCTTACTACATGTGCAGTCTACACAGGCTAATCAGGACGAGTCTCTCCTATTTTATGGATTTTTTATTTAAAGGAAGTTACTCCTTAGCGAAAATCGATATAAAACAGTAAGTGTTGTCGAAGATTAGCCTGTGTGGACTGCACAGGCTTATCTGGGGTGGCATTTTACGCACATACATTTAGCCCCATTAAACTGGTTAAGAGCATTTGTCAGTATATTCTTACATTTCAATTTATGATACTGGTTTAAGTATTAAGTTTAAACTTTCTGATTTTTACAATTAATTTCAAGGCTGCTGTGGCCTATGGATAACATTTTTTTAATCACCAACCTTTTCTGAATTGAGCAGCAGATGACCATTGGCTCTTATGGCCACTGGCCACTTCTCTCTACAAGGAAAAATTGTGTGCAAATAAACATATCAATAGCGAGAATATCAGTGAAACTGATGGATGCTCCCCGATGATGCACTTTGTCAATGTAATAAACACTTAAAAATATCTATTATTAGCCTTGGTGACCTTGACCCAGTGACCTCAAACCTCATCAAAAGGTAGAGGTCCATGCAAGGTACCTACATGCCAAATATGAAAGTACATGTAATTGTTAAAGTATTGAAGGCGCTATGAGAAACGGTAGCAAAAGTGTGACACAAAGAAGTCTATCATTAGCCTCGGTGACCTTGACCTTGACCCCAGTGACCTCAAACCTCATCAAAAGGTAGAGGTACATGCAAGGTACCTACATGCAAAATATGAAAGCGATTGGTTAAGTATTGAAGGCACTATGAGAAACGGTAGCAAAAGTGTGACAGAAGGAAGTCTATTATAAGCCTCCGTGACCTTGACCCCAGTGACCTCAACCCTCATCAAAAGGTAGAGGTCCATGCAAGGTACCTACATGCCAAATATGAAAACGATCGGTTAAATATTGAAGGCGCTATGAGAAACGGTAGCAAAAGTGTGACAGAAGGACGTCTATTATTAGCCTCGGTGACCTTGACCTTGACCCAAGTGATCTCAAACCTCATCAAAAGGTAGAGGTTCATGCAAGGTACCTACATGCAAAATATGAAAGCGATTGGTAAAGTATTGAAGGCGCTTTGAGAAACGGTAGCAAGTGTGACGGAAGGAAGTCTATTTTTAGCATCGGTGACCTTGACCCCAGTGACCTCAAACCTCATCAAAAGGTAGAGGTCCATGCAAGGTACCTACATGCCAAATATGAAAGCGATTGATTAAGTATTGAAGGCGCTATGAGAAACGGTAGCAAAAGGTGACGGCAGTAAGGAAGTCATGAAGTAAGGAAGAAAAAACTGGCAACTGTATGCTCCGCCGAAATTTATTTCGGGGAGCATAAAAAACACACCAGGCATTTGTTAGTTATATTATAATTTTAGGCTTGTTTTGGGAAAATGAATTTATATGTGCATCTTAATAATAAAAAGCCCTCCAAGATCAGCCTGTGCAGTAAGGAACGACACTTTCCACCTAGACTGGATTTTATTCACAAGAGCTCCCTTTGACCAAAAATACCATAAAAGCGAACAGTGTCATCCTAGAATAGCCTGGACTGCACAGGCTAATCTCAGACACTAAGCACATGAATCCCAGTTTTCATAGAACGCGGCTTATTATAACTAGAGCTTTGTCACAGACGTGATGAATACCCCCAACATGCCACATTGACACAGAATATTTTGCATGTTGTCTTCACACAAAAAAGCGGACACCATGCTCAATGTTTAAAACGCACTTAGTGACCCCGTGACCTAGTTTTTGAGCCGGCATGGCCCATGTCCAAACTTTACAAACACATTATCTAGATACAACTTCTGACCAAGTGTGGTGAAGCTCAGATGAAAAACTACTTGAATAAAAGAGCAGACACCATGCTGAATGTTTAAAACGCAGTTAGTGACCCCGTGACCTAGTTTTTGACCCGGCATGGCCCATGTCCAAACTTTACCAACACATCATCTAGATACAACATCCCACCAAGCTTGGTGAAGATTGGATGAAAACAACTTGAGAGCGGAAACTTAATACGGACCGACAAAGAGGACCGACCGACATACAGACAAGCTCACTCCTATGTACCCCCCGAAACTTCGTTTGTGTGGGTATAATTAATGCTCATTAGGATATTTGAAAGGAAATTTTACACTTCAGATAAGAAACTGTAAGTCCCTCATACGTTCAATTACAGGCTACGGTGTCTATGAATGTGCACATAAAACTTTACTCATCTTACACAGAATTCAGCACAATAACCTATAGTCCTTGTTGATGTAACAGCATAACAAAAAGGCATTATGCCACCAGCATAATACTAGAACAGCCTAAAAGTAACTCATGGGCTGTTTTGGTTTAATACTGTTTGCTGCTCATCTGTATCTAAGGGTTGGAAATGAAGGCTTTATAACTTGTATCTAGTGAGAAAGGTATGTAATTTCATTTTCTAATGGACTATAAACAAGTCTTTAAGTGTATGTAAGTGGTTAAAGTTTAAGCACTTACTAGAACAGGAGGCCTGGGTACTTCCTTAGACCTCTGGTAAAGAACAATGGATCATTCAGTATTTGGCAAGAGCACAAACCCCGGGCATCAAAAACGAATGAAAGAACTTTTTCAGGGAGTCATTTTTGTTTGATAAAATACCTGAAACAAAAGATAAACGTACAGTGAACCGTTTGCATCAAGGAAGAAACTCTTCTAGAAAGTCTACTGTTGACAAGACATTGTAGCCGACATCAGGCCTTCTCCAATCCCTCCCTGGAAAGTTTAAATTTGAGTTAGAATTGTGTCGATTGTACACAAATGACACTGCTAAATGCCACTGGACACGAATGAAAGTTGGTTGGACAGTCATCATGTGAACTAATGACTAAACAAGAGATGTGTTTGTCAGAAACACAATGCCCCCTAATGAGCCGCTTTGATTTTTTTTACCTTTGACCATGAAGGATGACCTTGACCTTTCACCGCTCAAAATGTGCAGCCCTATGAGATACACATGCATGCCAAATATCAAGTTGCTACGTTCAATAATGCAAAAGTTATGAAGAAGGTTAAAGTTTTGGTTAAAGTTTTGGGACACACACACACACGTACAATGACAGACAGGCCAAAAACAATATACCCCCGATCTTTCGATCCGGGGGCATAAAAAATCCGGAAACGTATTATTTTAAAGAAATTTGCAATGTCCAAGGCCCATAACTTAGTAAACAATCAAAGTCTTAATTCATGCAACAACTTATTATAAAACATGTTAAAATGGAACTTTGAAACCCCAACATGCCAAACAAAATGGAATGAATACTTTGAAAAAGATTCCATGCAATGGAACAAATTTCATGGACAAGTATTCAAAAACACCAATAATACATACATGTATATGCAATGGCTACAAACTAGGATTATTTACAAAATATTTGGCACTAACTCCCTCCTACCGTATTTAAAATGGGCTTGTCAGATAGTAATACATGTATTTTTTGCAAAAAGTCAGAAGAATCACTTACCCATTTATTCTGGGAGTGTAACTAAGTTAACTAGTTCAACAATCAAAATATGTAAATACATGTTTTGAAACTGTTAAAACACAATTCATTCTCCATCTGCTTTTGAAAGGCAGATGTCACTTTACTTATGAACCATAGTGGTGAACCCAGGTGGCCTAAAACCACAATTTTGGTAATATAGAAACAGTTAAATGTCTTTATTTTTGTATATTAACATGTGTTAGTACATGTGTTGGAAAATGTGGTGCATTGAGAAACTAAAACAAATAAAACAAATATTAAAATAACTACCAATGCACGTGATCTACAAGTGTATGTTTCTTATACTAGCAAAGTTATGAAAATAAGTATTACAAACATGACATTATGTTTGAGCAGCACAAAATATTAAGTTCTATTTACCTTTTCAATGTTCATTTACAAGCAGAGCTGAGTTGCAACAGTTTACAAGATTTAATGTTTGATTACTTGTACCATTAGAAATAACACTTTTGATTAATTTTACATGTATCCAAATAATCCAAAATAATTTAACAAAACACTCAGAAATATAATTGACTAGATAGACATTAACAGACAGTAAATAGTGTTCTGGAACAGTCATTTTCATCAGATCATTTATATAATTGAGACAATCATAGTCACAGTTTCCAACTAGTATTACAATTTAAAAGTAAAATATAAATTTAATAAGATGAACACAGAACGTGCGATTGAAAAGTTTTGGAATTATTTCACCCAAATTTCTTCAAAAAGTATAATGAACAGAAAAGTTTAGCTTATTAAAAAAAACTAAACAATAATATTACAGATATGCACACTTACTTTGTTCTTTTTCAAGGTTCCATGATAACCATATTAAGAATACAACAAATTTTGTGTTGCATAAACATTGTTACTAATGACTCAACAGACAACAATTCAAAAGTCTCAATGACTTAACGCATTGCTGTTGAAAACTAGGAGCACTTGTCGAATTGGTAACAACACATTATAATCATTCATGAAGTTGCTTTCCTGAATTAATGTTAATATAATTTTTCAAAACAATGATTGCATGTACTCTTCAATAAATACATAAAAAGCAGGATTTATACGCACCAGCTGTATACATGTGTCTTGCATCACACGATGGCCCTTGACTATCATCTCTAGTTTGTTGTACTTTGCCAGTACCGTTCTCCACCATGCTTCGGGAACACAACTCATCCAGCAGGGCCCTCAGATACCTGTTAAAGTCTAACACAACTCATCCAGCAGGGCCTCCAGATACCTGTTTTAGTAAAAAAAACTCATCCAGCAGGGCCTCCAGGTACCTGTTACAGTCAGACCAGTTGCTGGACCATAGTGCAGGGATATTGCACATTTGTAATTGTTAAAGATGATGGTTTATATGAGGGTTAACGCCACAATAACAACTGAATGCATGTATAAATGCCACAATAATAACAGGAATCAAAAACAGTTTGAATTGGTTGTTAGTATATATGGTGGATTATTAGCTATATAATTCTGATAAAGTTGTTGAACCAAACCTTTTTAAATGGAAAATGAAGTTGAACCAATGTCATGTGATGTTCAGTATTATTTTTGACACTCTGGTCTCCATGAAACATCTGTATCTGGAAAATATTCTGAGCCATGAAGACACCATCAAAAAAATGTTATTAAATACAGAGACATTGCCAATTATTAAGTTCACGGGAGTAATACATTGAAATAATTACCGGTAATCATCTTTGCATGATTGTATACATCCAAATAAGTTTTCTTATTAATGCATGTACCTTATTACAGTAGCCTCTAAACCTATAAGTTTGTGCACATTAAACTTCAAAGGCATATATTTCATGAAAAATCATTAGACAATAACTAAACTTGATATATACTTTATGATTTATCTTTTGTTTAACAAATAACGAATGAAATATGTTGGTTGACACATAATAATAATGTAGTTACGTACCTTTAAACATTCATGTATATCGTAGTCTGCGTCACACAGAATTACCCCTATAAGATCGTGCACCGATTTTGATGATGTCACAGCGAGGCCCTGGCATGTGTTTATAATAAACGATATATGTTTTTCTGAATAAGTGTTTATTAAAATTATTTGTATTAAATATGTGTTGTTTTAGATGAATTTCGTGAATAAACTGTATTGAAAATAATGGTTTAAATAAAACTGGTCTTCATAAAAACGAAATATGAAATGGTGATAACTGTATTCAGAGGTCTAGATAAAGTGTATTTACTAACGGAAAATAGCTTAATAAAATTCTATTCACAATGGGGGCATCAAAGGCTGTCACCCCTTCTAATGACAGTTGTTTTCTGACAAAATCCCAAATTGAGGCAGCTAGGATCTTTATCGCAATAGGCCTGTCACCCTCTTAACGTATGGTCTCGTGTCAACATTTGGGGGTACAATTTTCTACTTTAATCATATTATAATGTAAAGAACAGACAGCACAATAAAAATTCGAAACGGGCCTCCAAGGGAAACTACTCTTACAACATTTCATGATCAAAACATTGACAAAAATAGCCGTCTGATGAAGGAAATGTGCAGATTTTAAACATTTTTCAGGATATTTCTTTGGAACGAGGTAAGAAAAACCGACAATTTATATCATATTCATAGATTTTCCTCATGATTGTTGTCTACTCGGCTGTGGAAATTCTCGCCTTACAAAAGTGAATAGTTTTCGGGCACGTGCGTTCGAATGTTGCTTAGAAGTTTACGTCATAAAAAAGTACATGACCTTATAGGGCTGCACGAAGTTATAGGAATAGAGGATAAATGAAATTACCACAAGAAGGGCATTTTTTCTTTCCTCGAGAACGGTCCTGGAAGGCCATTTCATAATTTGGACATTTCACAAATCTAGCAAGGCCACAATTCTTGACAAAAAAGGCCATTTTAAACAGTGAAAAAAGGAATGTTTGGCTTTAAACTGTCAAAAATTGCCATTTCACATTATAAATTACAATTTGACACACCTTAATTTTAAAATCATAATGTAAACATTGTGACTGTCATTTGTGTAAATTAACTTATAAACGAATGGGGTTAAATGATTTAAACGAGGTACGTTTCAATTATGCATTTGAACACATAAAAAGCAGTATTTTATCTGGAATATTGGTTATATGCTGAATTCTCACGAACCCACAATAAGAACACTAAATGAATGAGTTGTCCGAAATCCGAAAAATATGTACACTACCAAACCAAGACGACTTTACAAAATATACAAGTTCTCATAAAAAAAAGACTTACTTAAATCTTCACAAATCTACCAAAACATTTCAAAATCTACCCAAATCTAATAATTATGCTACGTCATGATTGTATTTCATCTTTATTCTTGAAACTAAGTGTAGGTCATTTCCCAATAAAAATACTTCAAATCTAGGTTACACACCACTAACTAATTGATTTCTTTTCGGACTGCTCTGGTACCCAATACATTATAGTCATAAATGTTATCGTTGTAGTAGATATTATTGACATTTAGATCCAACTTGTTTCACATTAGTATGTTTATCTTGTAGCGAATTTGCCTGCCTTCGATCAGTTTGTTAGAGTAAGGTGCAACCATTGCTCTATACAGCATTGTCCTCTTACAGTTATTCGGATAAAATAGATCGGACGCTAGCATTTTCAATTTGGGTAATACATATATTTTTATTCTGAAATTAATAAAACAATTTGCAATAATGCCTTACAATATAACTTTTTGCTGCATGATTATAATGGGTAACTCACTTATGAGAATTGAATATTGTTAAATAGTATCTCATTGCTGTTTCATAAGGCTGAAGTAAATTAGTTTTTACCCATTTTGTGGAATAGTTTCGTCTAGGGTATCACGTGACTTGTCTGTATATAAGCAGTGGTTTCTCAGCATAAGTATAATTTCGAAGTTGATTCTCAAGGCGTACACGTTTAATATTATTAGGTAAATAACTGTAGCGTTCTGTCTACTGAGTAATTCCACATTGTGGTCGGAAAAGTGACAGAACTAGTTGTTAGCAAGGGCTTGTCTGCTGAGTAAACCTAGGTGGAAAAGCGACAGTCTATATCTAACGCTTACAGTTTAAGCTTTGACGTTCATCTACGCAAATAGTCTCAAACCAGGTTCATCCATAGTTTCAGACCAGTTTCATCCATAGTTGCAGACTAGTTTTATCCATAGTTTCAGACTATTTTCATCCATAGTTTCAGACTAGTTTCATCCATAGTTTCAGACTAGTTTCATCCATAGTTTCAGACCAGTTTCATCCATAGTTTCAGACCAGTTTCATCCATAGTATCAGGCTAGGCTCAAACACAGTCTCAAACCAGTCCCATCCATAGTATCAGACTAGGCTAATCTATAGTCTCAAACCAGTCTCATCCATAGTCTTAGACCAGGCCCATCCATAGTCTCAGACCAGGCTGGTCCGTTGTTCTTATTGATTAGTTTGTTATATTGACCCGGTTTTGTTGATTTATACTGTGATTTATGATATGCACCAATCATTGTTCCAAATCCTTTGTTTCTAATCACACTGGTATAGCAGCCAGGCGAAAATATTATATATCCTTAGCCAGCGCAAATTTTTGTCTGGTTAAAGTCACCTTGCACGTTACAATACATGTATATGTATTGCCGTACTCAATAGGTTTTACAATCAACTCGAAATGCCTGCCTATTAAACAGGTAGCTTCAATGGCATACAATAATTTCAGGGAAAACCCCTATTCAAATGAGCTTGTCAAACCTTTCCCTATAACAAAACATACGACACAAAAGGCTTACTATCGGCCCTTTTTTGCTAGGAATTAAGACAATAATGTAAAAGTTTAACATTGCATGTCCAAAATAAACGCAATCATGCGGTTCGTTCTTTATTTTTCTTACATTGAAAACAACACACACAATAACTTTATGTACGAACCTGTGATACATGTATATATAGTTATTGTGCGTGTTAACAATAATAAAATGTACCGGTAGTTTCACGCTGAAAATATGTTGTTTTTCTTGAATAAACATAATTTTGTATCACGTCGTTAATTTTAAATGTACACAACAATTTAGCAGCAAATGCAACCAGCCATTTGTGCAGTAATCCAATGTTCCAGTACAGTACCCAATTGCCTGAGTATTGAGCTTAAAAGGTAGAATATATCCTTATTCGGCCATAATAGGACGAGGCCTTATTAAAATACACCTATTCCATATCAAACAATGTGAACTGATGAACATAATGCATTGATTGTCTTCTTTTTTGATAAGAAATGACAAAAACATCTTACCCAGTCATATTTTGCACTTGCAAATGAGTTTTCTGTTTACATTATTAATGTTGATTAAATTTTTTTGTGTCTGAAATAGGTTACCGTGGGAAAATTATCTATTAGTGTTTTTTATTATCCCATGTGTATAGTACAATAGATCTGAACTTATTTTTGAATGCAACATTCCATTATATTATTAGTCTTTTCATAAGGGAGGATGTTGATACGCCCACAATTATCTCACGTGACACCAGGCCCCGCACGTGCTCGGAAAATTAATATTTAGAATGCAACTCAGTTTCTATTGAGCTACCATTTACGGTACAAACACAACCAAGGAATGGAAATGTAATTATAAAAAAAATTGGGGGGGGGGGGTGCGGAAAACGGTTACTTTAAGCTTTACTGGTGTGTCGTTTAGTTTTTCCAGTTCTATAAATTTTAGGTTTTTGACAACTTTTGTTTGGTTTTCCATAGTTTTGACTACGTTTACTTGCCAAGGTTTACTCTAAATATAAGTGCAATTTTGAAATAAATTGTAGATCATTTGTTTATAAAAACACATTTTAGAAACTTTAATCCGTCAGTTATTTCGAGTTTAGTATTTATTTAAGAGACGAGAATAGACACTTTATGATCAGTCAAATATGCGTTATCTAGTTTTATAACGGGAAATACAATACTGCATCAATGAAGATAATTATTAAAATCTAGCACACTTTGAACAATAAAAAATGACGTCTATTTAACTTTGCTATATATAATTAATAGACGGATATGTTTTATATGTGTGTTCCATTTAAGTCTGAAGTAACAAGCAATATATGTAAATACTCCATTTATTACTTTGAAATGCATTGAAAGTTTATATTGTATTGCCACTAGCAAGTATCACGCCATGTTAATATTATTTAAATGAGCTCTTGTAAAGACTGGGCGTCATGCACATGGGTAAAGTGTCGTCATAGATTAGTATGTGCAGTCCACACATGCAAATCTGGGACAACACTTTCCGCCTTTATGAAATGTGCGATATGTATTACTAGTATCATTATAGAGATGTACATTCATAATACTTCTTTTGTAAACAATTTTCTTTAAAGTGTTTTCTTTTCAGCATAACTATAAGTGATGATTTTTTAATTACTTATGGTCATGAGGCAAACTATACCTTTAAATATTGTATACGCCTAATGAACAACAACTGAACCTTACTGTTGTAATAATTAGTTTACCCCACATTACCATACGCCGGTGTTTCTGTCCAACATTAGCCATACGCCCGTGTTTCCGCTCCCCACATTTACCATACACCAGTGTTCCCCTCCCCACATTAACCATACACCTGTGTTCCCCTCCCCACATTAACCGTACAAAGTGTTCCCCTCCCCACATTTACTATACACCAGTGTTCCCCTTTCCACATAAACCATACACCAGTGCTCCCCTCCCCACATTAACCATACACCAGTGTTCCTCTCCCCACATGAACCATACACCAGTGTTCCCCTCCCCACATTAGCCATACACCAGTGCTCCCCTCTCCACATTAACCTTACACCAGTGTTCCCCTCCCACATTAACCATACGCCAGTGTTCCGCTTCTCACATTAACCATACACCAGTGTTCCCCTCCCCACATTTACCATACGCCAGAGTTCCCCTCCACACATTAACCATACGCCAGTGTTCCCCTCCCCACATTAGCCATACACCGGTGTTCCCGTCCTCACATTAACCATACACCAGTGTTCCCCTCCCTACATTAACCAAACACCAGTGTTCCTCTCCCCACATTAACCATACACCAGTGTTCCCCTCCCCACATTTACCATACATCGGTGTTCCCCTCCCACATTAACCATACGCCAGTGTTCCGCTTCTCACATTAACCATACACCAGTGTTCCCCTCCCCACATTAACCATACGCCAGAGTTCCCCTCCCCACATTAGCCATACACCGGTGTTCCCGTCCCCACATTAACCATACACCAGTGTTCCCCTCCCTACATTAACCAAACACCAGTGTTCCTCTCCCCACATTAACCATACACCAGTGTTCCCCTCCCCACATTAACCATACATCGGTGTTACCCTCCCAACATTAACCATACGCCTGTGTTTCCCCTCCCCACATTAGCCATACACCAATGTTCCCCTCCCCACATTAAACATTCACCAGTGTCCCCCTCCCCACTTTAACCATACACCAGTGTTCCCCCCCCCCCACATTAACCATACAACAGTGTTCCCCTCCCCACATTTACCATACACTAGTGTTCCCCTTCCCACATTACCATACACCAGTGTTCCCCTCCCCACATTAACCATACGGCCGTGTTTCCCCTCCCCACATTAACCATACACCAGTGTCTCCCCTCCCTACATTAACCATACGCCAGTGTTTCCCTTCCCAACATTAACCATAGGCCAGTGTTCCCCTCCCCACATTAACCATACACCAGTGTTCCCTTCCCCATATTACCATACACCAGTGTTCCCCTCCCCACATTAACCATACACCAGTGTTCCCCCACCCCACATTAGCCATACGCCCGTGTTTCCCCTCCCCACATTAACCATATACCAGTGTTCCCCTCCCCTGCGTGCACAACTTTTGTGGCTTCTGTAGACCGGCACATCTGCGCCTCTTTGTTGCTCAAACCCACTTGATGGTCAGTCTAGAAGGGCCAGAGGGAATGCATTTCCTAATGACGACTGGTGGGTAGTCGGCTTCACAATTTAAGGTACATAATTTATGTATGAATTGCTGGGTGGCAAATCTGACAATGGTCTAAGAAAGTGTTTGAGATGTGTATGCTTATTACATTGATGGAACACGCTTAAATGCGTCATCAACTCCATCTGTCCCTCGATGGATGATGAATGCTGGGCGGCGTGCGGTTGGACGTACGAGGTGCTCCTATTCGGCAGGTTCGGGCATCGCAACTGAACCCAGTGTCTATGCCGTGACGTGGATTGCCTGGCGATTGACTCGGACTGAAACGCGTATGTGTCTTGTTGTGAGAATCATTCCGTCAAGAGATTTGATTGGAACTTCCGGCGTCGAAAGTCGACGTTGAACATATCCGCGCGGGATAGCAACGAGTAACGATAACAAGTTGGGTGTCTGCGTCAACAAGACTACTACGTCCTTCGACTATGATCCTAACCGGCTCTGTGCCTCTTGTACCAGATCCGCGTGGCGGTGAACACCAACGCCGAACTCTGTGTGTCGGACAATCTGAAGAACGCCGTACTATTCCTGCGTACTAACGGCGAGCTGAAAAATGTTTATGATGGCTACCAAAAGACCGACGATATTACACTAGTCAAGACGCCGCAACGCTCTAGACCCAGAACGGCGCACTTATCTATTACCAGAACGGGTACCGTCAGTTTCAAGCTAGCTTCAGGAGAGCCGGAAAGAGCAGGACGGTCCTTCCGAGTCGACCCCGAAATCCATCATGGGCAAGAGAAGATTACAGCTGTATAACAACTACAGCTGAACAACAGCTCCAATACCGTGCAAGTGTCCGACCAGGCACCGACGCCCATCAACTACAGCTTTGAATGCCCTCCGGTTCCTCGTTGGTTACACTTGTTTTGAAGGTGCTCTTGTAGCGTAGCTGTAGTTGATGGCGCCAGGGCCACTTTCATCGCCGTCGATAGGGCCGGGCACCTGTGGGTGGGCGGTAGAGACGCTACTGTGAATATCTACAGAAACATCGAATTCGAAAGCATAAGTTACTCGCTCTTGAAAAACGGAGTAAAATGCATGTTCTTAAAGTGTCATTCCATATTAGCCTGACGACACTTTCCGCTTGGATTGTATTTTTCGTTTAAAGGAGGTCTCTTAGCCCAAATCCAGTCAAGGCGAACAGTGTCATTCTTGATTAACCTATGCTAATCAGGGATGACTTTTTAAGCACATGTATTAAACCCAGTTTTCCCATAACGGGGCTTAATAAATATCACGGAACATACGGTGTTGGACCTTAAACGCATGTTCGATTGTTATTCAGCTTTACTTACAACCGGAACTTCTGTTATACATGAAGGCATAAGTTTTCAATAAAGATACAACATGCAATTAACATGAGGCTAACATTTGGCGAATTTACTAGTACATCTATTATGGAAGCAACCATTCTTGTTTTGTATGTGGGATTTTAACATCGCACGTGTTATCTTTTATTATTTGTATTAAAACAAATGTGTTTACTTCGAAGTTTATGAGGTACTTCCGCGCCTGCATTATTGTAAGACAATGCGCAACTATTTATTTCAGGAAACAAGTATATCAATAACGTGTAACTGTAACACCTGCATTATTGTAAGACAATGCGCAACTATTTATTTCAGGAAACAAGTATATCAATAACGTGTAACTGTAACACCTGCATTATTGTAAGACAATGCGCAACTATTTATTTCAGGAAACAAGTATATCAATAACGTGTAACTGTAACACCTGCATTATTGTAAGACAATGCGCAACTATTTATTTCAGGAAACAAGTATATCAATAACGTGTAACTGTAACACCTGCATTAGTGTAAGACAATGCGCAACTATTTATTTCAGGAAACAAGTATATCAATAACGTGTAACTGTGACACCTGCATTATTGTAAGACAATGCGCAACTATTTATTTCAGGAAACAAGTATATCAATAACGTGTAACTGTAACACCTGCATTATTGTAAGACAATACGCAACTATTTATTTCAGGAAACAAGTATATCAATAACGTGTAACTGTGACACCTTCATTATTGTAAGACAATGCGCAACTATTTTTTTCAGGAAACAAGTATATCAATAACGTGTAACTATAACACCTGCATTATTGTAACACAATGCGCAACTATTTATTTCAGGAAACAAGTATATCAATAACGTGTAACTGTAACACCTGCATTATTGTAAGACAATGCGCAACTATTTATTTCAGGAAACAAGTATATCAATTACGTGTAACTGTAACACCTGCATTATTGTAAGACAATGCGCAACTATTTATTTCAGGAAACAAGTATATCAATAACGTGTAACTGTAACACCTGCATTATTGTAAGACAATGCGCAACTATTTATTTCAGGAAACAAGTATATCAATAACGTGTAACTATAACACCTGCATTATTGTAAGACAATGCGCAACTATTTATTTCAGGAAACAAGTATATCAATAACGTGTAACTGTAACACCTGCATTATTGTAAGACAATGCGCAACTATTTATTTCAGGAAACAAGTATATCAATAACGTGTAACTGTAACACCTGCATTATTGTAAGACAATGCGCAACTATTTATTTCAGGAAACAAGTATATCAATTACGTGTAACTGTAACACCTGCATTATTGTAAGACAATGCGCAACTATTTATTTCAGGAAACAAGTATATCAATAACGTGTAACTGTAACACCTGCATTATTGTAAGACAATGCGCAACTATTTATTTCAGGAAACAAGTATATCAATAACGTGTAACTATAACACCTGCATTATTGTAAGACAATGCGCAACTATTTATTTCAGGAAACAAGTATATCAATAACGTGTAACTGTAACACCTGCATTATTGTAAGACAATGCGCAACTATTTATTTCAGGAAACAAGTATATCAATAACGTGTAACACCGCGCCTGCATTATTGTAAGACAATGCGCAACTATTTATTTCAGGAAACAAGTATATCAATAACGTGTAACTATAACACCTGCATTATTGTGAGACAATGCGCAACTATTTATTTCAGGAAACAAGTATATCAATAACGTGTACTATAACACCTGCATTATTGTAAGACAATGCGCAACTATTTATTTCAGGAAACAAGTATATCAATAACGTGTAACTATAACACCTGCATTATTGTAAGACAATGCGCAACTATTTATTTCAGGAAACAAGTATGTCAATAACGTGTAACTGTAACACCAGCATTATTGTAAGACAATGCGCAACTATTTATTTCAGGAAACAAGTATATCAATGACGTGTAACTGTAACACCTGCATTATTGTAAGACAATGCGCAACTATTTATTTCAGGAAACAAGTATATCAATAACGTGTAACTGTAACACCTGCATTATTGTTAGACAATGCGCAACTATTTATTTCAGGAAAAAAGTATATCAATAACGTGTAACTGTAACACCGTGCCTGGAGTCAGACTACTGCATTATTGTCAGACAATGCGCAGCTATTTATTTCAGGAAACAAGTATATCAATAACGTGTAACTGTAACACCGTGCCTGGAGTCCGACTACCCCACCCGGTTTCCAGAAATTAAGTTGAGTGATCTATAAGAAAGTAACTTTCATTCAATTTATGCATTAATATATATTTTTTAATATTATTTAAGGAGGCACTTATACTCAGCTTAGTTAACACCGTCATTAAGAGTTGTCCTTGATCGCGAATACAAACATAATGTACCAGTTTAGGACGAACCTATAGCTCGCACTTCTTTACATTTTATGTTGTTATTCTTAATGTCAAAATAGTGTGAATAACTTTAATTCTTACAGAATTTTATTTCAGTGTAAAAGTCTTCTCGCTGATTTTATTGACTAAACTATAGTTTAAATGATGTTTGTAAGCACATACAATGCAATTTTTCAAAGTCTTACACATGTAAATAGTTTATACTAATTGTATCAAACTCGCTTATAAATATATATTTATTGTACACAATTTTACATTTATACAAGAACACATACACAAGCGTACATGTTGTATACATTTTGTTAACGTACTCTTACCAATCTCAATATGTCTTCACACACGTATATAAACACATATAGAACAAATCAGTCCAGTAATAATATTGTAGTAGGGCTGATTCTCTGCCTTTTGATAAATTATTTCCCTTTTGTTGTTAAAACTATAATATGATGTTGTTTAAGGTGTTTGTGCAATTTATCGTGTTGAGTGGGTGTCGCTAAGATATATATTCTAGTTGAGGGTGGGGGTTGTTTGTGTATTGTTATATGTTTATCATACATATATTGTTTGTAACCATTATATCGGGAAGTTATCTTCCAGTACAGGAGTTATTGCTCCAATATAGGACGACACTTTACAAATAAAGTCCGATTTGAATCTAGAATTCCACTTTCATTCATATATTTCCCAGTTTCGTAGAGTAAAAAAAAAGGGTTTAATTATTCTATATTCTTTGCGTTCTCTGACTCCCAAATCCTTTTTAGGTTATAGTTAAGAAAACCCAAGACTATAACAATATATAAGCAAGTTAATGTGATGTCATTTTGTATTGTTAAAAGTATGTTAGACGCTTGATTATTTATCTGAAAGGGGGTTGCGCTGTTAACCCTATTATAAAATTTAAAAGTTCATATTTAACTGACTATTAAGTGTCTTTTATCGTCTGTAAAATAAATACGTAAACACAGAAATAACTTACCGATTGAAGTTTCTAGCACGTATTGTATCAACTAATGCGGTCATTTTATTTTCACTTTTACTAATATTTAGAATATAATTTTTCAATGAAAATTTCAATCACAACAAAGCGAACCAAGTTTAAGTAGGGAAAACCTTTAGTTTTTATAACAGGAAAGACAACATACTGTTCAAGCCTGAAGCACCCCCCCCCCACACACACACACCGCACAACGAAATATATTTTTTTTGTTTATTAAAATGGATTTACAATACCTGCGAATTTTAAAATGCATTCCTAATCAATGTGAATGTTTTTTCCGTAAAAAATTGTTGCTACTCATAAACTCAGTTGCATCATAATTTTACTTTTCACGAACACGTGCGGGGCGGGGCATTGTGTTCATGAGGGTACTGCTGCAGTATCTACATCATCTCTCATAACAATGTTAATGATTTAAATGGAATGAAGATTTAAAAAATATCAGTTAAGATTTATTGTACTAGACATAAAGAAACATAGGGAACGTCTATTGATCATATACCACAAGTAACCCATATCAGACACAGATGTGTGTCTGTGAAAATTGTGCTAAATATATGTGCATACAATGTCATCCCAGATAAGTTTGTGCAGTCCGACAGGCTTATCAGGGACGACACTTTAAGTATGTATGGATGTTTCGTTAAAAGGAGGTCTCTTCTAAACAAAAATCCAGTGTAGGCGAAAAGTGTCGTCTCCGATTAGCTTGTATCGAATGTTTCCTCAACGTTGAATCACGCAACGCAACATGAACAGATATATCAATATTAGAAAGCACGAATTAAATTTGATGCGTGAAATCGCTAATTATTGAAAACTGAATTCGAACCGAAGTTGTGCCTGAAATTGATACCCTTTTTAAAAACTAAAATAGGACAAAGGGATATGGGATCTAACACGCACATTTAGTCCATACCACCACCAGTCACAAGGTCAAGTTGGGTCAAGTTGAAAGAACAGTAAAAGGATTGTTCAGATTCGTATACGTGGTGCAGAATCACGTGACTTTTGGGGGTTCCATATTTTAACTTGATTGGATTTATTTGACGGCAAGTGATGCTTTATTTCAAATAACTTTTTAAAACTAGTTTTCTTAAGAATTTCAACTAGCGCATAAAAGAAAAAAATTTATGCTGCGTATGGCAAAGTGAAATGCATAAGAATGACTTTATGTAATAAGCATGTGTCCTTGTTCAAAATATCCATTTTTACTGCATTTATTGTACACGATAATGTTTAACGCAACTTGAAATTTCTTCACCGATTTCAGAGGTATTTAAGGATTTATTCTTATACCTTAAGATATCGGCACAAACTGCAAGAAAAACTTCTTTTATGCACTTTAAGTAAGTTTTTGCAAACGTATTTCAATAACTTAAGATATTTGCAAAAATAAAGTTCTTTACGATGTGATGACAATCTGTCCAGCCCGTGTGTAAACCCCTGAAAACCCCGTTGATTTTGCACCCTGTATAAAGACAAAAAGAAAGCAGCAGAACCTTATACGGCTATGGAACAATCATAAGCTCGAATCCATATCAAGAGGTAACTGAAAATCTATTATTGTCGGCAATAAATTGATAACATCAAAGTAAAATGATATAACAACTATATATATATATAAATAAAGAAGGCGGATGTTGTATGTTCATTATGAAGCTAGCCAACTTATCTCCTAGTAAATAGCTGGAATGAACGAATTTACACCATACGCCCACTCTATTACAAGTAGCTTGATGTTATTAGACTCTTAAAGTAGCAAGCGGATAATTCAATGATTAGAATAAATGTTGTCAAGTAATTGTGAATGTGTTCCCAATTATTAAACAAAAACTTTTTAAATTTATTAATGGTTATACATAAGTCTACAATGTTTATACATTGAATACATATTTACATGTTTAAACGTTCCTAATTTCCTAATCCTAGTTTAATCAATATTTTTTCATTCTATTTTGAATACTTGCAATATTGGCTGAATTTCCCCTAACACAAATCTTTTAAAGCGATAGATTGAAGAAGCTTCTGATCAATAGGGGAGATTATCGCTTCAAAGAGATGGTAAATCTTTATTTGTCTACCTTTGATATTTACTTCCGCGTTGCAACACGAACACTCACAGTTAATAGGTCAACTTAATTATCAATGTTCATCATAACATGATCAATATTTAGCGAGTTATGGATGTGTAGTTCTCTATATGGGGAATTGACGTACCGGTAAGTTGTTTGAAGTATAATCATTGAATATAAATGAGCTAAAAATACATTTTCAAAGGTCTGAATACATATTTGGTGCACTTTCGATTTTAAAATTTATATTTTCTGATGTGAACTGTTTCCACTAAAATAACGGCTGACTTGACTTAAATATTTTTTAATTAAAAAAGGCTGTTTCACCCTTTTACAGATGATTGCAGATAATTGCAAATAAACAATTGTAACAAAAATGTCGGATTACCGGGATGTCTTTCGAAAGCCGGAAACCCAGAACTGGTTTAAGGCGGCCATGGGTATGAACATCACACGTGACTGCCTGCTCCACATTGTAAAAGAGGCTATACACGAATTTTATCATACGATCCGTAAAGAGATAAACCGAAAACACGGAATCCTGGAGAACGCTGTCTGCAGTCAGTGTCACACTCCTAACGTGCTGCCTTGTGATACCGATAATAAATGCTGCAAATACAGAAAATGCGCATTTCATGCAATTTACAAGCCGCAGAATTGCCCCAGTAACAATTTATGTAATGACATATGTACTGAAATTGTAGAAAATCACCGATTCCGCAATCGTTCAAAGCCAAAAAGCTTTCAAGGCCCCACCTGGGTAAACACCGATGCGTGCAAATGGTGTGTACACTCGTGGCAGATTGCAAAATGTTATCTCTCAAAAGACGGCTACAAAGACGTAAATCAAGCAGAAGATACCGACTTCAATGGCATAGTAAATGTCATATACAACTGTGAATTCTTTCAAAGATATTTTGCGGAGGACCTGACAATAACGGAAAATGTCTGCACAAAGGTAATATTATTGCAGACGGTCTAGTTATCTTAACATGAACACTTTACAATTAAATTAAAAATATGTGTGTATAGTTAATACGAATTTGATTGTTTAATACTTTCCTTTTATGATCCTAAATCATAGGAATTTTTATGTACTCTACCATAGGCTAACAACTAAGCTATTCAGAAACTATTCTAAACGTTTTTATTAAATAAATTACATAGATTAGCGGATAATTTGAGAATGATCGTAATATCTGGCAAAAACTCTCAGGGATGTTAACAGATTATACCTACATACACGGAATAAATATATAATTCAATATAATATGAACATATGTTCTACCTAATTTACTGGCAAAAGCTAATTTGATACCCATGTATAATAATACAAATTTGGACATTATTGTGTACATAACTTTATAATTGTTTCAATAATAAATAATAATGCATAAAAAAACTCAATACTCATATTTTGCTTGATAAAGCGTTATTAATCTACCAAGCTTTTGCAATTATTGTGTGCTGTTTAAGCCTCTAGAATTCCACGACAGTTTTGTGGCTGCGACATACTGGTTAAGGTGTTTGCTTAGCGACTCGGAGATCTCTGTATTGATCCTTTAAGTGGAAACGTTCTTTAGATCACCCTTAAGACACCAAATACCGGTCCTACCCAGAAAAATGTAATTGTATAATGTCTTATTCAACTAAAGCTGGCTAAAACTGTTGATTTTAGCATATACTGATTAAACATAGATAATCAAAATAATGTCACTTGTCAAATCAATTTTTATTGTAATGATTATCAATTTATTAAAATGCTACACTGAAGGACACCATGCTTGTTTCGCGAATGAAACATTTCATAAATGTGCGTATCTCCCAGAGTTTTAATATTCTTTCACATACCTTTGTCGCCTAGTTTGAATTCAGTCGCCACTAAAAATACTAGCAATTTTGTGGCAATTCATAAATGACAGTCTTAACTGCATACATTTAGTTTGTAGCGTCTATTCAAGATTTAAATACAAACAAACATAATGTAATTTCATCCATATTATTTATTTTAACATTCTTATAAACATGGAAAAAACAGATACATCAGTTTTCACAAGCTCTTATTCATATGCGGTCTTTTGTCCGTAATATGTGAACCATAATTAAGCAACAGACAAATAGTTGATGGTACGATGCTTGAAGATTCCAGATCTTTTAATGAATACCTACTTGTACTGTATGATGTGTATACTTATGAATAAGTAATTGACTTTCTTTCTTTATCTTTTTTTTTAAGTTGACATTATAAAACAGAATGCATACAACAATAAACAAATCATGCGAGCACTCATGCTAATGAATTATTGGACACAAAGGAAATGACAAATTGATATTTCAGGCTAGAGATGTTGGGCGTGACGTTCGCCATGCGCCCTCGAACGCCATGACTCAACAGGAGAGTGACCGAGCCATCGACACTCTAGTAGCGTTGTTGCAGAGCCTTAAACATGCCGATCACCAGGCTGCTTCGAAGTCTGCAGTGGACAAATTAACACAGGTAGGTCAAAAGGGTACATTATATGGTACAGACTTTACAAACTGTACAAACATTACAAAATGCGTTCCATTAAAGAATTGCAATTTCATAAGGTAGCATTATGCACGTCTTAACTCGCCTGGACACATTGTGCTAACAACATGCTTTGTAAGTCGTTTGTAGACCGTCGTCAACATTTACCTAGTTAACACTCTAAGAAGCATGCCAACATTTACCCAGTTAACACTCTTAGAGGCATGTCAACATTTTCCTAGTTAACACTCTTAGAGGCATGTCAACATTTACCTTGTTAACACTCTTAGAGGCATGTCAATATTTGCCTAGTTAACACTCTTAGAGGCATGTCAACATTAACCCAGTTAACACTCTTAGAGACATGTTAACATTTACCTAGTTAACACTGTAAGAGGCATGTCAACATTTACCCAGTTAACACTGTTAGAGGCATTTCAACATTTACCCAGTTTACACTCTTAGAGGCATGTCAACATTTACCTAGTTAACACTCTTAGAGGCATGTCAACATTTACTTAGTTAACACTCTTAGAAGCATGTCAACATTTACTCTTTCAACTCTCTTAGAGGCACTAAACATTTACCCAGTTAACACTGTTAGAGGCATTTCAACATTTACCCAGTTTACACTCTTAGAGGCATGTCAACATTTACCTAGTTAACACTCTTAGAGGCATGTCAACATTTACTTAGTTAACACTCTTAGAAGCATGTCAACATTTACTCTTTCAACTCTCTTAGAGGCACTAAACATTTACCTAGTTAACACTCTTAGAGGCACGTCAACATTTACCTAGTTAACACTCTTAGAGGCATGTCAACATTTACCTAGTTAACACTTTTAGAGGCATGTCAGCATTTACCCAGTTAACACTCTTAGAGGCACGTCAACACTTACCTACTTAACACTCTTAGAGGCATGTCAACATTTACCTAGTTAACACTCTTAGAGGCATGTTACCTAGTTCACACTCTTAGTGGTATGTCAACATTTACCCAGTTAACACTCTAAGAGGCATGTCAACATTTACCTAGTTAACACTCTAAGAGGCATATCAAAATTTACCCAGTTAACACTCTTAGAGGCATGTCAACATTTACCTAGTTTACACGCTTAGAGGCATGTCAACATTTACATAGTAACACTCTTAAAGGCATGTTACCTAGTTAACACTGTTAGCAGCATGTTTTTATCAAATCTGTATGTAACTGTGTCTGATCATTTGTCTAAATGATAATTTTGCCGAATTCGAAACGAGGTCACGTTAGGTCAACCACCAATGTATGAGGTCAATTTGAGGAAAAAGGTTGTAAACAAACAATATAAGTTACATTTATAGTCGAATCTTCTTGAATATTCGTCGGCGCATGTGTTTAAAAGATGTCTTGGCTAAGTTGTAAAATGGTTCCGGTTTATCGCAAACCATTCCTTTTATGGTTAACCTTGTGAACACTCTAGAAGCCACATTTCCCTAATCTTCATGAAATATATGTTTTTTTTAAAACTGTAAAATCTTGTATGAAACTTGAAAGGTAATGGGGTTTGTTATATTGGTTGTGTAACTTTGTAGACAGTAAGACTGGTAATCCACTACGTTTGTTAAAATAATGCCCCGTGTTATATCCTTGCCAAGCCCCAGGGGTCAAGTGATGAATAGACGTATATAGTAAATAACTTTAAATATATTCCCTAAAAGAGCAAAGGTCAGTGGTTTACTATTTGATATTTAACATAGCATTGTGGTCATTTACTAAAGTTGTTAAAATCATGCACATATGATGTTAACTGGACCAGAGGTCACATGAATTATTAGGTAATATATACTAAATAACTTTGAACATCTTCTTTGAAATCGCAAGGGTCATGTGATTAAATATTAGAACGATAGTTCCAAGTTCATTATAAGTGTCAACAATAAGAATTCTTAACAACTAGGTCTTTGTCGAAAGTATACTGCACAGTTATCCAGCAAAGATAGATAGACATTAAAAAGCAGAAATGACAACCATAAAGTATCGCGTAGAGTAGTCCATTCACTTGATCCAAGATCAAGGGGTATATTCAAGATAAATAAAGCGATGATTGATCTGAAGCGCTCACCTGAGTTCTAGGTTAACCAGTTGTCAAAGACATGACCGGGTGCCGTACTATTTCACCTCACTTAATTCAAACATTGCTTTGAAGTTTTGTTCAAAATATAGATACTTACACTGTATCATCAAGACTGAGTCATACAAATTGCTTCTAGAATAGTATTATATTAAATTAACAATCGGCCTTGATATTGTCAAGATAATATTTTGATTAAGTTTAATTATGGTTTAGTCATTGATGTGGCTTCTATAGTAACAAGTTTTCTTTAAGATTTAACGTAAAATTTGGCATGATATAAAAATACATATTTTGAGAAAAATAACGTTTTTTTTTATCAAGATTGAGTCTTCTTGAATGGAAACAATGTTTTTTACCTGGTTAACTAGCTTTTCGATTTTCGTCACCTAAATTGGAGCTAAGCTTAAATATTATCCAAAATAACTCTCTTAAAAATTCTCGGCAAAATTTGAGACGTACATGTGGCCTCTAGACAGATTTTAGGATATTTCTACGGTATGGCATGATGACCTGGTATTTTGACTTGAACTCTGGAAAGATATTGTCAAGATAAACAGTCGGATTCCGTGCGGTCGCTGTGGCGTGGTGGATATGGTGTCCGCCTTGCGTCCGGTATTTCAAGGATTTGATCTCCATTGTTGAAGAGTTTTTTAGATTCTCCGTATCGACACCAAGTACTGATTCTACCCAGGGAACGGAGTCGAGATTATATCAATAAGCCTTAGGCTTTCCATGCAATCGAGCATAAATAAATATGGTTAAACTTGTTTTAAAACAATCGGACCAAGTCTCATCCAAAAAGATTAACTATTTCAGCAATAGAGTATTTTCAAAGTTATTGTATTTATTGTTTTTACTTGAATTGTGTCCTGAGTATATTTCGGAAAAGAGGTATCGACTTTTAACTGTATAGCCTGTCACTCTTGCTTTAATAATTTCACAGTAATTGTCCTTGTGAATTATCATACTGAAAATTTGTCAACTTTATATCTTGAATAGAATATCAGTAATCAAGACAAAACCTCATAGGTATGTAGCCTGCATAGTTGGGAAACCAGTTCTTAAAACTGAACTGCCTTTGCCCTGTGACAAAGAAGCCTGAGGGAGGGGGATATTTCAGGCACGACAATAACAGTTGATGTATTGGTTAACGTTGAATTAAGTTTTTTTATTGGAGTTAAAAAAGGGTAAAAAAATCTGTATTTAAACTTAAAACAAACGTTCACAAACAATCTAAGTATTAATTGTTGGATTTGATCTATATTGATTTCAAATTTTACAGTTGAAGAACAATACACTGGCTATAACAGACGAAGATGTAACGAAGATTCTTGAAGCATTCAAAGAAAGTTTGACAGAAGAAATCAAAAGAATTCTCTTAGACGAAAAGGACAAACTTGTAGTTACAATGGAGAACACGGGCAAAAGCATCACTGCAGAAATCATAAAAGCTGGAGAAGAACAAATTGCGATTATAAAGAGGACAAATGAAGAAAATTCATGCATAAAAAGCAAACGTGCAAGCAAGGGCTTGGACTCGGACCAAGATCCAGGAAGAACTGGCAATGACATTGCACCGGGCGCATCGATTGAGAGTCCATTTGCAAGAGACAGTCCATTATTCAGTAGGTGTTATATATGTTAATGGAATATAACGTTTTATCATTAAATACGCACGACAACTATAGTTTTCTCTGTAAAGTAGTTCTGGTCTTTTTTCTTATCATAGACATGTCAAGTTTTTGAAATTATACAATAAGGAAGAAAACTCCCATATCAAATACAGAGACAATGGTACAGATGGGACATATAGATTATATGCCAAGATTTACAATCTTGTTGGAATAAGAATATCTTAATAGTGGGAACATCTGAGGAAATTCAGTGGCATATAAAATTACATGTTGCATTTATTTGTTTACCTTAAATATCAGTATACAACCTATGTTTTTATTTCTTGCAGAAATTAAGGCCTGGTTAATAGAACAGTACCAGTCGAATTGTGTCGCGCCGGTGTCGATGCTGGATCCTGACATAGATGTACCTTTAGAACGGATCTACGTTCCCCCGTCCATCAACGAACTTAAGAGAGGCCAGGAAGATAGATGTGGCGGGATTGAGACGGACAATACATCAAGGGGGGAAGCCGA
Organism: Dreissena polymorpha; assembly: GCF_020536995.1. Classification (NCBI taxonomy): domain Eukaryota; kingdom Metazoa; phylum Mollusca; class Bivalvia; order Myida; family Dreissenidae; genus Dreissena; species Dreissena polymorpha. The sequence continues at coordinate 1,346,425 of NC_068366.1, forward strand.
CGTGAGTTGCTACAAAGAGTTGCTTCATCGTGACGGGAATCAGATTAATACAATTTACATCCAAGGCGATCCGGGTTGTGGCAAAACGACCTTTTCAACAAAACTGGTTCTTGATTGGTGTAATGTCCATTCGGAAAATATTATCAGCACTAAAACAAATATCCCGACAATGACCACTTCCAGCAAGGAGACGTCGAAAGAAACACATTTCAGCGATCTTGACGCTTTGCGAGACTACACATTTCTGTTCTTTGTGTCATTACGTGATTACAGTGGATCAATGTGTAACGTCAGTCAGATGGTCGAGGATGCAATAAAAAGCAACAAATTACCTTGGGATGACAGTGTCTGGGAACATAAATGCATTGTTCTTACAGACGCCGCAGACGAATGGTACCACCCCGATTTATCCTTTCCTCGGCCATGTGACTATGCTTGCAGGTGCGGTAAAGACCGGAGTATGCCGCTGTACTTACAGCGAAAAAACATTACCAACATTATAACCGCACGACCGTGGAAACTTGCCAACCGCAGGGTGAGCGATAGCTTAACGCGTATGTTCCAAATTTCCGGCGTTGCGAACTACCAAACCTTGGCGGAAAATGTCATTAATGTTTTAGCTGAGAAAGACGGTATTTTGCAAAAGGCTCAACAAAGCAAATGCAATGATTTCTTGAAGAAATTAAAGAACAAAAACATGATAAATCTCATGACAATACCAGCTATTTGTGTGCAACTCGTTCATCAGTTTTACGTTGGACGTTTAATGGAAGATTCATTATGTGCTATATACATGAATATGCTAGATATGCACATAGCCAAGGGGTTGCACAAACTTCAAATTGAAAGATTTTGACACTGAAGAAATTTGCGTTAAAGAAATAGAACACATATTTGGAACCGGAAAAAATAAGTATATGTCGGCTAATGGGTCGCTGGTTCGCTCTGCAAGTGCGCTTGCGTTTAAAACACTAACAGACTCTAGTAAACAATCGTCGCTAGTCTTTGCGGAAAACACAATCGCAAACCACATGACGAAAACACAACTTGATTACTTACTTCAGACAGGGATTATCACAAAGAAAAAATCGTTGGCGCTTAGCCCGCAAAAGAATATTCCATACATGTTTGTACACAAAACTATTCAGGAGTTTCTAGCATCGATGCATATTGCAATTAATCAGACGGATATTGAAGACATCCTGAAAGACATACAGAGGGTGAATTGTGATGGTGAGTCTATTCTGGACATCGGTCAGTTATTTATCTTTACGTGTGGAATGTGTGCTCCAGTGGCTGAAAGAATGTCAAAGCACATGATGGATGTCATAACAAGCGACATGAAAAGCCAGCTGCTTTCTATTTCAGACCAGGAGATGGATCTATTTTCCACGCCTTATTTAGCACAAAGAATTTTATTGGGTGGCTTTATTGAAAGGTTGGCGAATAAACAGCCGTGCTTACAACTGACACTCACTCATATATCACTTGATGATTATAGAAGACCTACCATCAAGGAAATCGATGCTTTAAATACGTTAATAGATATGAACATCTCAAACATCACAAGCATGGATGCATTTTACTTTTCCAATTCTCAACAGTTATTAAATCGTGTACAGGAAATTATTTCGCAATCGAGAGAATCATTGTCGTATCTGCGGCTTACAGACACGAGTCACTCAGACCTTCAATTAGACCTACAGGGTCTTAAGCTCAAGAGCTTATTTTGTGCAACAAATACCGTTTTAAGTAATTTAGACTGCACCTATATGCGTTCGTGTTCTATATCTCTTCCAACACCATTATCAGAGGGGCGCATCTTACAATCAATGTCCATCACTGGTAAAAACATTACACGTCTACATCTGAGTTGGTTTGAATCAATTGACCTTCTCTGTGCAGCTCTTCCAACCCTGACTAGTCTACACACGCTTATATTATATGGGACAAATCTTGCGGTTACACTGCTGTCCTCTCTTCCTGAATCGATCAGAAAGGTAGTTTATCGAGACAGCGATGTTTCCGCTCAAGATGTAAAGTCAATGGTGGAATGGTCAAAATCACGGTACGCGTGTGTGCGTTGTGTATTGTTGGACTGTAGTATAGCTGCCAATGAGATCGGATACTTTGTAACTGGATGAAACAGCAGGACGGTATTGATATTACACAATGTGAATCGGTACCTAGCAATAGTATGAAGATCACTATCGAATGTCTATTTCCTGGAGTACCATTTTATCAAAGTGACAATTATCAAACAAGTTGTCACAGATTCAAGACGAAAGGAGAGTGACATAACACTAAGCACGTAGACACCATTACAAATTTACATTTGCTTCATAATTGGAAATTTATAAAACTATACAGAATTACAAACGCGAAAAGTGAATAATCTAAATGTGCTCGTTTGTTTTTTTTGTGTTCTTTAAATTTGGTGGCGATGCTCAATTCACTAATATAAATCTTTAAATGATTTTGACTGAAGCTTGGACAAAATGCAAAAACCGTAAACAACACCCTTATATGTTAAATAATTAGCTTTCGCTTTACTGTGTAATTATTATCAATAATTTATACAACTTCATGATGTAGCTATACATTCCATTTGAAAAACGAGTGAAGAGTTTATTGTATACGAGTGTGTGTTTTGTCTCCGGTGCTTTGCATCTCACGGAACACTGATGTTTTCTATTTCACTCGCCCTTCGAGAGTTTTATATGCCATTGAATTATGTTAAAATAAGTATTTTTAATATAATATGTTTTCCAGTTATTAAGTAACCTATTCCACGAGACAATATATTGTGCTGTTTTGTACAGAATATGCAATATATATATATATATATATGCATTATAATCCTCCCTCTATATGTTAACGACTCGTATAATTTATGTTATGTGTAATCATGTGTTATTTATGAATGAAAAGAACGCACTATACCTTCGGAGGAACTTCTAACTATACAGTGCTGAAATACATTTGTATCATAAACGGCAGATTATTTCACAGTAAATGTGAGGTTAAATCTTGTAATATTCCATAAATTGTATTTGAACGTGCTCACTCTTTTCAATTATCAATAAATCGCTGCACTTGTAAGGACTGACTATTTTTTATTTAATTGTACAGATGGTTTAATTTAAGATGATATTTTCCAAATAAACCTTTTTTATACTTCTCTTCACAGTTTCTGTTAAATCTGTTTCCAAGTAAATTTCATGTCTGAGGTTGTTATTGCACATGATTTGTGTAATGATTAATTGTGACGTATATAATACACGTGCGTTTCGTCTTAGTCTTCGCCGCTTTCCTAGCGCGTCCTTGATCCGACTATGATTTAAGGAAGTGGTTAAAATATAGCATTGAATATTTTAAAATCCTTTTCACATTGCTGAGACCCTTCTTGCAAATATATTGTTCATCAAACAATATACACTCAAGCATTGGCTTACTAACGGGCTTTAAAGAGCATAATTAATTCTATGGACATTTAATGTATTAAATAAAATGTGTGCAAACAGTGCCTAATATTGCCTTCATTTTTTTATTATTTCATAAAATTATTATCAAAGCATTTTTAAGTAACATAACTACTTAAAATCAACGAATATTCCGCAAAATATTTCGTAAAAAAGTTAACCCATAAATTATCACTATTCCTTATAGCAATAGCTACGGTTTCAACATTTACAAGCTTCGGCACCGTCGGAAGAAGCACGTATTCATGAGAAACACGTCGTGCTTCCGATCTTTGTCAAGTTTACCATCCAGCCATGTGTACATGCTTGACTAAATTTATTTACTCCTGATAGTATTCAAACTATATACGTTCGAATAAATATGACGCCTACCTCTAGGACAACGGGGCTTAATGCATGTGTGTAAAGTGTCGTCCAGATTAGCCTGTGCTGTCTGTAGATGCTAATCAGGGACGACACTTTCCGGTTTTATGGTGTGTTGCGTTGAACGGACGATATAGAATGTACGAACATGAATTAAGCGCCGTTTTCGCAGAGCGCGGCTCATTAAAAAATACGGTAGTTGGTATGCAAGCACCTAACCGCTGTTATATTCCCCTGTACATAAGCACAGTCATGGGAGAAAAGATCTTCAACTGTGAAACCGACCACCCACCAGTCGTCATGATGAAGTGCCTTGCCTCTTGACCTGGGCGTGCGTTCGAGCTACAGGCGCCGCGTATGTTCTTCGCGCAGTCGACGCAGCGCTGGGTGGCGTCCTGCTTTACTAAGCACCTGGGGGAGGGAAACACGGGGGTATGTGAAACACTCGCTTATGGCAAAAAACGGGCGTATTGGAAACACGGGGTATGGGAAACACGGGCGTATGAGAAACACTTGTGTTACACTATCGTATGGGTGATTGGAAAATACGGATATATGGGAAATGTGGTGAGGGAAACACGTGCGATTGGGTAATAGGGGTTAAAGAAACAAGGGCGTATGGGAAACACTGGCGTATTGGAAACACGGGTGTATGGGAAACACTGGCGTATTGGAAACACTGGGCTATGGGAAACACGGGCGCATGCGAAATCACGAGCGTATGGGTTCTGTCGAAAATCGCTAATATAATGTGCTTGTTATGGTACGGTATGGAAAATATTTAGGTGTAAAGTTTGCCCCGTGACCGAGGATGATTTAAAAAAATACATCCATATAATAGAATAATTAGAAACAACTTTAATAAGATTCTATTCACAAGTAGTAACAGAAATGTAAATCTCGAGTATGATATTCATTATATATGATATCAATGATAAATATTGCACTGGGCAATACATGGACCGCGTTTATGAAAACTGGACTTAACGCATGTTCGTGAAGTGTCTTGTACGATTAGCCTGTGCATTCAACACAGGCTAATCAGTGACAACACTTTCCGCCTTAACTTGATTTTCGTTTAGAAGAGACTTCCTTTAAATGAAAGATTCCATAAAAGCGGACAGAGTCGTACCTGATGAGCCTGTACGGAGTGCCCTTGAATTAAGTTAAGTTTCCCCATACTCAACCATTATTGTCTAACGAATCACACACTGTGGTTGAACTGTGCGTTGACATGAATTCTGTATGTTTGTGTATTGCTTTATTCAACCACACGAATTTTGAAAATCGCAAAATCTATCAGAGATAGAACTTCAAAAATCTTAAAGCTTGTTAAATTTCTACAGATCTGAATCGTTGTTTTGTTTGGACTATCAATAGAAAAACCAAACATATCAGATTATTTTTTTAAAATAAAACACTTAGCGGCCTTGAGTTCAATCTCATCTCGTTCGGCACGTGACCATCTGCGGCCGCCAGGGCGCGCTCGAGCGTCTGTTCCACCTTGATTCGCTGGCTGTCGTCTAATTTGGACACGCCCCCTTCCGGTACCATTTGTTCCAAGTCACACATCGGGTATGGGAGGTCCCTGATGCGCGCGCATGCCTCAGAACGTACACATCGAGGCGCGTGAAAAACATGGTGTCCAGGCACAAAAGAGGCTTCGGCCATTGGAAGGTTCCGAAACATAGTGGACACCGGTCCATGGTCGCGACGGAAGTAAAAAGTTTTAGCCTGTGACATCTCTATGGACGGTGTAAACAGAGTTGAATATATAAAACGAACTATATTTGGCGCATGTTCTTATTTAGTGTACACACTTAAACACACACGACATAACCATGTATTCCAACGTCTATTTTATGGTTACTGTGTGAGAAATATTTGTGACACCACATGCATACTTATGTCCATCAATAGCGTGGTAATATCGGAAATGATTGTTTAAATAAATAATACTTTTTTAGAACTACGCACTTCTATAAACTGACCTTACTTGGTAATTGTACTTACTAAAGAAAGCGGTTTACTTGTAGCATTTTGTCATTTGCAGTTAAATACCAAATTGACTAACAGCATGTATTACATTTCTCGAAATGTATTTAGCGTTCGCTTTATATTAAATAGAGTGTACAGGCAAAGTTAAATCAGTACCATTAGTCTGTTGTTTATTAGATTCGATCACTGAATACCGTTTTCAACTTTAAATAATGTCAGATGCCATTACGTCGTAAGATACGAGATATTTAAGATGATATTAGCCTCGTTCTGAGAAAACTGGGCTTAATTCAAACGCGGGAAGAGTCATCCCGTTATAGCCTGTGCAGGCCGCAGAGGACTTTCCGTTTGTATGGACTGTTTCGTTTACATGAGGTCTCTTTAAAACGACAATCCAGTTAAGGCGGAAAGAGTCGCCCCTGATTAGCCTAAAGCTAATCACGGATAACGATTGACGCACATGCATTAAGCCCCGTTTTCCCAGAGCGCTGCTCCACACATGTTCGATTGTTATTCAGCTTTAAGTAGGACTGTAACTTCTGTTTTAAATGAAGGCATGCGTTTACCATAAATAATACAATCAACATGAGTACTACATTTGATTATGTTACCTCTAATATGAGAACAACTATACATGTTTGTTATGTGGGGGTTTAACATCGACACTTGTAGTCCTTTATTATTTATATTATACAAATGTGTGTCTTTCGAAGTTTATGAGGGCTTCCGCGCCTAAGACTGAATTAAGTGGATTCCTGCTCAGACACAGTTAATACTAAATAAAAGTTTATGATTTGAGCCGCGTTCATGGACAATTGGGCTTAATATATGCGCATAAAGTGTCATTCCAGATAAGCCTGTGCATTCCGCTTTTATGGAAGTTTTCGTTCAAAGGAGACCTCTAGACGGAAAGTATTGTCCATAGTTATCCTGTGCGGTCTAGACAGGCTAATCTGGGACGACACTTTACTCACATGCAGACTGGACAGGCTAATCTGGGACGACACTTTACTCACATGCGGTCTGGACAGGCTAATCTGGGACGACACTTTACTCACATGCGGTCTGGACAGGCTAATCATTGACGACACTTTACTCACATGCGGACTGGACAGGCTAATCTGGGACGACACTTTACTCACATGCGGACTGGACAGGCTAATCTGGGACGACACTTCACTCACATGCGGTCTGGACAGGCTAATCTGGGACGACACTTTACTCACATGCGGTCTGGACAGGCTAATCTGGGACGACACTTTACACACATGCGGTCTGGACAGGCTAATCTGGGACGACACTTCACTAACATGCATTAAGCCCAAGTTTCTTAAGACGAGGTTTAATGGGTTTGCTTCAAATTTTCTGCGCTATTAAACAGGAACCATGATGACTCAGCTGTCGCTCGGGCCGGAAATAGAGGGGGTCTCGCTCAAGTTTGGGGTCTTCATCACCGCGTACTTGCTGTTGCTATACAATGTCGGCTCCCTCGCTACCGATAAACAGACGAGCAACACGCATGCGTATAGCAGACAAATGGAGACTATGGAGAGAGCGATGATGATGTTTTCAGCCGAGACTAAGTTTACTTTAATCATGTGACCAATTTCCTCAGGGCACACAAGCGGAGATGTCGCGTTCTGCGAGGTCGCAGTGAGCAGTTCCGGTACCACGCTCGTCCAGAAGGTCCTGAATGGCTCCCGGAAGAGGTGTTTGAGGGTCACGTGCGCTGCGGAGATGTCTAGGTACGTCATACTCGTGGCGTCATATTCAGGCCACTGAGGGTCGCCAGCGGCGTTGAGCGTTTGGGATTTCTGAAGACAACTTTTACCTAAGGTCGCATTCATCATGGTTTCCAATAACCAATTCTTATACATACATGTAATACTGTAAACTATTATTATTAGTGGCACATCAAATTTCGTTGATGACCGATCCACGCTCTTGGAAAAAAGCAGGGCTTATGCGCGTAGTGTTGTACCAAGTTAGCCTGTTCAGTCCGCACAGGCTAATCAGGGACGACACTTTCCGCCTCACATGGATTTTCGCTAAAAAGTAGACTTCCTTTAAACGAAAAGTACCATACAAGCGGAAAGTTGCGTCCCTGGTTAGCCTGTGCGAAGTGTACATGCTAGTCTGGGACGACACTTTACGCAGATTCAGTGAGCCCCGTTTTCCAAGATCGCCGTCCTTCTGAGACACGCTTAATTATGAATTTCAAAACAATTCAAATACTTACTTAATTATTTTATTCAAGTTATGGCTTGAAACGTGTTTCATTAGATTATATTTACCTAAAGTTTAATCCATTCGTAAATACTATCTCCACGTGTCTTAAAGATACAATTGAACAGTTCGTTCAACCAAATATAGAAACTGATATAAATATTGACGTGAATTGTATCACAGCGTTTATTTATACGCATGTTAGTCAGAAATTTCCATACCGACAGTCTCTTTAATGCATGTCATTTAAAACCTATGTTGAACATTTGTTTCGAGTCGACTTAATATCTCGAGTATATCTGCTTCAAAAATACCGTCAATAACTCGTGAATCCGTCCTAATGTGTGAACTGTCATTGGATGCACAAATAATACCAGATTAGGACCAAATAGCTTGCCTTATACACTAGACAAATTGAATTAGTGGGACTGAATTCAACCGTCAAGGAAACACACTTAAAAATACAGTAATAGAAACCAATACATAAAATATTTCACTTTAAAATAGCTATACATGTAAATTGGCGCCACCTCCTAATCTGGGCGCCACCTCATTGGCATTGGCTCCATCTATTTTTGAAAAAAAGGAAGTTTATCTATTAGATCGGCTAGAAGCCGTTGTTTTTGTGAACGCATTCACTCGTACAGGTTCAATTTTTTTTTTATATAATGAGCGATTTAATTGGCTGCGTTTACAGATGGGTTGTGATTGAATGTTTCTGTACATCTTTGGATGAATTTATAATCGCTGAATCGCACTACATTGGAAGATTTTTTAAAAACAATGCAAAATATGTTGAAAAAAAACACATATAAAATCTAATCACCATGTAAAATAATCAGTTAAATTTCAAAACATCCGGGCCTTAGCGCCACCTCGGAAGTAGCATTGGCTCATTTATAAACGCATCTCAAAAAAAGATGTGGCGCGCGTGATTAACGGCCGTGCATAAGCCCTATTTAAGAATACATGGCTTTAGTCACTTACAAAATGAAATGCGTGAACTGTATATGACGATAAGGAGCATGGATTATTCTGTTAAAACTTATTTTTTCTCAAGAAATCGTGGCCTGTATTAAAAATTCCAATCTTAAACGATAATTTAACGATTCAAGCGCATCCTATTATTCGGTATATACAGAAACTCAATACTCGTGAAAATAAATGATTGAAGGTTGAAAATCCGGTTAAAACTGAATCTAATATCAGAATTATGCATACTGTGTCTGTAATCATCGTCATGCAAGAACGGGACTGAAGCAATACATGTAATGTTTGAACATGTCAAACCGGTTTACATGTACACATGACTACTATATTACCTTATTTATTACCATAAATTCGGTTTATTGTATTACGATACAATCTGCCATCCGGTAATTGTGCTTCGCTCTGGGAAAACGGGGTTTAATCCCTGTGCGTAACGTCTCGTCCCAGATTAACCTGTGCAATCCGTACAGGCTAATCAGGGACGGCACTTTCGCCTCAACTCGACGTTCGCGAAGAAGAGACTTCCTTTAAAAGCCTGTGCGGGCTGCACAGGCTAATCTGGGACGACACTTTATGCGCTAAGTCCGGTTTTCTCAGAGCGCGACTCAAATTGTTAGTCATGCTTTACTACTGCATCGACATATTAGCCTCAATGAATGGCCCAAAAAGCATGGGGCGAACGTATTTTGAGTACTTATTCTCATATATCCAAAGCAATTGGTTGTAAAGATAAACAGATATGTTCATGCATTGGCATATCATGACTTTTCAAAAATAAATTAATATTGAGATTCCTTTACCTATTTGTAAATACATGTATACGAATTCGTCTTTGTTTTGTCAGTAAATCAGAGTTTGATAATGACTTTATTTTTTATCTTTTTTTGTTTTCGGTAATTGAACTATGTATATTTTATTGTATTTTACAAATTAATAAATAAACCTCACTTTTGATTTCAACCCCCTCAGTTTTCCGAGCTAGCGGGTGTAAATGTGTGCAAGTAAATGAACCTTATTCTTCATAAAAGCTATTTGTAATTACCAAAAACCATGATTTTACATCTTAGATAACGTCCCCGCCCCCTTAAAAAATTACACAATTACCTGTCATTCATGGGGGGGGGGCATGCGTACACTGGAGCTTACCGCGTTTAAGTGAGGTTAGTAGAGCTATTTGTAATTACCAAAAACCATGATGATTTTACATCTTAGAGAACGTCCCCGCCCCCTTAAAAAATTACACAATTACCTGTCATTCATGGGGGGGGGGGGGGCATGCGTACACTGGAGCTTACCGCGTTTAAGTGAGGTTAGTAGGAACTTACTTCCAAGATGGCGTCACTTTGGTGTTTTTCGTGAGAGAGTTGCGGATAATTTTAACCGGTTAGCCAATATATTTATATTGTTTTTAAATGAATACACCCTTTCTGCTAGACAGCGCTTCCCTAACGGAGGATGAAGACATTAATCTTGATAACATATATTAAGAAGTATATTTATAAAGATATTCGCCGTATATCCGGACGTTAGAAGAATAAAGTAAGAAAACATACGTTTTTATTTGAAACTGTAGTAGAAACAATGATGAACCATTCTTTTTAAAGTAAAAAAGTTTATACAGCTGTAATTACATTTGTATAATAACTTGCCAGGACAAAATTATGGGCTTTGGTTGTTTACATCTGATAAAGTGTGAAGCTAATGATGGTGCCCTAATACTTCCGATACATGACATGAAGTAAAACAAAACAAAATTACTGCGTATGCGAGTGTGATAAGAGAAAATTATTAAAAAATAATATATATTTTAATGTGCATATTAAATACCACACACTATGAAAACACATAATATTTCTTGTATAATGTACATTACGTAAGTTGCTGCTCATATGGGATCCCCACCAGGATTTGAACCTGGATTTCCTCTCCATATGGAAAGGTGTGTTTGCTTACACTATAAGGATGTTCCCATAAATAGCAATAATATTGGTTACAATTATTTCTGTCACCTATATGAACTTTTACAATAAGTTTTGACGCAAACGTATCTAAATACATGTTTTGAAGCTTTTTAAACACAATTAATCCTCCATCTGCTTTTTAAGGCAGATGTCACTTTACTTATGACATGTACCATAAGGGCTTGCCTTTGAAGCTGCTCTGGATCAGGATCTGGTGTAGGTCTGATAATCCCATCTCCAGGCCTTCTGTCCTTTTTGTGGGTGATGGCAGTGACTATGGCTCTAATTATCGAGTCAACTGAAGGGTCAACTGACGGGTCAGTCTCAGTTCAAACAAGAACCACTCCATCTTCTTTGGCTCTAATTATCGAGTCAACTGAAGGGTCAACTGAAGGGTCAGTCTCAGTTCAAGCAAGAACCACTCCATCTTCTTTGGCTCTAATTATCGAGTCAACTGACGGGTCACCTGAAGGGTCAGTCTCAGTTCAAGCAAGAACCACTCCATCTTCTTTCAGTGACTATGGCTCTAATTATCGAGTCAACTGAAGGGTCAACTGAAGGATCAGTCTCAGTTCAAGCAAGAACCACTCCATCTTCTTTGGCTCTAATTATCGAGTCAACTGACGGGTCACCTGAAGGGTCAGTCTCAGTTCAAGCAAGAACCACTCCATCTTCTTTCAGTGACTATGGCTCTAATTATCGAGTCAACTGAAGGGTCAACTGAAGGATCAGTCTCAGTTCAAGCAAGAACCACTCCATCTTTTTTCCACCAGCACTGACCCTGAAATCAGACAAAGATACTTTAAACCACATTTTTGTTATAGAAGCAATTTCGGTTAAATGCCTTTATGTTTGTTTATTAACACGTGTTAGTTCATGTGTTGGAACATTAACATTAAATAAGATGTACACAGAATATGTTGTTGGAAAGTTATGGAATTATTTCACCAAAATTTCTTCAAGAAAGTTTAATGTACAGAAAAGTTTAGCTAATTAAAAAAACTAAACAATAATGTTACATATATGCACACTAACTTTAGTCTTTTCCAAGGTTCCATGATAACCATGAATACAACAAATTGTCTGTTGCATAAACACTGTTACTGATGACACAACATACAACAATTAAAAAGTTTCAATGACTTAACACAACGCTGTTGAAAACTAGGAGCGGTTGTCATATTGGTAACAACACATTATAATCATAAAAGAAGTTGCTTTCCTCAATTAATGTTAATATAATTCTTTCAAAACAATGATAATATTTACATTTGCATATACTCGTCAATAAATACCTCAAATGAAGTAAAGGTGTGCTGATTTATACGCGCCAGCTGAAAACATGTGTCTTGCATCACACGATGACCCTTGACTATCATCTCTTGTATATAGTTATACTTTGCCAGTACTGTTCGCCACCGTGCCTTGGGAACAAAACTAATCCAGCAGGGCCTCCAGATACCTGTTAAGGTCAAACCAAGTCCTTGACCATGGTTCATTGATATTGCACATTTGTAATTGTTTAAGATGATGGTTTATATAATATGAGTGTTAACGCCATAATAACAACTGAATACATGTATTAACGCCACAATATTAACGGAAATCAAAAACAGTTGGAATTGGTTGTAAGTATATATGGTCGCTTATTAGCTATACAATCCTGATAAAGTTGTTGAACCAAACCTTTTAAAATGGAAAATGAAGTTGAACTAATGTCATGTGATGTTGTTTAGTTGTAGCGTAATTACACATTGTTCATGGAAAACACACAGTAACAACCAAAGTTCATTTCTGTTTTCTTCGAGATTTATTTCTGTTAAATAATTTCTAACACAACGCTTCTAATGATCGTGAAGTACAATTTTACAACGCGGCGGCCGACATGGCCGCCTCGTCAAGAAAACGTGACAACTCTCACCGCAGACTTTCAAATCTAACCTCAGAATCATTCTTACAACAACCTCACAGCATTTTATTCTGAGGAAAAGTAAACATAACGTTTAGATATGTCTTATCCCATTCTTGATTGGTTTACTGATACTCTTCCCCCGATTTACTAAACCCAACCTTTCGAATAACCCTTGTTGATTGGATGGATCGCTCATGAATCTACCACATGTCGAAGCAGAAGAGAGCAATACACAATTATCACTTTGGGAACAGGAGACCTCATTTCATTAGCATACTTGATCATACAAACAGATGTTCTCTATGGACAACCCACATTGGTAATATGAAACCTTACACTTCTATAATCGATTATGCAAACCCCGATACACTTTCGATACACATTCAATCCGAACTTGCATCGTTATGTATCTTGGGAAATTGGAATTACCCTTATATAATTATCATATCTGAATTATGTATTGGTTTGAAGTAATGTTGACCAACGAGCCAAATTGTTAATCTAGAACTAATAAAGTGTCAACAGATGTTCCCGATAATTGTGCTACATTAGAGAAATGAAACCACTTCCATAATCAATTTTTCAAACTTCATTACATACCCCATCCGAAGACATATGTTATGTTAATTCTTAATACCCGCAACATACAGCTACTTTACAAGATGAACTCTCAAATAGTTTGACCACTTTAAACTTTTAACTTCTGTTTACGTATAAGATAGAAATATTGATGTAAATAACCTTTCAATATTTTCTTACATATTAGTAATTATAACAGTTACTAATTAATTACTCAAACATATTATTAAATATTTCCCTATTATTAAATCTATCTGTACTTAAATTTCTATCATAAGAATAAACAATAAACAATAACACCTTTATGTCACACAACCCTCCCTCTTATTTTGATTTGTTTTTGTATTTTATCTTTGAAATTTAATTATCGAATTACGAAGAACTTGAAAACATAATTCATATAAACACATCTATGATGGGAACTATGCGGATAACAATAATATTTTTCTTTACAAGCGTCTCGGCTGAAATAGATATATTAGTTATTGTTATACAATGTCAATGTCAATCGGGATGTATTGGAGCACATCATCTGTGGATCGTTGGTCTTCAGTACATCTGTTGTCGTCCATGTAGTATTGAAGTTGCGGCTCATGGCGAATGAAGTCGCTTGAAGTCGGACCGGTTACTGCCGTCGCGGAGAATAAGATCGATCCGTCTTCAAGTCGTGTAGGCGAATCGGGTCTATCCCTGTTGCTGTGATGATTAATATAAGCCGATCGTCAGGTCGTCCTTGGCGATACGCGTGCGTTTGGGGTTCCTGATCTTATTTCTGCTGTTCATATTGCGTCATCTATTTTTGATTCCGTTGTTGTTGTATTTTCGTTGTTGGTTCCATCGTCTTCTTCTTTTCTCTCGGCACATTAAGATCTTCTATTGGCCATAATGCTCACAAGGTATTAACTATAGCAGTGTTCCCTTTGATGTCTTAAGCCTCGGAAGTACCATTCCGAATACGTTATCTACGCATGTCAAACCGTTGAACGGCTGCATCTAACTCTATAGTGTTTAACGTTACAAGTGTTTTGTCCAGTGTTGCGTCACTTTTTGTCCTTCGAAATCTTCTGGCGTTGGGTCTTCTTTTAGCGATAGAACCATGTGTTCACTTTGAGCAATTAAAATAAATAAATTAAAACACATGGTGTACTAGAGTTCAGCACTGAACCCCTTTCCGCTCAAAATCACAGTGAAAATGTCTACATGCAACCAGCATAAAACCAGAACAGCATATGAGAAACTCACATTCTGTTCAGGTTTTACTCTGTTTGCTGCTCATCAGTACCTAACAGTTGGAAATGAAGCCTCTCAATATTGAATCTAGAAAGAAAAGTCTGAAATATAGTTTGATTTTCTAAAGCACTACAAATGCGTCAAAAAGCGTATTTGATTGAATGGTAAACTGTAGATGGATCATCTTTCCCTTGGCGACAATGCAGTAGGCCTGTTTTCCTTTGCGGAAGTCGTGGGCGCTGTCCATGAGATACTGTAAGGACTGAATCAGCTCTCGGTCATACAGACCCAATGTGGGCCACACCGCCCGCATAATACTGTCAGTCTGCAAAATGTACGAGCCTCACTTCATGAAAAACCATGCTTAATGAATGTGCTTAAAGTGTCATCCCAAATTGATATGTGCAGTATGTGCATCAGGAATGATAATTTCCGCTTTTATAGATTTATTACTTTAAAGGAAGTCTTTTTAAAACAAAAATTTAGTCTAGACAAAAAAGAGGCACAGGCTAATCTGGGAGGAAACTTTATGAATTAAGTCCTGTTTCCCAGAATAAGGCTCATGTACTATTAGTGTTTTGGTAACATCTAATCTGTGAGGAAACTTTATGAATTAAGTCCTGTTTTCCCAGTATAAGGCTCATGTACTATTAGTGTTTTGGTACCATCTAATCTGGGAGGAAACTTTATGAACTAAGTCCTGTTTTCCCAGTATAAGGCACATGTACTAGGGTTTTGGTGCCATCTAATCTGGGGGGAAACATTATGAACTAAGTCCTGTTTTCCCAGTATAAGGCACATGTACTAGTGTTTTGGTACCATCTAATCTGGGAGGAAACTTTATGAACTAAGTCCTGTTTTCCCAGTATAAGGCTCATGTACTATTAGTGTTTTGGTAACATCTAATCTGGGAGGAAACTTTATGTATTAAGTCCTGTTTTCCCAGTATAAGGCTCATGTACTATTAGTGTTTTGGTACCATCTAATCTGGGTGGAAACTTTATGAGTTAAGTCATGTTTTCCCAGTATAATGTACATGTACTATTAGTGTTTTGGTACCATCTAATCTGGGAGGAAACTTTATGAATAAAGTCCTGTTTTCCCAGTATAAGGCTCATGTACTAGTGTTTTGGTAACATCTAATCTGGGAGGAAACTTTATGTATTAAGTCCTGTTTTCCCAGTATAAGGCTCATGTACTATTAGTGTTTTGGTACCATCTAATCTGGGAGGAAACTTTATGAATTAAGTCCTGTTTTCCCAGTATAAGGCACATGTTCTATTAGTGTTTTGGTACCATCTAACCTGGGTGGAAACTTTATGAATTAAGTCCTGTTTTCCCAGTATAAGGCTCATGTACTATTAGTGTTTTCGTACAATCTAATCTGGGAGGAAACTTTATGTATTAAGTCCTGTTTTCCCAGTATAAGGTTCATGTACTAGTGTTTTGGTACCATCTAATCTGGGTGGAAACTTTATGTATTAAGTCCTGTTTTCCCAGTATAAGGCTCATGTACTAGTGTTTTGGTACCATCTAATCTGGGTGGAAACTTTATGAATTAAGTCCTGTTTTCCCAGTATAAGGCTCATGTACTATTAGTGTTTTGGTAACATCTAATCTGGGAGGAAACGTTATGTATTAAGTCCTGTTTTCCCAGTATAAGGCTCATGTACTATTAGTGTTTTGGTACCATCTAATCTGGGAGGAAAATTTATGAATAAAGTCCTGTTTTCCCAGTATAAGGCTCATGTACTATTAGTGTTTTGGTAACATCTAATCTGGGAGGAAAATTTATGAATAAAGTCCTGTTTTCCCAGTATAAGGCACATGTACTATTAGTGTTTTGGTACCATCTAATCTGGGAGGAAAATTTATGAATAAAGTCCTGTTTTCCCAGTATAAGGCTCATGTACTAGTGTTTTGGTAACATCTAATCTGGGAGGAAACTTTATGAATTAAGTCCTGTTTTTCCAAAATAAGGTTCATGTACTAGTGTTTTGGTACCATCTAATCTGGGTGGAAACTTTATGAATTAAGTCCTGTTTTCCCAGTATAAGGCTTATGTACTAGTGTTTTGGTACCATCTAATCTTGGAGGAAACTTTATGAATTAAGTCCTGTTTCCCAGTATAAGGCTCATGTACTATTAGTGTTTTGGTACCATCTAATCTGGGAGGAAACTTTATGAATTAAGTCCTGTTTTCCCAGTATAAGGTTCATGTACTATTAGTGTTTTGGTACCATCTAATCTGGGTGGAAACTTTATGAATTAAGTCCTGTTTTCCCAGTATAAAGTTCATGTTCTATTAGTGTTTTGGTACCATCTAAACTGGGAGGAAACTTTATGAATTAAGTCCTGTTTTCCCAGTATAAGGCTCATGTACTAGTGTTTTGGTACCATCTAATCTGGGAGGAAACTTTATGTATTAAGTCCTGTTTTCCCAGTATAAGGCTCATGTACTTTTAGTGTTTTGGTACCATCTAATCTGGGTGGAAACTTTATGAATTAAGTCATGTTTTCCCAGTATAATGCACATGTACTATTAGTGTTTTGGTACCATCTAATCTGGGAGGAAACTTTATGAATAAAGTCCTGTTTTCCCAGTATAAGGCTCATGTACTATTAGTGTTTTGGTACCATCTAATCTGGGAGGAAACTTTATGAATTAAGTCCTGTTTTCCCAGTATAAGATTCATGTACTATTAGTGTTTTGGTAACATCTAATCTGGGAGGAAACTTTATGTATTAAGTCCTGTTTTCCCAGTATAAGATTCATGTACTAGTGTTTTGGTAACATCTAATCTGGGAGGAAACTTTATGAATTAAGTCCTGTTTTCCCAGTATAAGGCACATGTACTATTAGTGTTTTGGTACCATCTAATCTGGGTGGAAACTTTATGAATTAAGTCCTGTTTTCCCAGTATAAGGCTCATGTACTATTAGTGTTTTGGTACCATCTAATCTGGGAGGAAACTTTATGTATTAAGTCCTGTTTTCCCAGTATAAGGTTCATGTACTAGTGTTTTGGTACCATCTAATCTGGGAGGAAACTTTATGAATAAAGTCCTGTTTTCCCAGTATAAGGCACATGTACTAGTGTTTTGGTACCATCTAATCTGGGTGGAAACTTTATGAATTAAGTCCTGTTTTCCCAGTATAAGGCTCATGTACCAGTGTTTTGGTACCATCTAATCTTGGAGGAAACTTTATGAATTAAGTCCTGTTTCCCAGTATAAGGTTCATGTACTATTAGTGTTTGGTACCATCTAATCTGGGAGGAAACTTTATGAATTAAGTCCTGTTTTCCCAGTATAAGGTTCATGTACTATAAGTGTTTTGGTACCATCTAATCTGGGTGGAAACTTTATGAATTAAGTCCTGTTTTCCCAGTATAAAGTTCATGTTCTATTAGTGTTTTGGTACCATCTAATCTGGGAGGAAACTTTATGAATTAAGTCCTGTTTTCCCAGTATAAGGTTCATGTACTATTAGTGTTTTGGTACCATCTAACCTGGGTGGAAACTTTATGAATTAAGTCCTGTTTTCCCAGTATAAGGCTCATGTACTATTAGTGTTTTCGTACAATCTAATCTGGGAGGAAACTTTATGTATTAAGTCCTGTTTTCCCAGTATAAGGTTCATGTACTAGTGTTTTGGTACCATCTAATCTGGGTGGAAACTTTATGTATTAAGTCCTGTTTTCCCAGTATAAGGCTCATGTACTAGTGTTTTGGTACCATCTAATCTGGGTGGAAACTTTATGAATTAAGTCCTGTTTTCCCAGTATAAGGCTCATGTACTATTAGTGTTTTGGTAACATCTAATCTGGGAGGAAACTTTATGTATTAAGTCCTGTTTTCCCAGTAAAAGGCTCATGTACTATTAGTGTTTTGGTACCATCTAATCTGGGAGGAAAATTTATGAATAAAGTCCTGTTTTCCCAGTATAAGGCTCATGTACTATTAGTGTTTTGGTTACATCTAATCTGGGAGGAAAATTTATGAATAAAGTCCTGTTTTCCCAGTATAAGGCACATGTACTATTAGTGTTTTGGTACCATCTAATCTGGGAGGAAAATTTATGAATAAAGTCCTGTTTTCCCAGTATAAGGCTCATGTACTAGTGTTTTGGTAACATCTAATCTGGGAGGAAACTTTATGAATTTAGTCCTGTTTTTCCAGTATAAGGTTCATGTACTAGTGTTTTGGTACCATCTAATCTGGGTGGAAACTTTATGAATTAAGTCCTGTTTTCCCAGTATAAGGCTTATGTACTAGTGTTTTGGTACCATCTAATCTTGGAGGAAACTTTATGAATTAAGTACTGTTTCCCAGTATAAGGCTCATGTACTATTAGTGTTTTGGTACCATCTAATCTGGGAGGAAACTTTATGAATTAAGTCCTGTTTTCCCAGTATAAGGTTCATGTACTATTAGTGTTTTGGTACCATCTAATCTGGGTGGAAACTTTATGAATTAAGTCCTGTTTTCCCAGTATAAAGTTCATGTTCTATTAGTGTTTTGGTACCATCTAAACTGGGAGGAAACTTTATGAATTAAGTCCTGTTTTCCCAGTATAAGGCTCATGTACTAGTGTTTTGGTACCATCTAATCTGGGAGGAAACTTTATGTATTAAGTCCTGTTTTCCCAGTATAAGGCTCATGTACTATTAGTGTTTTGGTACCATCTAATCTGGGTGGAAACTTTATGAATTAAGTCATGTTTTCCCAGTATAATGCACATGTACTATTAGTGTTTTGGTACCATCTAATCTGGGAGGAAACTTTATGAATAAAGTCCTGTTTTCCCAGTATAAGGCTCATGTACTATTAGTGTTTTGGTACCATCTAATCTGGGAGGAAACTTTATGAATTAAGTCCTGTTTTCCCAGTATAAGATTCATGTACTATTAGTGTTTTGGTAACATCTAATCTGGGAGGAAACTTTATGTATTAAGTCCTGTTTTCCCAGTATAAGATTCATGTACTAGTGTTTTGGTAACATCTAATCTGGGAGGAAACTTTATGAATTAAGTCCTGTTTTCCCAGTATAAGGCACATGTACTATTAGTGTTTTGGTACCATCTAATCTGGGTGGAAACTTTATGAATTAAGTCCTGTTTTCCCAGTATAAGGCTCATGTACTATTAGTGTTTTGGTACCATCTAATCTGGGAGGAAACTTTATGTATTAAGTCCTGTTTTCCCAGTATAAGGTTCATGTACTAGTGTTTTGGTACCATCTAATCTGGGAGGAAACTTTATGAATAAAGTCCTGTTTTCCCAGTATAAGGCACATGTACTAGTGTTTTGGTGCCATCTAATCTGGGTGGAAACTTTATGAATTAAGTCCTGTTTTCCCAGTATAAGGCTCATGTACCAGTGTTTTGGTACCATCTAATCTTGGAGGAAACTTTATGAATTAAGTCCTGTTTCCCAGTATAAGGTTCATGTACTATTAGTGTTTGGTACCATCTAATCTGGGAGGAAACTTTATGAATTAAGTCCTGTTTTCCCAGTATAAGGTTCATGTACTATAAGTGTTTTGGTACCATCTAATCTGGGTGGAAACTTTATGAATTAAGTCCTGTTTTCCCAGTATAAAGTTCATGTTCTATTAGTGTTTTGGTACCATCTAATCTGGGAGGAAACTTTATGAATTAAGTCCTGTTTTCCAAGTATAAGGTTCATGTACTATTAGTGTTTTGGTACCATCTAATCTGGGTGGAAACTTTATGAATTAAGTCCTGTTTTCCCAGTATAAGGTTCATGTTTTATTAGTGTTTTGGTACCATCTAATCTGTGAGAAAACTTTATGAATTAAGTCCTGTTTTCCCAGTATAAGGCTCATGTACTAGTGTTTTGGTACCATCTAATCTTGGAGGAAACTTTATGAATTAAGTCCTGTTTTCCCAGTATAAGGTTCATGTACTGTTAGTGTTTTGGTACCATCTAATCTGGGTGGAAACTTTATGAATTAAGTCCTGTTTTCCCAGTATAAGGTTCATGTACTAGTGTTTTGGTACCATCTAATCTTGGAGGAAACTTTATGAATTAAGTCCTGTTTTCCCAGTATAAGGTTCATGTACTGTTAGTGTTTTGGTACCATCTAATCTGGGAGGAAACTTTATGAATTAAGTCCTGTTTTCCCAGTATAAGGCACATGTACTAGTGTTTTGGTACCATCTAATCTGGGAGGAAACTTTGTGAATTAAGTCCTGTTTTCCCAGTATAAGGTTCATGTACTATTAGTGTTTTGGTAACATCTAATCTGGATGGAAACTTTATGTATTAAGTCCTGTTCTCCCAGTATAAGGCTAATGTACTATTAGTGTTTTGGTACCATATAATCTGGGAGGAAACTTTATGAATTAAGTCCTGTTTTCCCAGTATAAGGCACATGTACTAATAGTGTTTTGGTACCATCTAATCTGGGAGGAAACTTTATGAATTAAGTCCTGTTTTCCCAGTATAAGGTTCAGTTACTATTAGTGTTTTGGTACCATCTAATCTGGGGGGAAAATTTATTAATTAAGTCCTGTTTTCCCAGTATAAGGCTCATGTACTAGTGTTTTGGTACCATCTAATCTTGGAGGAAACTTAATGAATTAAGTCCTGTTTTCCCAGTATAAGGCTCATGTACTATTAGTGTTTTGGTACCATCTAATCTGGGAGGAAACTTTATGAATTAAGTCCTGTTTTGCCAGTATAAGGCTCATGTACTATTAGTGTTTTGGTACCATCTAATCTGGGTGGAAACTTTATGAATTAAGTCCTGTTTTCCCAGTATAAGGCTCATGTACTAGTGTTTTGGTACCATCTAATCTGGGAGGAAACTTTATGAATTAAGTCCTGTTTTCCCAGTATAAGGCTCATGTAC
The DNA here is from genome assembly GCF_020536995.1 of Dreissena polymorpha. Classification (NCBI taxonomy): domain Eukaryota; kingdom Metazoa; phylum Mollusca; class Bivalvia; order Myida; family Dreissenidae; genus Dreissena; species Dreissena polymorpha. Next base: position 1,368,044 of record NC_068366.1, read on the forward strand.
TATTAGTGTTTTGGTACCATCTAATCTGGGAGGAAACTTTATGAATTAAGTCCTGTTTTCCCAGTATAATGCACATGTACTATTAGTGTTTTGGTACCATCTAATCTGGGTGGAAACTTTATGAATTAAGTCCTGTTTTCCCAGTATAAGGTTCATCTACTATTATTGTTTTGGTACCATCTAATCTGGGAGGAAAATTTATGAATTAAGTCCTGTTTTCACAGTATAAGGCACATGTACTATTAGTGTTTTAGTACCATCTAATCTGGGTGGAAACTTTATGTATTAAGTCCTGTTTTCCCAGTATAAGGCTCATGTACTATTAGTGTTTTGGTACCATCTAATCTGGGAGGAAACTTTATGAATTAAGTCCTGTTTTCCCAGTATAAGGCTCATGTACTATTAGTGTTTTGGTACCATCTAATCTGGGTGGAAACTTTATGAATTAAGTCCTGTTTTCTCAGTATAAGGCTCATGTACTAGTGTTTTGGTACCATCTAATCTGGGGGGAAACATTATGAATTAAGTCCTGTTTTCACAGTATAAGGCACATGTACTATTAGTGTTTTAGTACCATCTAATCTGGGTGGAAACTTTATGAATTAAGTCCTGTTTCCCAGTATAAGGTTCATGTACTATTAGTGTTTTGGTACCATCTAATCTTGGAGGAAACTTAATGAATTAAGTCCTGTTTTCCCAGTATAATGCACATGTACTATTAGTGTTTTGGTACCATCTAATCTGGGAGGAAACTTTATGAATAAAGTCCTGTTTTCCCAGTATAAGGCTCATGTACTAGTGTTTTGGTACCATCTAATCTTGGAGGAAACTTTATGAATTAAGTCCTGTTTTCCCAGTATAATGCTCATGTACTAGTGTTTTGGTATCATCTAATCTGGGTGGAAACTTTATGAATTAAGTCCTGTTTTCCCAGTATAAGGCTCATGTACTATTAGTGTTTTGGTACCATCTAATCTGGGAGGAATCTTTATGAACTAAGTCCTGTTTTCCCAGTAGAAGGCTAATGTACTATTAGTGTTTTGGTAACATCTAATCTGGGTGGAATCTTTATGAATTAAGTCCTGTTTTCCCAGTATAAGGTTCATGTACTAGTGTTTTGGTACCATCTAATCTTGGAGGAAACTTTATGAATTAAGTCCTGTTTTCCCAGTATAAGGCTCATGTACTAGTGTTTTGGTACCATCTAATCTGGGTGGAAACTTTATGAATTAAGTCCTGTTTTCCCAGTATAAGGCACATGTACTATTAGTGTTTTGGTAACATCTAATCTGTGAGGAAACTTTATGTATTAAGTCCTGTTTTCCCAGTATAAGGCTCATGTACTATTAGTGTTTTAGTACCATCTAATCTGGGAGGAAACTTTATGTATTAAGTCCTGTTTTCCCAGTATAAGGCTCATGTACTAGTGTTTTGGTACCATCTAATCTTGGAGGAAACTTTATGAATTAAGTCCTGTTTTCCCAGTATAAGGCTCATGTACTAGTGTTTTGGTGCCATCTAATCTTGGAGGAAACTTTATGAATTAAGTCCTGTTTTCCCAGTATAAGGCACATGTACTATTAGTGTTTTGGTACCATCTAATCTGGGAGGAAACTTTATGAATTAAGTCCTGTTTTCCCAGTATAATGCACATGTTCTATTAGTGTTTTGGTACCATCTAATCTGGGAGGAAACTTTATGAATTAAGTCCTGTTTTCCCAGTATAAGGTTCATGTACTAGTGTTTTGGAACCATCTAATCTGGGAGGAAAATTTATGAATTAAGTGCTGTTTTCCCAGTATAAGGCACATGTACTAGTGTTTTGGTACCATCTAATCTGGGAGGAAACTTTATGAATTAAGTCCTGTTTTCCCAGTATAATGCACATGTACTATTAGTGTTTTGGTACCATCTAATCTGGGTGGAAAATTTATGAATTAAGTCCTGTTTTCCCAGTATAAGATTCATGTACTATTAGTGTTTTGGTAACGTATACTGGAATATAAGTTAGTATATACTAAACATTTGCTCTTTATAATACATTTTTCATTTCTTTTTTAATATAGCATTATAAAGGCTCGCGATTTAAAAATAATATAACTAAACCTTGTCTTAATTTTAATATCTGAACTCTAAATTAAAATTAAATCCCCACTGAAGTTGATGAGTACTGCGCTAAAATACTTGGGCTGATAATCTACAGTAGCGTACCTTGCCAATGAGAGCCCAGATATGCTCACACAGGTGTGGACAGATGGGTGACAGCAGGAGGGTCTGTATCTTGATGTAGCCAAACACGAGGTCACAGTGCATGCCTTCAATCTCCACCTCACGATACTTGTAACTCATGGCCTGTAAAAACACCTACTTGATCAGTCTGGCAGCCCGGTTTACAGGGTGGTTATTATTCAGTGATTTAATTTAACTTAGATATGGATAATATTGATTGCTTCCTGTAAAGAACAACCTTGAGATTGCACCATTGTGTATTATATAATATAATTCCAGTTGAAAGCTGTTTTTTCCACATTTATTCTTGTAATAGTATTTTAAAGAACTATATATTACGACCAACAATAACAGTGAAATAATGTATATAATTGAGAATGCCTTTACAAGATTAAAGAAAACTTTGGAATGATGCGGATTGCTCAACCTTATCAACTGCTTTGTACTTGGATTGCACAATCTTATCAACTACATTACAAACAAGAGACCCATGAGGGCCTGAATCGCTATACTGGCTGGAATCAATAGGGCTCAAGCCCTTGATAGTATGAACAATCTGAGTAAGTTTAAAATAAACAGACCCAAAATGGGACATTCATCGCATAAACAAGAAAAAACGCAAAATTAAAACTTCAAATGGCTCCTTTTCAACAATAAGTTGGACAAATTTTCTTCACTCTCAATGGGGTTCTGGCCCTTGATGATACAAAACATATATTGAAGTTTGAAAAGGATCGAACTTTATATGTAAACAAACAAGAAATGTGTTTAAACCGGTTTTAGAGCGCTCAACCTCACACTTGGCCCATCAATATTCAAAAGTTTGAAAAGAATCGGATGAAAACTGTGGACTTTATCGCGTAAACAAGAAAAAGTCTAACACAAAATAAATTTGTTTGACCTTTGACCTTGAAGGATGACCTTGACCTTTCACCACTCAAAATGTGCAGCTCAATGAGAATGAGAAACACATGCATGCCAAATATGAAGTTGCTATGTTCAATATTGCAAAAGTTTTGGCAAAATGTTAAAGATTTTCATTTTTTTCCTCAAATTCAAGGGAATACAATTCTTTACTTAAAACTCCGATATTGCTCATTTTCAATAGGGTTTGACTCATCATTCAGAAAAAGACACTGTGCAATTTGGGAAATGATTGGATGAAAACTGTGGACTGTATTGCGTAAACAAGCCTTATTTCACAATTTTCTCAAATTCAAGGGGAGATAATTCTGGACTTTTTACTCTGATGTAACCCATTTTCGATAGGGTTTGAGTCTTCATTAATATAAAGACACTCACCAAGTTTGAAAAGAATCGGATGAAAACTGTGGACTTTATCGCGTAAACAAGAAAAAGTCTTACGCACGCACAGACGGACGGACGACGGAAACCACGCCATGACATAAGCTCTTCAGGCCTTCTGCCAGTAGAGCTAAAAACTTATGTAGAAATTCAGATCTTCAACAATATTTCTTGGAAAACCAATAACGTGGTAGCGACAAACAATTAACGTGAAACTCAAAAAACCCTGTCCTTATGACCTCCTTATACTTCATCTCATCAAAGTTTCTCTGTGTCACTTTTATAGTTGATCTCGCTCAAACACCCTGTCGTTGAATGTGTAGGCTCTGGGAACACTGGGCTTTATGCATGTGTAAAGTGTGTCCAAGATTAGCCTGTGCAGTCCACACAGGTTAATGATCTTCGAAGTTTGACAAAGACCTCTGAGGTAAAGACAAAGCCTGTACAGGTGACACACTTTTCATACCCTGATGCAAACACACAAGAGCTGTCAAAACCCAGAGCATTGTACCATTCATCCGCTTTGATAGTATAATGTTTGTTTTCTGTCATCAACCCAATAAAAATGACCACAAACACACAAGAGCTGTCAAAACCCAGAGCATTGTACCATTCATCCGCTTTGATAGTATAATGTTTGTTTTCTGTCATTAACCCAATAAAAATGACCACAAAGACACAAGAGCTGTCAAAACCCAGAGCATTGTACCATTCATCCGCTTTGATAGTATAATGTTTGTTTTCTGTCATCAACCCAATAAAAATGACCACAAACACACAAGAGCTGTCAAAACCCAGAGCATTGTACCATTCATCCGCTTTGATAGTATAATGTTTGTTTTCTGTCATTAACCCAATAAAAATGACCACAAAGACACAAGAGCTGTCAAAACCCAGAGCATTGTACCATTCATCCGCTTTGATAGTATAATGTTTGTTTTCTGTCATTAACCCAATAAAAATGACCACAAAGACACAAGAGCTGTCAAAACCCAGAGCATTGTACCATTCATCCGCTTTGATAGTATAATGTTTGTTTTCTGTCATTAACCCAATAAAAATGACCACAAAGACACAAGAGCTGTCAAAACCCAGAGCATTGTACCATTCATTCCGCTTTGATAGTATAATGTTTGTTTTCTGTCATTAACCCAATAAAAATGACCACAAAGACACAAGAGCTGTCAAAACCCAGAGCATTGTACCATTCATCCGCTTTGATAGTATAATGTTTGTTTTCTGTCATTAACCCAATAAAAATGACCACAAAGACACAAGAGCTGTCAAAACCCAGAGCATTGTACCATTCATCCGCTTTGATAGTATAATGTTTGTTTTCTGTCATTAACCCAATAAAAATAACCACAAAGACACAAGAGCTGTCAAAACCCAGAGCATTGTACCATTCATCCGCTTTGACAGTATAATGTTTGTTTTCTGTCATTAACCCAATAAAAATGACCACAAACACACAAGAGCTGTCAAAACCCAGAGCATTGTACCATTCATCCGCTTTGATAGTATAATGTTTGTTTTCTGTCATTAACCCAATAAAAATAACCACAAACACACAAGAGCTGTCAAAACCCAGAGCATTGTACCATTCATCCGCTTTGATAGTATAATGTTTGTTTTCTGTCATTAACCCAATAAAAATGACCACAAACACACAAGAGCTGTCAAAACCCAGAGCATTGTACCATTCATCCGCTTTGATAGTATAATGTTTGTTTTCTGTCATCAACCCAATAAAAAATAACCACAAAGACACAAGAGCTGTCAAAACCAGAGCATTGTACCATTCATCCGCTTTGACAGTATAATGTTGTTTTCTGTCATTAACCCAATAAAAATGACCACAAACACACAAGAGCTGTCAAAACCCAGAGCATTTGTACCATTCATCCCGCTTTGATAGTATAATGTTTTGTTTCTGTCATTAACCCATAAAAATAACCACAAACACACAAGAGCTGTCAAAACCCAGAGCATTGTACCATTCATACCGCTTTGATATTATAATGTTTGTTTTCTGTCATTAACCCAATAAAATGACCACAAAGACACAAGAGCTGTCAAAACCCAGAGCATTGTACCATTCATCCGCTTTGATAGTATAATGTTTGTTTTCTGTCATTAACCCAATAAAAATGACCACAAAGACCAAGAGCTGTCAAAACCCAGAGCATTGTACCATTCATTCCGCTTTGGTAGTATAATGTTTGTTTTCTGTCCATTTAATACCAATAGAAAATGACCACAAGGTTAAAGTTTTGGTTAAAGTTTTGGGACACACACACACACGTACAATGACAGACAGGCCAAAAACAATATACCCCCGATCTTTCGATCCGGGGGCATAAAAAATCCGGAAACGTATTATTTTAAAGAAATTTGCAATGTCCAAGGCCCATAACTTAGTAAACAATCAAAGTCTTAATTCATGCAACAACTTATTATAAAACATGTTAAAATGGAACTTTGAAACCCCAACATGCCAAACAAAATGGAATGAATACTTTGAAAAAGATTCCATGCAATGGAACAAATTTCATGGACAAGTATTCAAAAACACCAATAATACATACATGTATATGCAATGGCTACAAACTAGGATTATTTACAAAATATTTGGCACTAACTCCCTCCTACCGTATTTAAAATGGGCTTGTCAGATAGTAATACATGTATTTTTTGCAAAAAGTCAGAAGAATCACTTACCCATTTATTCTGGGAGTGTAACTAAGTTAACTAGTTCAACAATCAAAATATGTAAATACATGTTTTGAAACTGTTAAAACACAATTCATTCTCCATCTGCTTTTGAAAGGCAGATGTCACTTTACTTATGAACCATAGTGGTGAACCCAGGTGGCCTAAAACCACAATTTTGGTAATATAGAAACAGTTAAATGTCTTTATTTTTGTATATTAACATGTGTTAGTACATGTGTTGGAAAATGTGGTGCATTGAGAAACTAAAACAAATAAAACAAATATTAAAATAACTACCAATGCACGTGATCTACAAGTGTATGTTTCTTATACTAGCAAAGTTATGAAAATAAGTATTACAAACATGACATTATGTTTGAGCAGCACAAAATATTAAGTTCTATTTACCTTTTCAATGTTCATTTACAAGCAGAGCTGAGTTGCAACAGTTTACAAGATTTAATGTTTGATTACTTGTACCATTAGAAATAACACTTTTGATTAATTTTACATGTATCCAAATAATCCAAAATAATTTAACAAAACACTCAGAAATATAATTGACTAGATAGACATTAACAGACAGTAAATAGTGTTCTGGAACAGTCATTTTCATCAGATCATTTATATAATTGAGACAATCATAGTCACAGTTTCCAACTAGTATTACAATTTAAAAGTAAAATATAAATTTAATAAGATGAACACAGAACGTGCGATTGAAAAGTTTTGGAATTATTTCACCCAAATTTCTTCAAAAAGTATAATGAACAGAAAAGTTTAGCTTATTAAAAAAAACTAAACAATAATATTACAGATATGCACACTTACTTTGTTCTTTTTCAAGGTTCCATGATAACCATATTAAGAATACAACAAATTTTGTGTTGCATAAACATTGTTACTAATGACTCAACAGACAACAATTCAAAAGTCTCAATGACTTAACGCATTGCTGTTGAAAACTAGGAGCACTTGTCGAATTGGTAACAACACATTATAATCATTCATGAAGTTGCTTTCCTGAATTAATGTTAATATAATTTTTCAAAACAATGATTGCATGTACTCTTCAATAAATACATAAAAGCAGGATTTATACGCACCAGCTGTATACATGTGTCTTGCATCACACGATGGCCCTTGACTATCATCTCTAGTTTGTTGTACTTTGCCAGTACCGTTCTCCACCATGCTTCGGGAACACAACTCATCCAGCAGGGCCCTCAGATACCTGTTAAAGTCTAACACAACTCATCCAGCAGGGCCTCCAGATACCTGTTTTAGTAAAAAAAACTCATCCAGCAGGGCCTCCAGGTACCTGTTACAGTCAGACCAGTTGCTGGACCATAGTGCAGGGATATTGCACATTTGTAATTGTTAAAGATGATGGTTTATATGAGGGTTAACGCCACAATAACAACTGAATGCATGTATAAATGCCACAATAATAACAGGAATCAAAAACAGTTTGAATTGGTTGTTAGTATATATGGTGGATTATTAGCTATATAATTCTGATAAAGTTGTTGAACCAAACCTTTTTAAATGGAAAATGAAGTTGAACCAATGTCATGTGATGTTCAGTATTATTTTTGACACTCTGGTCTCCATGAAACATCTGTATCTGGAAAATATTCTGAGCCATGAAGACACCATCAAAAAAATGTTATTAAATACAGAGACATTGCCAATTATTAAGTTCACGGGAGTAATACATTGAAATAATTACCGGTAATCATCTTTGCATGATTGTATACATCCAAATAAGTTTTCTTATTAATGCATGTACCTTATTACAGTAGCCTCTAAACCTATAAGTTTGTGCACATTAAACTTCAAAGGCATATATTTCATGAAAAATCATTAGACAATAACTAAACTTGATATATACTTTATGATTTATCTTTTGTTTAACAAATAACGAATGAAATATGTTGGTTGACACATAATAATAATGTAGTTACGTACCTTTAAACATTCATGTATATCGTAGTCTGCGTCACACAGAATTACCCCTATAAGATCGTGCACCGATTTTGATGATGTCACAGCGAGGCCCTGGCATGTGTTTATAATAAACGATATATGTTTTTCTGAATAAGTGTTTATTAAAATTATTTGTATTAAATATGTGTTGTTTTAGATGAATTTCGTGAATAAACTGTATTGAAAATAATGGTTTAAATAAAACTGGTCTTCATAAAAACGAAATATGAAATGGTGATAACTGTATTCAGAGGTCTAGATAAAGTGTATTTACTAACGGAAAATAGCTTAATAAAAATTCTAATTCACAATGGGGCATCAAAGGCTGTCACCCCTTCTAATGACAGTTGTTTTCTGACAAAAATTCCCAAATGAGGCAGCTAGGATCTTTATCGCAATAGGCCTGTCACCCTCTTAACGTATGGTCTCGTGTCAACATTTGGGGGTACAATTTTCTACTTTAATCATATTTATAATGTAAAGAACAGACAGCACAATAAAAATTCGAAACGGGCCTCCAAGGGAAACTACTCTTACAACATTCATGATCAAAACATTGACAAAAATAGCCGTCTGATGAAGGAAATGTGCAGATTTTAAACATTTTTCAGATATTTCTTTGGAACGAGGGTAAGAAAAAAACCGACAATTTATATCATATTCATAGATTTTCCTCATGATTGTTGTCTACTCGGCTGTGGAAATTCTCGCCTTACAAAAGTGAATAGTTTTCGGGCACGTGCGTTCGAATGTTGCTTAGAAGTTTACGTCATAAAAAAGTACATGACCTTATAGGGCTGCACGAAGTTATAGGAATAGAGGATAAATGAAATTACCACAAGAAGGGCATTTTTTCTTTCCTCGAGAACGTTCCTGGAAGGCCATTTCATAATTTGGACATTTCACAAATCTAGCAAGGCCACAATTCTTGACAAAAAAGGCCATTTTAAACAGTGAAAAAAAGGAATATTTGGCTTTAAACTGTCAAAAATTGCCATTTCACATTATAATTACAATTTGACACACCTTAATTTTAAAATCATAATGTAAACATTGTGACTGTCTTTGTGTAAATTAACTTATAAACGAATGGGGTTAAATGATTTAAACGAGGTACGTTTCAATTATGCATTTGAACACATAAAAAGCAGTATTTTATCTGAATATTGGTTATATGCTGAATTCTTCCTCACGAACCCACAATAAGAACACTAAATGAATGAGTTGTCCGAAATCCGAAAATTATGTACACTACCAAACCAGACGACTTTACAAAATATACAAGTTCTCATAAAAAAAGACTTACTTAAATCTTCACAATCTACCAAACATTTCAAAATCTACCCAAATCTAATAATTATGCTACGTCATGATTGTATTTCATCTTTATTCTTGAAACTAAGTGTAGGTCATTTCCCAATAAAAATACTTTCAAATCTAGGTTACACACCACTAACTAATTGATTTCTTTTCGGACTGCTCTGGTACCCAATACATTATAGTCATAAATGTTATCGTTGTAGTAGATATTATTGACATTTAGATCCAACTTGTTTCACATTAGTATGTTTATCTTGTAGCGAATTTGCCTGCCTTCGATCAGTTTGTTAGAGTAAGGTGCAACCATTGCTCTATACAGCATTGTCCTCTTACAGTTATTCGGATAAAATAGATCGGACGCTAGCATTTTCAATTTGGATAATACATATATTTTTATTCTGAAATTAATAAAACAATTTGCAATAATGCCTTACAATATAACTTTTTGCTGCATGATTATAATGGGTAACTCACTTATGAGAATTGAATATTGTTAAATAGTATCTCATTGCTGTTTCATAAGGCTGAAGTAAATTAGTTTTTACCCATTTTGTGGAATAGTTTCGTCTAGGGTATCACGTGACTTGTCTGTATATAAGCAGTGGTTTCTCAGCATAAGTATAATTTCGAAGTTGATTCTCAAGGCGTACACGTTTAATATTATTAGGTAAATAACTGTAGCGTTCTGTCTACTGAGTAATTCCACATTGTGGTCGGAAAAGTGACAGAACTAGTTGTTAGCAAGGGCTTGTCTGCTGAGTAAACCTAGGTGGAAAAGCGACAGTCTATATCTAACGCTTACAGTTTAAGCTTTGACGTTCATCTACGCAAATAGTCTCAAACCAGGTTCATCCATAGTTTCAGACCAGTTTCATCCATAGTTGCAGACTAGTTTTATCCATAGTTTCAGACTATTTTCATCCATAGTTTCAGACTAGTTTCATCCATAGTTTCAGACTAGTTTCATCCATAGTTTCAGACCAGTTTCATCCATAGTTTCAGACCAGTTTCATCCATAGTATCAGGCTAGGCTCAAACACAGTCCTCAAACCAGTCCCATCCATAGTATCAGACTAGGCTAATCTATAGTCTCAAACCAGTCTCATCCATAGTCTTAGACCAGGCCCATCCATAGTCTCAGACCAGGCTGGTCCGTTGTTCTTATTGATTAGTTTGTTATATTGACCCGGTTTTGTTGATTTATACTGTGATTTATGATATGCACCAATCATTGTTCCAAATCCTTTGTTTCTAATCACACTGGTATAGCAGCCAGGCGAAAATATTATATATCCTTAGCCAGCGCAAATTTTTGTCTGGTTAAAGTCACCTTGCACGTTACAATACATGTATATGTATTGCCGTACTCAATAGGTTTTACAATCAACTCGAAATGCCTGCCTATTAAACAGGTAGCTTCAATGGCATACAATAATTTCAGGGAAAACCCCTATTCAAATGAGCTTGTCAAACCTTTCCCTATAACAAAACATACGACACAAAAGGCTTACTATCGGCCCTTTTTTGCTAGGAATTAAGACAATAATGTAAAAGTTTAACATTGCATGTCCAAAATAAACGCAATCATGCGGTTCGTTCTTTATTTTTCTTACATTGAAAACAACACACACAATAACTTTATGTACGAACCTGTGATACATGTATATATAGTTATTGTGCGTGTTAACAATAATAAAATGTACCGGTAGTTTCACGCTGAAAATATGTTGTTTTTCTTGAATAAACATAATTTTGTATCACGTCGTTAATTTTAAATGTACACAACAATTTAGCAGCAAATGCAACCAGCCATTTGTGCAGTAATCCAATGTTCCAGTACAGTACCCAATTGCCTGAGTATTGAGCTTAAAAGGTAGAATATATCCTTATTCGGCCATAATAGGACGAGGCCTTATTAAAATACACCTATTCCATATCAAACAATGTGAACTGATGAACATAATGCATTGATTGTCTTCTTTTTTGATAAGAAATGACAAAAACATCTTACCCAGTCATATTTTGCACTTGCAAATGAGTTTTCTGTTTACATTATTAATGTTGATTAAATTTTTTTGTGTCTGAAATAGGTTACCGTGGGAAAATTATCTATTAGTGTTTTTTATTATCCCATGTGTATAGTACAATAGATCTGAACTTATTTTGAATGCAACATTCCATTATATTATTAGTCTTTTCATAAGGGAGGATGTTGATACGCCCACAATTATCTCACGTGACACCAGGCCCCGCACGTGCTCGGAAAATTAATATTTAGAATGCAACTCAGTTTCTATTGAGCTACCATTTACGGTACAAACACAACCAAGGAATGGAAATGTAATTATAAAAAAAATTGGGGGGGGGGGTGCGGAAAACGGTTACTTTAAGCTTTACTGGTGTGTCGTTTAGTTTTTTCCAGTTCTATAAATTTTAGGTTTTTGACAACTTTTGTTTGGTTTTCCATAGTTTTGACTACGTTTACTTGCCAAGGTTTACTCTAAATATAAGTGCAATTTTGAAATAAATTGTAGATCATTTGTTTATAAAAACACATTTTAGAAACTTTAATCCGTCAGTTATTTCGAGTTTAGTATTTATTTAAGAGACGAGAATAGACACTTTATGATCAGTCAAATATGCGTTATCTAGTTTTATAACGGGAAATACAATACTGCATCAATGAAGATAATTATTAAAATCTAGCACACTTTGAACAATAAAAATGACGTCTATTTAACTTTGCTATATATAATTAATAGACGGATATGTTTTATATGTGTGTTCCATTTAAGTCTGAAGTAACAAGCAATATATGTAAATACTCCATTTATTACTTTGAAATGCATTGAAAGTTTATATTGTATTGCCACTAGCAAGTATCACGCCATGTTAATATTATTTAAATGAGCTCTTGTAAAGACTGGGCGTCATGCACATGGGTAAAGTGTCGTCATAGATTAGTATGTGCAGTCCACACATGCAAATCTGGGACAACACTTTCCGCCTTTATGAAATGTGCGATATGTATTACTAGTATCATTATAGAGATGTACATTCATAATACTTCTTTTGTAAACAATTTTCTTTAAAGTGTTTTCTTTTCAGCATAACTATAAGTGATGATTTTTTAATTACTTATGGTCATGAGGCAAACTATACCTTTAAATATTGTATACGCCTAATGAACAACAACTGAACCTTACTGTTGTAATAATTAGTTTACCCCACATTACCATACGCCGGTGTTTCTGTCCAACATTAGCCATACGCCCGTGTTTCCGCTCCCCACATTTACCATACACCAGTGTTCCCCTCCCCACATTAACCATACACCTGTGTTCCCCTCCCCACATTAACCGTACAAAGTGTTCCCCTCCCCACATTTACTATACACCAGTGTTCCCCTTTCCACATAAACCATACACCAGTGCTCCCCTCCCCACATTAACCATACACCAGTGTTCCTCTCCCCACATGAACCATACACCAGTGTTCCCCTCCCCACATTAGCCATACACCAGTGCTCCCCTCTCCACATTAACCTTACACCAGTGTTCCCCTCCCACATTAACCATACGCCAGTGTTCCGCTTCTCACATTAACCATACACCAGTGTTCCCCTCCCCACATTTACCATACGCCAGAGTTCCCCTCCACACATTAACCATACGCCAGTGTTCCCCTCCCCACATTAGCCATACACCGGTGTTCCCGTCCTCACATTAACCATACACCAGTGTTCCCCTCCCTACATTAACCAAACACCAGTGTTCCTCTCCCCACATTAACCATACACCAGTGTTCCCCTCCCCACATTTACCATACATCGGTGTTCCCCTCCCACATTAACCATACGCCAGTGTTCCGCTTCTCACATTAACCATACACCAGTGTTCCCCTCCCCACATTAACCATACGCCAGAGTTCCCCTCCCCACATTAGCCATACACCGGTGTTCCCGTCCCCACATTAACCATACACCAGTGTTCCCCTCCCTACATTAACCAAACACCAGTGTTCCTCTCCCCACATTAACCATACACCAGTGTTCCCCTCCCCACATTAACCATACATCGGTGTTACCCTCCCAACATTAACCATACGCCTGTGTTTCCCCTCCCCACATTAGCCATACACCAATGTTCCCCTCCCCACATTAAACATTCACCAGTGTCCCCCTCCCCACTTTAACCATACACCAGTGTTCCCCCCCCCCCACATTAACCATACAACAGTGTTCCCCTCCCCACATTTACCATACACTAGTGTTCCCCTTCCCACATTACCATACACCAGTGTTCCCCTCCCCACATTAACCATACGGCCGTGTTTCCCCTCCCCACATTAACCATACACCAGTGTCTCCCCTCCCTACATTAACCATACGCCAGTGTTTCCCTTCCCAACATTAACCATAGGCCAGTGTTCCCCTCCCCACATTAACCATACACCAGTGTTCCCTTCCCCATATTACCATACACCAGTGTTCCCCTCCCCACATTAACCATACACCAGTGTTCCCCCCACCCCACATTAGCCATACGCCCGTGTTTCCCCTCCCCACATTAACCATATACCAGTGTTCCCCTCCCCTGCGTGCACAACTTTTGTGGCTTCTGTAGACCGGCACATCTGCGCCTCTTTGTTGCTCAAACCCACTTGATGGTCAGTCTAGAAGGGCCAGAGGGAATGCATTTCCTAATGACGACTGGTGGGTAGTCGGCTTCACAATTTAAGGTACATAATTTATGTATGAATTGCTGGGTGGCAAATCTGACAATGGTCTAAGAAAGTGTTTGAGATGTGTATGCTTATTACATTGATGGAACACGCTTAAATGCGTCATCAACTCCATCTGTCCCTCGATGGATGATGAATGCTGGGCGGCGTGCGGTTGGACGTACGAGGTGCTCCTATTCGGCAGGTTCGGGCATCGCAACTGAACCCAGTGTCTATGCCGTGACGTGGATTGCCTGGCGATTGACTCGGACTGAAACGCGTATGTGTCTTGTTGTGAGAATCATTCCGTCAAGAGATTTGATTGGAACTTCCGGCGTCGAAAGTCGACGTTGAACATATCCGCGCGGGATAGCAACGAGTAACGATAACAAGTTGGGTGTCTGCGTCAACAAGACTACTACGTCCTTCGACTATGATCCTAACCGGCTCTGTGCCTCTTGTACCAGATCCGCGTGGCGGTGAACACCAACGCCGAACTCTGTGTGTCGGACAATCTGAAGAACGCCGTACTATTCCTGCGTACTAACGGCGAGCTGAAAAATGTTTATGATGGCTACCAAAAGACCGACGATATTACACTAGTCAAGACGCCGCAACGCTCTAGACCCAGAACGGCGCACTTATCTATTACCAGAACGGGTACCGTCAGTTTCAAGCTAGCTTCAGGAGAGCCGGAAAGAGCAGGACGGTCCTTCCGAGTCGACCCCGAAATCCATCATGGGCAAGAGAAGATTACAGCTGTATAACAACTACAGCTGAACAACAGCTCCAATACCGTGCAAGTGTCCGACCAGGCACCGACGCCCATCAACTACAGCTTTGAATGCCCTCCGGTTCCTCGTTGGTTACACTTGTTTTGAAGGTGCTCTTGTAGCGTAGCTGTAGTTGATGGCGCCAGGGCCACTTTCATCGCCGTCGATAGGGCCGGGCACCTGTGGGTGGGCGGTAGAGACGCTACTGTGAATATCTACAGAAACATCGAATTCGAAAGCATAAGTTACTCGCTCTTGAAAAACGGAGTAAAATGCATGTTCTTAAAGTGTCATTCCATATTAGCCTGACGACACTTTCCGCTTGGATTGTATTTTTCGTTTAAAGGAGGTCTCTTAGCCCAAATCCAGTCAAGGCGAACAGTGTCATTCTTGATTAACCTATGCTAATCAGGGATGACTTTTTAAGCACATGTATTAAACCCAGTTTTCCCATAACGGGGCTTAATAAATATCACGGAACATACGGTGTTGGACCTTAAACGCATGTTCGATTGTTATTCAGCTTTACTTACAAACCGGAACTTCTGTTATACATGAAGGCATAAGTTTTCAATAAAGATACAACATGCAATTAACATGAGGCTAACATTTGGGCGAATTTACTAGTACATCTATTATGGAAGCAACCATTCTTGTTTTGTATGTGGGATTTTAACATCGCACGTGTTATCTTTTATTATTTGTATTAAAACAAATGTGTTTACTTCGAAGTTTATGAGGTACTTCCGCGCCTGCATTATTGTAAGACAATGCGCAACTATTTATTTCAGGAAACAAGTATATCAATAACGTGTAACTGTAACACCTGCATTATTGTAAGACAATGCGCAACTATTTATTTCAGGAAACAAGTATATCAATAACGTGTAACTGTAACACCTGCATTATTGTAAGACAATGCGCAACTATTTATTTCAGGAAACAAGTATATCAATAACGTGTAACTGTAACACCTGCATTATTGTAAGACAATGCGCAACTATTTATTTCAGGAAACAAGTATATCAATAACGTGTAACTGTAACACCTGCATTAGTGTAAGACAATGCGCAACTATTTATTTCAGGAAACAAGTATATCAATAACGTGTAACTGTGACACCTGCATTATTGTAAGACAATGCGCAACTATTTATTTCAGGAAACAAGTATATCAATAACGTGTAACTGTAACACCTGCATTATTGTAAGACAATACGCAACTATTTATTTCAGGAAACAAGTATATCAATAACGTGTAACTGTGACACCTTCATTATTGTAAGACAATGCGCAACTATTTTTTCAGGAAACAAGTATATCAATAACGTGTAACTATAACACCTGCATTATTGTAACACAATGCGCAACTATTTATTTCAGGAAACAAGTATATCAATAACGTGTAACTGTAACACCTGCATTATTGTAAGACAATGCGCAACTATTTATTTCAGGAAACAAGTATATCAATTACGTGTAACTGTAACACCTGCATTATTGTAAGACAATGCGCAACTATTTATTTCAGGAAACAAGTATATCAATAACGTGTAACTGTAACACCTGCATTATTGTAAGACAATGCGCAACTATTTATTTCAGGAAACAAGTATATCAATAACGTGTAACTATAACACCTGCATTATTGTAAGACAATGCGCAACTATTTATTTCAGGAAACAAGTATATCAATAACGTGTAACTGTAACACCTGCATTATTGTAAGACAATGCGCAACTATTTATTTCAGGAAACAAGTATATCAATAACGTGTAACTGTAACACCTGCATTATTGTAAGACAATGCGCAACTATTTATTTCAGGAAACAAGTATATCAATTACGTGTAACTGTAACACCTGCATTATTGTAAGACAATGCGCAACTATTTATTTCAGGAAACAAGTATATCAATAACGTGTAACTGTAACACCTGCATTATTGTAAGACAATGCGCAACTATTTATTTCAGGAAACAAGTATATCAATAACGTGTAACTATAACACCTGCATTATTGTAAGACAATGCGCAACTATTTATTTCAGGAAACAAGTATATCAATAACGTGTAACTGTAACACCTGCATTATTGTAAGACAATGCGCAACTATTTATTTCAGGAAACAAGTATATCAATAACGTGTAACACCGCGCCTGCATTATTGTAAGACAATGCGCAACTATTTATTTCAGGAAACAAGTATATCAATAACGTGTAACTATAACACCTGCATTATTGTGAGACAATGCGCAACTATTTATTTCAGGAAACAAGTATATCAATAACGTGTACTATAACACCTGCATTATTGTAAGACAATGCGCAACTATTTATTTCAGGAAACAAGTATATCAATAACGTGTAACTATAACACCTGCATTATTGTAAGACAATGCGCAACTATTTATTTCAGGAAACAAGTATGTCAATAACGTGTAACTGTAACACCAGCATTATTGTAAGACAATGCGCAACTATTTATTTCAGGAAACAAGTATATCAATGACGTGTAACTGTAACACCTGCATTATTGTAAGACAATGCGCAACTATTTATTTCAGGAAACAAGTATATCAATAACGTGTAACTGTAACACCTGCATTATTGTTAGACAATGCGCAACTATTTATTTCAGGAAAAAAGTATATCAATAACGTGTAACTGTAACACCGTGCCTGGAGTCAGACTACTGCATTATTGTCAGACAATGCGCAGCTATTTATTTCAGGAAACAAGTATATCAATAACGTGTAACTGTAACACCGTGCCTGGAGTCCGACTACCCCACCCGGTTTCCAGAAATTAAGTTGAGTGATCTATAAGAAAGTAACTTTCATTCAATTTATGCATTAATATATATTTTTTAATATTATTTAAGGAGGCACTTATACTCAGCTTAGTTAACACCGTCATTAAGAGTTGTCCTTGATCGCGAATACAAACATAATGTACCAGTTTAGGACGAACCTATAGCTCGCACTTCTTTACATTTTATGTTGTTATTCTTAATGTCAAAATAGTGTGAATAACTTTAATTCTTACAGAATTTTATTTCAGTGTAAAAGTCTTCTCGCTGATTTTATTGACTAAACTATAGTTTAAATGATGTTTGTAAGCACATACAATGCAATTTTTCAAAGTCTTACACATGTAAATAGTTTATACTAATTGTATCAAACTCGCTTATAAATATATATTTATTGTACACAATTTTACATTTATACAAGAACACATACACAAGCGTACATGTTGTATACATTTGTTAACGTACTCTTACCAATCTCAATATGTCTTCACACACGTATATAAACACATATAGAACAAATCAGTCCAGTAATAATATTGTAGTAGGGCTGATTCTCTGCCTTTTGATAAATTATTTCCCTTTTGTTGTTAAAACTATAATATGATGTTGTTTAAGGTGTTTGTGCAATTTATCGTGTTGAGTGGGTGTCGCTAAGATATATTCTAGTTGAGGGTGGGGGTTGTTTGTGTATTGTTATATGTTTATCATACATATATTGTTTGTAACCATTATATCGGGAAGTTATCTTCCAGTACAGGAGTTATTGCTCCAATATAGGACGACACTTTACAAATAAAGTCCGATTTGAATCTAGAATTCCACTTTCATTCATATATTTCCCAGTTTCGTAGAGTAAAAAAAAAGGGTTTAATTATTCTATATTCTTTGCGTTCTCTGACTCCCAAATCCTTTTTAGGTTATAGTTAAGAAAACCCAAGACTATAACAATATATAAGCAAGTTAATGTGATGTCATTTTGTATTGTTAAAAGTATGTTAGACGCTTGATTATTTATCTGAAAGGGGGTTGCGCTGTTAACCCTATTATAAAATTTAAAAGTTCATATTTAACTGACTATTAAGTGTCTTTATCGTCTGTAAAATAAATACGTAAACACAGAAATAACTTACCGATTGAAGTTTTCTAGCACGTATTGTATCAACTAATGCGGTCATTTTATTTTCACTTTTACTAATATTTAGAATATAATTTTTCAATGAAAATTTCAATCACAACAAAGCGAACCAAGTTTAAGTAGGGAAAAACCTTTAGTTTTTATAACAGGAAAGACAACATACTGTTCAAGCCTGAAGCACCCCCCCCCACACCACACACACACCACCGCCACAACGAAATATATTTTTTTTGTTTATTAAAATGGATTTACAATACCTGCGAATTTTAAAATGCATTCCTAATCAATGTGAATGTTTTTTCCGTAAAAATTGTTGCTACTCATAAACTCAGTTGCATCATAATTTTACTTTTCACGAACACGTGCGGGGCGGGGCATTGTGTTCATGAGGGTACTGCTGCAGTACTACATCATCTCTCATAACAATGTTAATGATTTAAATGGAATGAAGATTTAAAAAATATCAGTTAAGATTTATTGTACTAGACATAAAGAAACATAGGGAACGTCTATTGATCATATACCACAAGTAACCATATCAGACACAGATGTGTGTCTGTGAAAATTGTGCTAAATATATGTGCATACAATGTCATCCCAGATAGTTTGTGCAGTCGACAGGCTTATCAGGGACGACACTTTAAGTATGTATGGATGTTTCGTTAAAAGGAGGTCTCTTCTAAACAAAAATCCAGTGTAGGCGAAAAGTGTCGTCTCCGATTAGCTTGTATCGAATGTTTCCTCAACGTTTATCACGCAACGCAACATGTAACAGATATATCAATATTAGAAAGCACGAATTAAATTTGATGCGTGAAATCGCTAATTATTGAAAACTGAATTCGAACCGAAGTTGTGCCTGAAATTGATACCCTTTTTAAAAACTAAAATAGGACAAAGGGATATGGGATCTAACACGCACATTTAGTCCATACCACCACCAGTCACAAGGTCAAGTTGGGTCAAGTTGAAAGAACAGTAAAAGGATTGTTCAGATTCGTATACGTGGTGCAGAATCACGTGACTTTTGGGGGTTCCATATTTTAACTTGATTGGATTTATTTGACGGCAAGTGATGCTTTATTTCAAATAACTTTTTTAAAACTAGTTTTCTTAAGAATTTCAACTAGCGCATAAAAGAAAAAAATTTATGCTGCGTATGGCAAAGTGAAATGCATAAGAATGACTTTATGTAATAAGCATGTGTCCTTGTTCAAAATATCCATTTTTACTGCATTTATTGTACACGATAATGTTTAACGCAACTTGAAATTTCTTCACCGATTTCAGAGGTATTTAAGGATTTATTCTTATACCTTAAGATATCGGCACAAACTGCAAGAAAAACTTCTTTTATGCACTTTAAGTAAGTTTTTGCAAACGTAATTTCAATAACTTAAGATATTTGCAAAAATAAAGTTCTTTACGATGTGATGACAATCTGTCCAGCCCGTGTGTAAACCCCTGAAAACCCCGTTGATTTTGCACCCTGTATAAAGACAAAAAGAAAGCAGCAGAACCTTATACGGCTATGGAACAATCATAAGCTCGAATCCATATCAAGAGGTAACTGAAAATCTATTATTGTCGGCAATAAATTGATAACATCAAAGTAAATGATATAACAACTATATATATATATAATAAAGAAGGCGGATGTTG